>NC_135018.1:26085936-26432603 GCF_051020955.1 Megalopta genalis | reverse complement strand
AACACACTTTTCCACAACAAAGGCACGCATCACAACCAGTATCTCAACAGTGTTCAAGCGCTGGATTAAAACACTGCCAACCTACCTACTGTTACATATAGATCTCACCTCAGATCTATTTATATATACAAAGAACGTATTCAGATAATAGAGAATTCGTGGACGAATAATCGAGGTCCCACCGTGTTCGGTCGCTCGTCTTCGTTGATAATTTTTCCAAGACAACATCAAAGCGCCGGAAACCACGAGCGCGCCGAGACTCGTTCCGCCCCGGATCGAGAGGGTTGAAAGTTCCCCAGAATGAGGGCAGGTTGCGGGGCGGGGGGTGGGGGTGGTAGCACGTATTTAAAATATCCTGCCCGCGAAATGCCGATACGGATGGGCTCTCGACGTAAGGGGCCGACTTAAGGTACGAGAAGAGGGAAGCGGTCTGGCCTCTCAGGGCGGCGAGATGCTTGGGGGTTCGTACGCGAGAATTCGCTACCCCGCCAACCCTTCTCGTCGGTCGAGGTATGCCTTTGGCCTTTGTCATTTAATATCGGTGTCGGTATGCAAGGACTCGGGGTAAGGAAGCCTCGGGTGATCGCTTTGATGGCTGGGCGGCCCATTCGTGAATTTATGGCAAGTTCGAGCCACCACCCCCGCGCTTCGGTTCTTGGCTCTTTCTACCTGTCTAGGCGGCTTTCCTTGCGGCCGGTAAAATCGCAGCAATGCGAAACCACCGCAATTTCGATCAACACATTGTCTTCAGATTTTCTGCTCCATTTGATCGGGAGTTCTGCGCGAACTTTTGGCAATGAGCGCAACTGCTCTATCATTTTGCGAAAGTTTCGGAGAACAATTTCGGGAATTCACTGAGGTTCTTAGATTCTCGAGGTTGGAGCTCGCGGGGGCTTCTTTAGCCTCCAAGCTCGCCCTTCAAGCGATAATTTTTTAAGACGACATTTTTTTAGATAAATTGTTAGCTACGTTATGAACGATCGAATAGATGTTAATTTCGATAATCTATTCTCGAATGTACATAATTGGACGCTCTTTGTAGAAATGTTATTCATTTCTTCTAAAACTAAATTTGTATTTAGATTTCTTCTGAATACAAGTTTTCTGCTGTCAATATTTGGTCATTGGAGTTAACATAACCTTGACATAATCTTGACATAAGAAAGTATATTTTTGCTATTATACGCGATATATGGGGCATCTGGGTCTAACCTAGACATCGGTTCAAAGTGGAACCGCTTTGCCTTGAATCAAGGTATTACATACTGAAAAAATGAAATGTCTGTTCTAATGTTTTACCGTTTGAATGAATAAATCATTTATGGCAACTCTACCAAGTAGATAGATGTGCCTAGTGCCTAATCCGCGAAGGGTTGATAGAGGTTTCGAGCCTGATAAGTCTACATTGAAAGACATATGCAAAAATGATTCTCAGTGACTGTCCTGCAGAGCTAAAATCGCGAGAATCCTAGAATCCTTTTTAACGGTAATCGCGAAGCAAGCTTGCAGCAGGTCCAAGCGTCCGAGCAAACGATAAAGCATTTCAGCGTAATTTTTGCAGCGGGCAGCCGGGGATATTACGGTGATCAATTGGTAGAGTAAAATTTCGTGAGCAGGGCTTTATTAACGTCGGGCTCGGTGCGTGAACAGAGCGGAGCGTACATCCCAGCATTCCTGCGGACGTGACGAGTGACCATGGGGCACGCGTTATTGGAGAACGCCTGAACCGTAACGACCATAGCCAAACCGCATACGGTTATGGTATACGAAAGAACGTGTATCGTGTACCGTCATATCAGGTCTGGCCAGGCAAGGCCGTCGCGTCGGTACTTGCACCGCTGGCCACGGTCACGCAGGGTATATCACGCGTGTACGCATACGCATGTATACACGACACACACGCGCGTATACGCTTACGCCTGTGCCTGCGCGTATTCGTATGCGTGCACGCGGCTGCGTTGGATATATTCCCAGCGTTAATTTATGTACAAGTACCGGCCGCATTGTGCGCAGCTGTATTTGTTGCCCGTGGACTGGGCTATGATCCGAGACCATAGATCGTGACTTCTGTGGGAAACTCGAAGGAAAGTAATAACTGCCGGCGCTACCGACGCACATCCGTCACCTTTTTTCTTCCTTTTTTCCATAGTCCTTCCTTCGTTCGTGACGGTGCGTGCGCCCGCGATCGACGCTGAAAGGGGAGCGGTAATCGGCTACCCAACGGATACCCCGAGCAAGGGTAACGCTGATTAAGCGATACTGATTTTTACCGAACCGCTCGCATTCGGATGCCATATGCGCTCAAGGAATTCGTGGTTCTTCACAGAAGAGAATCATTTTATTATTTTATTAACACTAAACCTACCAAGCAGTAATACTAACTGGCATGTATTGCTTCACAAAATTGAGAAGACCGAATTTATTTGGAATTTGCAGAATTGCAAAATAAGAAAGTGGCTACTTTGACCGCGGTTGGTTTTGTGTTAATATCGGTAAAGTAAATGTCTGTCTTTAACACTGGAAGAACTGAATAAAATTCTTTATTTTGAGGATTTAAGGATTTAGGGTCTGATTGTTTTTAAGTGGACAACGACAGAATATTCTTAATTATTGCACGATATTATTCACGATGTTTACGATATTACGATTATTTGTGGTAATTATTTACGATAAACGTGAACGCATGAAATATGAAACAGTAAAATCGTCAGGAGAACCTAAGGACATTGTTATATTCTGTTCAACTTATTCAAATCAATGGCAAAAAGGCATGAATTTTTGCTCATCACCTGTTTCTCTAGATCGTGTTAAGTTCATAAACACTCGGATCTAGTAATCTCGCGAACAGTAAAACCTCAAGAACACGGTCGCATTTCCCTCGATATACCAATACGAGTATAATAAAACAGGAATTGCTATCGGACACTAGTATCTTACTACTGCTTCGTAACATTTTACGATCTAACGATCGTATTCTATAGTTCTGCTCCAGAAAACATCGATCTAGGACAGAGACCCAGATCCGCGGATCGAACGACCCGATCTAACCACGCAGCCTCCGATCGAAACGAGCCCCGAACAACTTGAAGAGCGAAGAGCGAAGGAACGGTCTCGCAGGAAGGGAAGCAGCTTTACGGTCGGCAGGATAGGCAGGCGAGCAAAGAGAGCCAGGGGGACACGGGTAATCGAAACGAATCTCATCCTCGCGGGTCGGTCCTCGCGATACGGAACGAGTTTTCTCTGGGTTCGCCTCGATCCGTCACACCGCCCCCGCGAGACGCGGTCACATGCCAGGCTCGGCGATAAATTACAACGTTATGGTTTCCCCTGACATTTCTGTGCAGTTCGCTAACCCGACCTGGCCTAACCTCCGAGTCCTTAGCTCTGCGTGCATGCGCGGCTCGTCGCGTTCGTCGATTCGTGAAAAAAGGAGCTCGCGTCGGAGCAACGAAGGCGAAGACGACTACGAAGAAGAAGGAGAAAGAGAAGGAGAAGATGGAGACGAAGACTGCGAAGAAGAAGACTCTGTTCAGCCGGTACTTATCCTGAGCCGGGGGCCAACAATGCAACTGAGCTTCGCTCACGCAACTGTCCCTCTGCATCCGCTCTCATCGAATGTCTCTCTTTCCTCCTCCGAGGGAGGGGGAGGAAGGGTCTTTATGAAAATGCAAAGCAAACGAACGGTAGAGGAAGCGAGAGCGCGCGATAGAGCGGGCCCGAAGAGAAACGAGAATGGAGAGGCAGGGGAAGGAGTCGGGAGGAAAGAAAGGCGAAGCGGCGCCTGACAATGCCACGGAGACGCGCCTACGTGTATTAATAATTACTGTTATTCCGTAATGACCGATGTGGAGCATGGGAAGACTCGATAATCCTATGCATTAGCTCACCGATCTTTCATTACGACCGCTTCGCCCTTATTTATGGAATTAAAGCTAGACCCGGAGATGTATCTGCCGCGTCCTTTTCTACGGTCTTTTAACGGTGGTGCGCGCCCCCCTCCCCATCTCTGCCCCCCTGTTCGCTCTTAATACGCGAACATTCTGCAACGGCCACTTCCGGCGACGGTGAGAAAGCCGAGCAGCCAACGATCATGTGCGTGCCCTCCCGGCCCCCGTTGATAGACAATCCTGGAATGTCGCTGCCTGAATTATACGATTTAATCCGCACCGGAGGAGAAAACCTTCGCCGCAATTACTGTACTCGTTAATGGAAGAAGCTAGGCTAATAGTGGCCGCCGAGGACAACGGCGAAGAGATCCTTTTCCTATTCCAGGTCGTTGAATCGGCCGACGCTACTTCCCACTCGCCGTTCTTAAAATCAGCGCGACTTCCGAGTCCACCGACGATCTGATATATCAATGATTAGCAGTTTCCTAGGGGAAGTCGGGGCGGACTGGAAATTGATAATTGTGGAATGAAAGGCTTGCCGAAGAAATTGAGTTCGGAACTTATTCCTGCTCGTTCATTTAGAATATTGAATTTTATTACATATTTTATCGACGCCGTTGATTGCTAGCAGCGATTTCACATTAATTTTTTAGGGACTAGCCTGATGGGTAGACAGACTCACGTTTGATGGATTGTAGCAGTTAGAAGTGTGCTTGTTGACGATTTATTTAGCACCTGTTCTAGCGCATGCACGTGTGAATTAGATCTTAGATCATCTTCACATCTTGTGAATGCATTTAAATTGAAGTAAGAGAGACATTTTATTTTAGCAATAGACTCCTGTGTCTAGTGAACAATTTATCTGTTCGAGCATAGTTCAAAAATTGTACTAGAATAAACTATTCGATTGATCCTGTTGTAGAAATTTATATGAACGAATCTTAAATGTCTATCAAAAAACAGGAACAAATAATTTCAATGATGTTGATAATATTTTATAGAACATCTAGTAAGACACGGTACTACGAAATAATCGAGGATCCACTGTAAATGATAACAATATAGTATAATTGAAGTGTACCAAAATACATACAAATATGACAATTAGAATACCTTTTACTGGCTATGTAAACAGTTTCCGCAATAACAATACGAACGTATTTAATATGTTTTTCAGTTTTACGCATTAGTGTTGTTATTTCGAGATTTCAAAAAGATACGCGCAGCATAAGAAATAAGGAAGATAGAAGCGCAGGTATTTTCGCTAAAGAATTGTCTCTGACCTGTCAATGAAACCAAGCTTTATTTTGATAAAATAGTAAGCGAGTGAGATTTAGATAATGGTTTGGTTTCGCGAATGTCTGCGAAGAAAATTCGTCTTTCTGTGAGAAGATCAGGCAGCGTTATAGAGCACGATGCCGCAGAGAAAGCCACGACAGGTCTGGTAACCCGATGCCACTCGATCCCTCGATCGATCAACAGAAATCCTTCGACCTGGCGGACTTAACCTGATCTGGCTTTTCCGTGGATTAACTTCTTGCAGCGGCTTCTTCTACCGGCTGATCTTGCCAATTTGTTCGGCTGAACTTTCGGCCGAATTAACATTGGAGAACCGTCTGGACACGGGAACTTTCCTCTGATTTGTATCTATCCGTTTGGAAGAGAATCTCAGGTTATGAGATTAGCTCTGTTTAACTTGAACGCCGGTCGGAATTGATCCTGCTCGGTGAACTTGTAACATTTTGCATCTACCGTGCACGCACAGATCGCGTCTTTAATACGAACGTCGGAAATAAATTAATTTCAGAGATCGGACAAGAAAATTAAGCAAACTGGAAGAAATATAAAGACAAAAGCATTTTAAAAAGGACCGAAGTACTTTGCAGATTTGTATCCTTTACAATGCTACGAATTTTTGTACAATATACAGACTTTTTCACCTAAAACCATGTGCGATTCTAAAAGAAACATTGAAAACTGACATTCTCCGAACATTAATAAATATCGAAGAAATATATAGACAAAAGCATTTAAAAAAGGACGGAAGCACATTGCAGATTTGTATCCTTTACAATGCTACGAATTTTTGTACAATATACAGACTTTTTCACCTAAAATCATGTGCGATTCTAAAAGAAACATTGAAAACTGATATTCGCCGAACATTGATAAATAGACTACAGACTTTCGTGCAAAATAAAATTTATCCTCATTAATTACAAAAATATAAGTACCACTTATATCTCTCTTCCTTTTATTATAATAAAAAAATTATGTACAATTACATAATTTTTACGAAAATAGTAATACAGCATTTTAAAATTCTTTAAATGTTTTCACTGTTTTGCATTTGATGTACACATTTTACTCATAAATGCATAAAATCCGTAATCTATTAATAAATAACGAATAAGGAACGAAAGAAAATAATCAAGCGTTTTAGCTGGAACTGTATAGAAAGTATTCAGTGATAAGATTCGTTTAAAAAAATGTCTTGCAATCATCGTTTAGTGCAGATTCGAAGGATTAAGCTCGGATGATTTGAAGAGATTTTTCGACCCGACGGTAATTAAAATTCAAAGGAAAAAAAGTAGGGACACGTGGGCGAGTAAGAGTTTCGGTCGTCGAGCGTCTACTGATATCGCGTTTGTATGGCGTAGAGTGTCACCGATGGCAATTCGCTTTGCGCGTCGTATTCAGCGCGGAATTTCAGGGAGCCATTCTTATTAAAGTTGAGAGGTGTCGGCGGACAATAACGTAAATAACGGGAGACAACGTGTCTTTGTATATTTCGCCATACATCATCCCCATGCCGTGCCATCTACTTTATTCCACGATCACGATCGTTGTTTTTCTCCCCCGCGTATTGTGAGGATAGCAGGGGTTTTGGCACTCCGATGGAGAGCAAGAACGAATCGGCAGCCGACACGTACGGGGCGTAACATGGTAGGTGAACCATAAATAAACCCATCCGAAGGAATTATTTTCTCTCTTTTTCCCGCCTTTGTGCGACTCTGCCTTCTTTTACACCCGTCTAACTTTCACCTCGGAGAGATCTCACTCCCAGGAGCTGTATTTCTATATTAACGTCGTTAATCGCCTCTCCTCAGCGCCGATTGCAACACGAAACGGAACGTCACGCATCCCTGATAATATTTTTTTATATGCTACCCTTATTCAATCACTTCCTCGAGAAATGTTATCGATACTCTTGTCGAAGAAATAGTAAGAAACGTAGAGAATGTTCTAGAATTTTTAAATTCTAAATTTGCGAACATGAAAAGAGCATATTGTTTCCTCTCCTTCTATATTTTGCAATTGTATGTAACTTTGGAATATGCAATGTATTAATAAATTTCGTATAAGAATTCAATGAAACAAATTTTAAAGGTTAAGCCATGAATATTAGAATCAGAGATAGAGGTATCCGATTATGAGAATATAATACCATGTGCGAACATTTCTTTTAAAAGCTATCCGTTTCCTCTGAATTTTAATGCTTCAAACTTTCGTTAAAGTCACCCAGATATGATTTGTGTACGTGAACTATTTCTGGTGTACTCTATGATCAATCAAATTTTCTCTATGAAGGCAAAATACGTACTCGACGGTTAAATATAAGAATGGAAAGAAAGAAACAACGTTGTTTAACGAAACTTTCTGTAGTATATTGTTTGAAGATAATGATCGTTTTACTGCCTTAGAGAAAACGTTATTCAGCAAAGTATTAATAAAAACAAACTATGAAGCACGGGGGGAAAATAGACTAAGACAATGTTTTTGATTACAGAATAAATTTTTCGGAAGCCATTTACGATTTCTTTCACCACAAAATACAATTTATCGAGAGTAAATGGTCAAGTTACTATAAAAACTGAGCTTCTCGGTAAAAATGATTGAACATTCACTGCAATGAGAAAAGTTATTTTCGATAGAAACGCCCTAACAAAAGATCGATTTCCCTGGTTAGTGCGCAACAATGAGAGAATAGACGATTATCTAGCACATTCGTTTTGAAACCGACGAAATGAGACTACTTTAGACGGTTCTGGAGAGTCGAATAGAAAACGAGGGATAGATCGAATGAAAACATTAGCCGGGTACGCCGTTTCCTGGGGTAATAAAGTATCGGGAGAGAGAAGTATCCACTCCATCGCCCTCCCGCAGAAAGATTCAGATTCAAGGCGGTGGAATCGGAAAAGGGGCGAGGGTGTTGCCGGACATTTGTCAGCCTGACTGACTACCAACCTCGGCCGACATGCGGGTCCAGTCGCGGAATCGTTCTGACGTCTCGGGAAGGGTGATATTCTCTGTGGATATCGTCATTCGGAACCCTGATGCGTCCGAAACAGCTAAATGATTCATGGCCCCGATATATCCTACTTCTTCGTTACATCGAAGACGATCTTCCGCTGCGACGCCCGGATACATTAATAGCCTTTTCATCCGTGGAAGATCTTTTAACATCCGATTTTATTGAAGGGACAAAGGGTAGAAAAGTTTCATAATCTGCAATAATTTTTGTACCTAAAAGCTGACGAAATACCAGATTTTGGACCAAGCCTTTAGTTCATAAATTGCTCAAGGTATTTTTGAAAGTTGTTTTGGTAACAGCAGTACTGTTAAAAATTGATAGAGTATTCCACACATTTTTCTCTTAAATGGGACAATTTCAAAAGCAAAGTGAATTTCCAAGAAATAGAGATAAGATGCAAAGAATTATGTATTAGATAAAGTATCCGAGATTTGACAAATCTGTTAAAATTCTCCTAGTTTCATTAACGAGTACGCTCCATAAAGTATTTTCTAAATAAAACAACACTAATCGCATTTATTAAATACTTGCAGTAACTCCAAAATATTTTCATCTTTATCCGGAAGAGAATAAATTGATTCGACAAAATCAATCATCTTAAAATCATCTGAAAACTTTACCATTGTTGAATGAAAATATTTTAAAATATTCTAACAAAGAGAGTACAAGGATTTTTCAGGGGATATTATGGGCTTTCTATGGTCACAGTGGTTGCGCGTATGAACGTCCAGGCTTGCCGTAGAGACAGATACGATTGGTCGAGGAAGAGTGTCGGAACCCCGAACGTTGTTGTTCCATCCGACTCAGCGTCCGAAGCCGTAATAATGGAAGAGCAACGCGCCTAATTACCGCCGATACACATGTGCCTGCGCGCCAGGTACTAGCCGAACGCCGGCTATTCTTAAAGGCATATCCACACGCCTAGAAGTGTCGCCCGAGCGAGCGTCGGCCCGCGATTGCTCGTTAGCAGAGCCACGGCCCCGTGTCTGTCACGAAATCGCTGATTATCATCGTTCAAGGAAACCACCGACGCTACGTCGCCCCTTAACTCTCGTATACCAGCCATCGCGGTCATTACTTACTTATGCCACGGACTGGTAGGCTTAGAAAAGCTTTGTCCAACGGCGCAGACCGCGCGCAAATTAACTAGAAATCTTCATTCTTGAATTTTTACTAAGAAATTCGCTCGAACCGTCTGCTACTTTTACTAGAAATCCGAAATTACTCCGGCGTCTTTGACACAAATTAATCGAAATCGGCATAAATTTTTTAAATAAAATTCACTGAGATTGTTTTAGTGTTCCACTCCAAAATCAGCTTAAATTATTTCGAACTTCTATCGTAAAATAAAAACTGGGATTATTTTAGGTTTTCTTTCTATTACTGATAAAAACTGCGTTGAATTTTTGTTCTAGAAAAAAACTGGGACTGTTTTAGGATTTCGCTTCGGAATCGACAAAAATGATCGCCAACTTCTCCTGCGAACTTAAATCATATTTATAGGTTTCTTTCCAGACTTAATTGGATTCATTTGGAACTTTTTCTCTGAACTTTGCTTTGAAATTACTAGAACTATTTATTGAATTATCCGAGAATGAAAAAAGCATCCTTCCCACTCAGCAGTAAAAGAATGGTCTTCAGTTAGTGGTTGAGCCACGAAGAACTATGCTGTGATATATCTCGATAACAATGATCTTGGCAACTTAATGCTAGTAAATGGAGTTAATTTCTGAAACACAACGGGTCCCATGCCCCGGAGGATGATTTTCAGTAGATAAAATAATATCAAACGTTAATTCATATTTATGGACATACATTGTACGGATCGTTAATACATTTTTATAAGAACATGAAAACTGCGGAAAGTCTGGAAAATAATTCTTGATGGATCACCCATGTTCATGAAGCATGCTGCAGGAAGGTTGATGATAAGAACTACGTTCATAATGACGTGATCTTAATGTCTCATCTGTAATACACGTAGAAATTAAACTACCGGAGAATATGCTCTAATATCTTGAAAAATGATCTTGTTTCTAGATCAGTGATAAGCTTCTTGACTCTTCTAGAACTCTCTCCACGACGACCACAATTTACTCCATTAAGAATTCCTCAAGATTGACAACTATGAGCCTTCGAAATCATCACAGAAACTAATTCAATCTTTGGCAATGAAAATTGTGTAAACCTAATCGGTAGATTACAAAATCGCTGGATTTTTTACCAACCATTTCTAAACAAAGGAACATTAGCAGCGATCACCGAGCTCAGGAATCATCAAGGGATCGGGATCGTTAACTCACAAACTTGTGCGAAACTCGCACTTCTAACGAGTCACGTCATCACGCACATCGTCCATCTTGAAACACTAATTTTTCTCGTAAAATAGTTGCTGGATCTGTACGGTTCAAGAAGTAATTAATGTTATAAGTGGAAGCTAATATGGTAAAGAATCGAGCGATCGCGAATAGAGCAGTCAATAAGCAAAGAATCGAAATTCCGCACTACAATAGTGACTAAACAATTACTTTGATTTCGCAGAATTGATTAAAGGTGATTGTTTAACAGGTAACGTCTGATAAAAGTCTCTTCCGGATTTCGCTGTTCGATCAAAGATAGCGAATGTTCGAGGGAACGTACGAGGTGGGAGCATAATTTAATAGGAAATCGTTTTGGTTCGAAAGTCTCCGGTTCGAAGAACGAATGGCGGAAGCTGGCGTTCAACAATGAGAAATGAAAAACCGTTTCTACGCTGCTGGTTCGCTGGCTAGGCTGGCGTGTTCACACATCGGTTGTCACTGGTGCACGTGTGAACACGGCGACACAAACCGGAATTAGGGAAGACGCTTATTATTTCAAGGTTCGGTTCGCCTGTGCATCAAATAATCAGCCGCGATGCGTTACACTAGATAAGTCCGTGAAAAAGTAGGCGATTAGACGTTCCGGACGGAGGAGGTCGGGAGACAGGAAGCAACTCGGATTAATTTGCCGAAGTGTGGCATTGTCACCACCGCTCTTTGTTCTCGTTCTGCGACGGGGAATTTGTTAGGAGCGACTCCGCGGAGAATTAGCGCCATGCCGAGTGCATGAATGGGATTACACGAAACTGAATTCTTCGGCATGACCATCACAATGCCTGATTGATCGCATCACGGTCGTAATTTGCATAAATGCGCCCTAAGTATCCACCAGGAAAGGCACAATTGAATTGATTTTCTTTCTTATTTTCCAGCAGAGAGACGCGATGCAAAAATTATATTTTATTGTTCGCGCGAAAAGATCTAGCAAAGAGCAGCAGGGAACAATTGAATTAATGTTTGTATTATTTTGTATGCAACAGCTGGTTTATCTCTAAGTTGAAAATTAATTTATGTACAGTGAAATACAACAATGGTAAATGAATAAGTTTTATACAATAACAGGTCGATTTCTAGACCGTAAATAAATTTGCATTGAAATACAGAAATGGCAAATGAGGAATTTATTATTGTAGAGGAAAGAAGCAATTGATCTTTGCATTATTTTTATGAATAATAACTAGTCAATCAATTTTTAAGCTGTAAATAAAGCATCGAAATACAAATATAGCGAGCGACTAATCTATTATTCCAGAAGAAAGAAGCAATAACTGGTCGATTTCTAGATCGTAAATAAATTTATTTGTAATAAAATAGAAAAATATTAGTTGGATCGCCTTTAACAGTCTGAATGAGATATCTGATGCACTGCTAGACCGTGGATAAATTGAAGTGCGCCGGTAAGGTAAAAAATGGTAATAGAATCGTTATTTTATTGCCGGCGAGGAGGGTTCGTGTAACATTTAATTCACGATTGGAGGATCGTTCGCGCAGGAATTGATAGCGAGACTTGTTTTTCTCTAATTGCTAAAAGCACCGACTTTCAATTTCAGAAAGCGGGATACGAAGAAGAACGTGAAAGGGCTCCGAAGTACGGTTTAACGGCTCGACAAGGTTTCCGATAGTTCAGAAATCACGGCGCCCAACGCCAAAAGTAGCGAGCACTATCTTCACCGCTAATTAAGCGCGTTCCATCGTGCCGCGGACGCACGTTTATTAACCAATTCTCGAAACAATTTAGAACTTTGTAATCGCGATGGCCTACCGGTGGATACCGGCTGATGCCGCAACGACATTACTTCGATCCTCGTTAATATCGCATGGGATTTTATTCGCTACCTGCCCTCGAATTGCCAAAAAAGCGATCCGTTCCTGAACACGTGCATCTATAGGGTGACACGTTTTATGCGGGTACGACTCCCTCTGTTTAATCCCTAATTGAAACCTGGATTCTCTATCCTTCATTAAAATTGTGGGAGAATTCGAATATTTATTATTATTTTTATAGTTACCGATTGTTAACAAGTAATAATAGTCGCATCTCCTCTTCCCAAATTGTCCATTTTCGTGTATAATCTGAGCGTCAATTAGGGAGAATTTACTGTACATCAGCTATCCCAACAGTCCTCAATCAGCGACAATCTCAAAACAATTAGGAGTGGGGAGGAGAGCTACCGAGCCCACAAGGTCTCTTCCCTCAAGATTCACATCAAGAACCAAAGAATCAAGTGCTCGCATATGCATATAGCAGAAAAGCTCCCACAGTGAAATGCGCAACTGACTATAGAAATTGAAGTCTGCAACAAACTATTTCTCAACATCACGCTTCTTCGAGCACGGAACGTGTATCGAACCAGGTCCACCCAGTATAATCCGGTCCGCTCGTAATCGCAGGGGAACTCGCTTCGCGAACGAGGGTTTTACGAGTCTCGGGGCATAACCGTGAGTACAAATTAAAATCTTGCACGCTCGAAACTATCGGCGACGACGGCGCGGCGGCCGGGAGGGCCGGGGTCTGCTCCTGTCGCGTCTAAACTCGTATCGGCGGATTGGACCGCGCCGCGGTAGATAAGGAAGCTGATCCTCTCGTCGTAAATTCAGCCGGGGTTCGCGAACGAAAGCGAAAGAAAGTGAGACCAGGAAGAAAGGAGACGCGGGGAAAAAACCGGGAGATGAAAAGGGGTTTTCGGGGGGGGGGGGAGGTGGAGGCGACGGGCGCGGTTCGTTCGGCTGATACGGACGATCGCTTCGTCTGCGAGCGGACTGATCACTCTGCCGTCGCTCTTATAATTATTATTCGTATTTTAATGGCCGTGGAAAGGCTCGTACGCCTTTGAGGCCGGACGGAGCGACGACTCCTCGAGACCCACCTCCTCCAGCGAGAGGAGCGAGGCAGAGCAGCCGCCCCTGTGCTTTTAAAAATATTGGGGATTTCAGATATCAAATGCCGCGCGTTCTCGCTCTCTCTCTCTCTCTCTCTCCCACTCTCTCGCTCTCTCGCTTCGGTGTATCGTTGCAGAGAAAAGGGACGTGAGATCCTCTCCCTCTCTCCTTTCTTCGCAGTTCTTTTCTGCTTCCCAGTCGAGCGCCTCCGGCGCAGCCATTCAATCAGATGCCGGGACCGAGGATAAGTTGCGAGCTTTCATTTCGAACCCGCTTCTTCTTCACGGAGAACGGACGCACCCGATACCGATAGGTGAAGCTTTTCCCAACTTAGCCCCTATCCGCCTCTGTCGCCCCAGGGGTTCTCAGTCGATACGACTACTAGTTTACAGCGTGGTTTATTTTGTGTTTGAGACGGCCTGGGTCTGTCGTGACCCAGTGGCTGCTGTCTGAAGTCTTGACACGAAGCTATGGCTCGGAAAATTGGGAGCAAAGTAGGATTTCCGGTTGTGGAGAGTGTCTCGTATGTCTGAGACATAGTTGTTACCGGTAAGGTACAAATATTGATGATAGCTTGTTGTGGATACGTTGTAGAATGTATCAGTTGTGAACCTGGTTTTCATACAACAGGTTACTATCCTATTGATGAGCTAAAACCAGATGTTATCGCATATTTTTATTTCTAAGCTCAAATTCAAAAAGTGCCCTCATGGTTCTGCAACTATTACACAGGTTAGGACATCATTGTCATTAATAAACTTTTACGAGGATAGGAAAACGTGTATTCTTGTATATCAACAGCGATGCGATTGTCTAACCTTAAGAACAAACTGCTAGAACTTCATTCCAGTTCAAAAGATATAAATAAAATACATACTTAAGATATTTTGTTCAAAATTTCCGCGATGACCCGAGTGTGTTATATCTAAAACAAGTTCCAAAAAAACTTGTAGGTAATATTAAAAATTTTTTGATCCCTAGTTTAGATGTTAAAGTGTCAAGCTTCTGGCCCCCTTTTCAAGAAGTCAACAAGGACATCATCCACAAAATCATCATAGCGTCAATTTTAGAAGGGAATTGAAATATTGTCAAATAATGCCCGCATGTCTCCCAAGTATAAACTCTGTCCCCCAAAATTGACAAATTAATCCTATGGAAGTGAATCGAAAGATCCGGTGTAGCGCGTCGAATCGCCAACCCGAATCCGTCACCGTCGCGAGAGGAAGAAGTAATTAGCAACCAAGGAAGAAAAGTATCTTCTGGTCAACGAAAACAAGAAGGTAGACGGAGTCACCGCCGAAGGAAAAGAGACAGGCATAGAATGAGACATCAATCAATTTACAACCCTTTGGCCGATTAAGCCGAATCAGCCGGCCGAAGACGATTCGTTTCTCGGTGGCCCTACTCCCGAGTTAATATGAATTAATAGATAAACATACAATTAGAAGTAATCTATATTAATTAAGGGAGGGTCTTGGCTTCGCGGTGGCTCGCCTCCTTTGTGTCGGTACCGTGAATATCCGGCGATTCATTCATTAACCCTCACCTTCGACCCTGTGGCTCGGTAAAGCCGCCAAGACTCGAATCATGCTTCGAACAATAACCGAACGAGAAAACCTACTTAGGGTTCGATCGACTATTCATTTTATTGCACTCCCATCTTCATCTACATTTACCTAGGCTTTTACCATTGGAACTTTTATCACTAAATCTAGTATTACCATTTAGCGATTTTAGAGTTTTTATTTCTGCATTATTTCGATTATAAACACGCATTCATAGGAACTGACTATACATGTACACTTTTCTGTTGAAGTGCACGTTATACTTTAAATTTTTAGGTACTTTTAATACTTTTAATTTTTGGTAGAGCTAGTGTGAAATGAAAATAAATCATTTTCTCTCAATACATTAATGTGTACATCTTAATTATTAGACTTGCCCCCTCGCTATATTATTTTCGTCTATCATGCTCCCTAATACGAACGATCGAAGCCGTGTTCATCAAAAACTGTTCACTCCAATCTGTTCTCGTACAACGGAATAATAATTTTATTACAAATATTATACTTTCAAATGGCAACTACTGAATTTTTCTCATACATATGTATGATACGAAGCTTGGAGTAACATCTTTATATTTTTAATGACTACTAAAGTAACTATCAACCATGAAGTTGCAATCCACGTATCTATGCTTATTTATCTCGAAGACTATAACCATATATGAGTATTCAGATTCGCTACACTTCCATCCGCCACGCCGTAAATGGACAAAACGCAGTAATTATTTTAACTTATCTCTTGAAATGTCACATCAGAAAATATTTAATATATTCTTTCGTGCATTGAACCGAGCCGACTCGTATATAAATTACAGAGTAAAAATTTAAACAAACAATTCGTTCACATTCGCCTTGGTATTGAAGGCTGTTTTTATCCTGTAAAGCAATAACGGTAGTTAGAGAAATATTCTCCAAATGGAGATCAGTTCCGTCGACACTTTCGCGTTCTGTACTTCTCTGTTCAGGCTAGATCCTCCAGTAAGTTACAACAAGACGGTCCACGGTAATCGAATCACCCCCGATCGAATCTCGAAGGTGGCGAACACAAGGCTCCGGAGATGAACGGATTTTTATCACCGGCGTCGCTCCAATTCCGCCAGCCAGATTACGCCTAGCAAACGATCTTCCCCTGGCAACGAGCGTTTCCGCGATCGTAAAGCGAGAAAAAGAGCGGGGACAGTCACCTGGCAGCCCGGCCTTAATCCTAAGATTTGCTTGTACCCTTATACTTTGGGATTGCTATAAACAAAAACAGTGGGTGGCTGTGTTCTGCTGCCTCGGAACGGGAAACAGGTTACAGGGGAGGAAAGGTGGGGGAATCGTTATTAATACAAAGGGACGATGGCAAGCAAATCCCAATCTGAAATATGACAGGAAATAATCCGGTTAAAATAAAACGAGCATCCGTGGGACCGCGTTAAGATTAAGCCTGGCCAGTTATAGTCAGTTGCATTCAACCGTTTCCCTGCGCAGTTTCCGGGCCCGGGTTACTCCGGAAAAATGGTGACGGCCCTCGGTAAAACGTAAATGAAATAATTAACCGGCTCGCAGCAGTCCACCTGTGCTCAAAATCATCCTCTAGTTCCGCCGGATTTTATGGCACCAGGAACAATGCACCCATCGAAAAAAAAGATTTGTACTTTTCGAATTTCACTTTGCCAAATTAACGTTATATTCTTCTTTTCTATCGGACATGTTCTAATTGATTCGTTCGCCGTGACTTTTCCAAGCAAAATTCATTATCGAGTGTGCCACAAATGAATTCCTTAGTATTTGGAATGTGTTTTAGACTTTTGCAATATGTTAAAGACACATATGTTAATAATAATGAGTTTCAGAAAAGAAAAGATGTTGGTTTTAGTTGTGAAAATTAAATGCTTAATGTAATTCAACAGTGACTGTCATTATCTTAAAATTTTTCACAGCATTTTTGGAAAGTGTGATACGCACAAAATAATTTAAGTTAGTATTTAAACCTTGAGAGAAATATTCCGTTCATCAAAATATTCGCTAAATCGTTTAAACAATTATAGAACAATGAAGGACGTCGCAACTTACAATAGACATCTAATTTTCATATAAAAAATTATTTCTCCTAAGAATGATTTAGTAAATATTAGAGGAGGCGGGGTATTCTTATGCACTGTACATTTACCGCCTCTATTACCTTATCTGTGTATATTATCTGGGGTATCACAGGAGCCAACACCGTAATTTGAAATAATTAATAGATTACAATTGCCGATATAAAGCTGGCCTATTTCATAAAGGCGGCAGGTATCGGTGCATCAAGATGCAATTTTCGGTGACATTAAAGTCCGCACGAGTGTGGTGCGGGGCGACATTAGTCATGTAAGAATATCATTAGCAAATTGCTTAATTCGCCGAAGCCTCTTCACATGACCGGTTTTCGGCGGGCGCTCCTTTGTAATTATTCCCCGGTCGATGTCCATCAGAATTTTGCGGTCTGTCATGAAAGCCGTTCTATTGGCAGGTGCCTCGATGGACGGTGGCGTGCATCAAGATTGAATCAAGACTTCTTTGGATCGCTCGAATTACCAGTCAGCTCTTCTGACGGATCCGCTGATATCCTGATTATTATTGATACAAGCGGGAATTAATGGTAATTACGTTCAATGGGTCACGATTAATGCTGATCAGCAAAAGTCCTGTCGATTCTCCTCGCTAATCTCCCAGATCGACAGCTTGATAAAACTAACGGTCGATCCTTAGAAATTTAATCTAATTTCACAATCGAACAGTAACGTATACCATTCCATTTCGTTTAATACCGTCTAGTTATTTGTAACAATTCACAGAAGTCTGTTTTACGTATCGGAACTAACTGGTACATGTTAATATATTATGAATGAGCATACTGTTGCAGCTAATGCAATATCAGAAATCGTAAACGTATAAAATAAATGTTCAAAATTATGTCTACGCAACACGATGATCGATAATAAATACGAGTACGTAGACAGCATCTAAGATTTGAATTTGGAGCTTGATGCTATGTCAACCATTTCGAACGATTATCTTTTTACTCCGTGCCACGTCGCAATGAACCATCTTGAACGAGCCATTTTTTCTTCGCTCGTTTCTTGGCTTGTCTATACTCCTACGTGTAGACATGTATGGACTAAAATCTAAGCTCTTCATCATGAAGTATGCCAGCGTAGAGTCAATCGGTTCCTTGGAGAAAGACGATCGGTACGAAAACTGAGAAGGGGAACACACAGGACGCGACGGTTGCCGGCAAACAGAAAGATAGAGGACGGTTCCTTCGAATCGAGGCCCCGGTTTCTGCGGCCATATATAACCCCGGACATTAAGTGGAGATCTCCACGGTGCCACGGGCTCAGCTCGTTTTATCACCACGCTCATACCGTTTCAATATGCCATCAATAATAACTTCTTTTCTGATAGTCGGTGGACGCGCGCGTGCAACTCCGCGCACCGCGCCGCGTTACATTTACTGCCCGGGTCCGTACGGGCTCTCCGCTTTGTCAGGCGTCCTTGAACACATTGTTGCAGATCGTCTGAAAGATGGCCACAATTAAAACCGACGAAATTTCTCCGAATCGACTTTCGAACAATCCCCGGGACCCCCCGCTCGCCTTCCATTGTCGCGGCGATATTTATGCGCGACGTCGCGTCGCTCGCTCGGTAATTCAGCTCGCCGATGAACGAGCTACGGGAACAACGTGTTCGCCAGATCGGAATTAGTAGACTGCAGGTCTTTATGCGTTTGCACTAAGACCACGGCGATGTTTAATGCACAGTTAAATTTTTCTTGTCCACTAAAATCGGTGGGCGGTAAAACTTTGATCGAGTCCGTTCCGGCTGTGTTGAAAGTTAATTTTCTTTTACTCAACGGATTCGTGTTTAACTGTTTTGGTGTTTATTATCTAAGCAGGCTAGAAAATTTTCTTTTTTTTAAATTCGAGGTCCGCGCTGTTGCAAAGTTTCTTACAAAACTTGATATGTAAGCTACAGATATTGTACAAAATTTGGAAAAAGTTTACGGAAAAAATTCGCCGAAAAACTTGTGTTCTTTTTCACCATGACAATGCCTCAGCACATTCGTCGACCGTTTCAGAAGCTGTTTCGAGGGAATTTCGATGGGAATTGCTTTCACATGCACCGTATAGCCCCGACTTAGCCCCGTCGGACTTTTTCTTACTTCCAAAGTCAAAAGAAAGCTCGTAAGGAGTCCGCTGGGAATCTATATCTGAAGTGAAATGCACCATTTTACAGTAGTTTCGATCGCAATCTCCAACTTTTTATAAAAACGGATTAGAAAGATGTCGATACCCCATGGAAAAGTGTTTTGAGTTAGATTGTGCATATGTAGAGAAATAATGTATTAATGTTCAATAAATAAAGTTTTAAATATGTTTCCCATGTTTTGATACAGCCTCGTATTTACAGAAAACCAAGTTTCCAGATACATAATTCCCTCGCTCAGAAAATTTGCTACCAATGGCAGGATACATTTTTTGAAATGTGGCATTTGAAACAGTGGCCGAGCCATGTACGTTTCATAATTGCAGCAAGAATATAGTCGAAAGCATTGAACAGAAAGCATTTTCACAAACGACGTTAAAAGAATTGAATGGCTTTAAATTATTGTAATGATAGGAATTAATCAATGTTTCAGAATTGTATAATAACACCGGGGTTTGATGAAAGTTCGCGCGACAGGAACGCAGGCAGGGATAAAAATAATTTTCTGCGAGGAATGCCTTTACGCGTAGAAACGAGGACTTTGCAGCGAGGAACGATTTAGTATCCGCTTTTAATTGATTACCATGCGTGTGCGTTTGAACACACAAATGCAGAGGCTACTCGGCAGCCGAGGAGAAAGCTAACGATAGACGATGCCGCAGTAAACGATCCTGATTTACGATGCTATAATTACTAATTAGGAGGTAATTGTAATATAGTAGACGGTTCTGGTATAAATATGGATTGATACCGGCGGTATACTTTGTGGACTATTCATTTTCTTGTTTGCCCGCTGTATGTAGGAAAGAAACATTTTATTGGTAGATCGTCTAACCTGATTTATGCTGGTCTTCTTACTACGTCAGAATAATTTACTAAATAACGCGATGTGGTCCGAGAATCGTGCAATTATTCCAATGGAATGAGATCGTTCAAATTAATTTATTGCTATTATGCGTGGAATGGCGATCTGCTGCGAAAATCTCGCGAACGAATCCCGTTGGTTTCTAAGAGCCTGCGGCGCGGCCATATTGTCTCGCAAATTTGCGGTATTAGCGGAGGATCGATCTTTTTTCTAAATTGGAAGTAAAATTCGGATCCGTTAGGTTGTTTCCGGGCAATCGTGCACCACGGAGAAAGCACACACGGTTTCGGAATTGATTTCATCGCCAGCAAAGCGTGCCCTCGGTAAACTATAACACAGCTGCGCTCGCGGCGGAGCGCAGCCACATGAAAATGAATTTTTATGTGATCGAAAAATCGATGTTCAGACTGCCGTGAAACTCCCTTGGAAACTCTTGGCAAATAGGAATAATACTTCACCGGGTAATAGATGCTCCGATAGCGGGCCAGTGAACCCCTTTTGAACGCTTCAGCGATCGGGCCTTTGACGGCGATGGCAATTAGAGTAGTCCGATTTCAATTATTTACGCTGCTAATTATTACAATGGAACCGTCCGCGTTCTCCAAATTCCCTGGAAAATCATCGCGAACCTTCGCGGTCCACTTTACCCCGTTTGTGTCAATTTTCAATCTAGCCAATTTTATATAATTTTACACGATATTCTGTGTCGCGCATGAAAATTTGTTGTCAATCTGCTGCGACTTTCGTAAACAACTGCAGCTTCAAACTTTTGTTCATATTTTTTGAAATTGGCGCGTATAATGAAAAAGAAAAATGCATTTCCAGTTGCATCCAGAATATTAATTGCTCGTCAACAAAGTATAATATCTATTGCACAATTTATTAGATCGCGACATTAGTTGTCTGAACAATGCGTTCGCGTGTACATTACAGACAATTTATTAGATTGTGAGAACCATGGCGATTTGTTTCTAAACAACGCACTCACCTGTACCCCTCCTAAACGCGCAAGATTGTTTAGAAATTGCGATTGCTGGAATTCATGCGGTATAATTTTATGCTTCTCGAACCGCAAAAAGACGACATCACCGATCTTCATCGATCATCCTCAACGCCAAACATAGTCGCATGGTGAATCGCAACGCTGTTTCAACTTCTCTCAGTCACCGTAGATCGAAGTTCAGCCTGGAGTTAGTCGTTGTTTGAGGATTAGGCGACAAAATGAAAAACTTCGGATTGTCATCGGCGCGGAAAGATGCAGCAGTCTGACGAGCGTCCCAGGGTTCGATGGCCCCCACAGCGGGGACAAGAAAAACAACAGTAGACGAAGAAAAGACCGCTGTCCGATACGATCTTTTCGTGCTAATAATTATTGTATTAATTACGGCGAGGGAAGCGTGCGCATCTACGACGTTTCGAAGATACAAACGCGAGCGTACGCGCGGAAAGAAGAAGCTAGAGAGAAGGTGGAAGAGGCTAGAAGAAGGAGAGGTGGAGTAAAGAAGACGACGAAGAGGAAGACGAAGAGGAATAAGAAGAAGTGGTGTGCGCTTGTGAGCGTACAAGTGGTTCGCACAAGAACACCGTACGCGACGAGGAGGAGGACAGAACGAACTAGGCAGCGTTAGACATTAGCGGAGCCGCATGGGTGAGACTGACTTATGTGCCAGATTTCCTGTGATACCAATAGTGAGGACACGCAGTGAAACGCGTGGGACTCGCTGCCAAGACACGCAACGTCTGATCGAGTGATCTCCATGCAATTAGGATTCGTACGCATGGATTATTTTTGCTACTATGCGCCGATGCGTGCCGACTGTGGCAGATTATCAAGCCGGCTGCCTTCGGGGATCTTCATGTTATATGGTTTGAAATTCATGATATTGTTAACGGAAGAATGTCTGGATCTCTGCGAGCCTAAATAATAGGTACGAAGAGGCAGTTTGCTGGCCATCACAATTTTACATCATTTTAGATCGTTCATGCTGACTTATCCCGCGATTTTACACGTCTTTTGACAACGGTGTTTCTTAAAAACATTGAACTGGGTTGTTAACCCTTTGCATATTCATTTCTTCTTAATCATTATTTTTCTCCGCAATGTAAGGTAATTACGCGAAATGCACAAAGGAAAACGCAAAATCTTTTATTTATTGATTCACATAAAATTTTCCAGCAGCATAATGATCGTTATTTCAATTCGATTCTGTATTACGAAATCATAATTATTACAAAATCTGTTCCGAGTGCAGAGGGTTAAATTATTGCGTTTTGAATGGAAACATAAGGATAAGAATAAAGTGCAGATCAGTTCTTTATAATACCAACCTTCGAACAAGAGATCAATGAATAAATACAATGGGTGCAAATAATATCGTGGGAAGAAACGAGCATACTTACTTTGGAAAAAGATAAATTACATTCAGCAACGTCTACATCTTATTGTCCGAATAATCGAACAAAGTATGAATTTGAACCTAGAAATAAATTCAAAAGTCAAATTAGAAACATCTGATTCTATAATAGAGAAGCGAGCACAGTTACTTCGTGGTAAAAATGATCCAAATCAAAGTGTCTAGAGGCAGATGAATACTTGTACAAAATTCCAATCTGAAACAAGAGACTAAATGAAATATAAATAATTAACCCTCGGGCTACTAGTCTTTCTGTTATTTCTGCTATACTAGCAATTTATTCAATTTAATTGATTACTTAATTCGATTTATATACACTCGGTTAAACTGACCCGGTAACCGCAGTTGGTGGGTTGAGCATGATCGCAGTAAGAAATGCCAAGAGCAACTCTTGAGCAAGGTCTGCCATTACACTTATACAAGTGAATTTGAACCTAGAAACGACTGAATACAGTGGATGAATAAAACGAATGACTAAACAAAATGGAAATAAATCTGTGATAGAGAT
The DNA here is from genome assembly GCF_051020955.1 of Megalopta genalis. NCBI lineage: Eukaryota > Metazoa > Arthropoda > Insecta > Hymenoptera > Halictidae > Megalopta > Megalopta genalis. The sequence goes on along the minus strand of NC_135018.1, from coordinate 26,409,579 downwards.
GCAGTAGCAACGGTGAATTCGAAAATTCCTGGAAGAACATAAACGGTGCCGAAAATCTCTGGTCAGATAGAAAGACCAAAAACTCACGTCTCCGTAGAATTGTCCGAGCAGTTTTGACGTACGGGCGTATGGAAAGTGACGTTTTCCAACGCAATTTGTCCGCGGGCATTCCGAATCCCATAAAGATACACACGGCCGATTATTTTGGCCGCGGCCGGTGCGACAATACGGGGAATGCCAGCGGCGTTTAGAGGGGCTGACAGAAATTCATAGTGAGGAAGACTAATCTGCCCGAAAATCCGTAATAAGCGGGCGTTGGAGCTCGGCACATGTCGCGGGTTCGCGTGGGACTTGTAACGAGGACATGCGGACTTCTGCGAGCTGCCTGAGAACGCGGCGCGTACGCATCGGTCACGCGTGCCAGCTAAGAATTCGAAGCCGAGAGACGTCCGCAGCCGGCGCGACGAAAGCTCACTGCCAAATTCCGAGCGTTCTCAGTCAATCTTCGGCCCCGACCTTCGACCGTGATCGCATTGATAGCGCCGATCGCAACGGCGAGCTTCTACACCGCGAAGGTCACCAACCCCGAATAGACACGATGCCATCGCGTCTCGTGGCTGGATTAAAATTAGACGCCGGCCACTTTCGGACCTGTCGTTCGATAGGCATGAAAATTTTATGGGATCTTGTCACCAAACGGCGAGCAAGCGTCGCGGTTCCTCACCTGCGCAGCGACTTCATTGTTTCAGCGAGATGTTAAAAATTGAGACTGCGGGACTCGCTGTCTTTCATTGTATGGAACATGTTCAATGTTATAACGATAGGTTTTACGAGTATAGTTTCTCTCTCTTTGCGCGACTACACTCGTAAACGCTACAGAGACTCTTTCGTAGAAAATGATATTTTCATGCGGACGTGCATTATAATGGAGGTCCAATCATGCGAATCGTGTAAAACAACAGACGTTAGACCACTTTTAGTGTTCCGATGTCAAGCTTACAGTTCAATCGCTTGTTATACAGTGACGCGCATTAATAATCGTACGCTTTTTAAAGCAGAATGACTTGTAATAGCTAGACTGTCAACAATTTTTTGCAAACCGGAATACGTGAAATAGTTTTTGCAGATAAATAGTTGGTAAGGAAGAGAGATATCGGACGTTGTGATAATTGTAATAATTACAGCGTTCCTGTGCGAAGAATATTCAATAACCCATAATGATAGCTTTGAAGTAACTATGTTCATAGAATTAATTCAACGCAACTAGGATAGTGTGCAAAAGTCTGTGTACATTCATATAAGGCACAAAGGCTGTTTATATTCACTCGGATGCAGATTTGATGCGTTATTCATAAAACTGCATCTATTTAGAAACTATGTAGTTTCATGAATAACGTACATGAACACCTTTCCTTAACACTTACTCGAGCGTTATGTGGGTGCACAAATATTTTTACTGCCTATTGTATGTACATCAATTCATTCAATTTCCATTATGTAATTGTATTACAGACTTCTGATCTTAAAGAAGCTTTACATAAAATACTGTATCTAATTTTTAATGAATTTACATGACTAGGATGAACTCCGTTATTCAAAGTTTACTTTATGCTGGAATGCGATTTCAATTCTTCTCGATGGTTATTTAACGATCTACGTACACCATAAACTCTTACTAAAAATCACACGAAGCAATTGCTTCTTTAATCCTCTTGCATATTCGTGCAAATTCGAATAAAGTCGACCGTACTCGAATACGTTAAACCGCACTATTTTCTTGAGCACTATCGAATTTCTTTTCGAATAGTAATAAATACCGAATCAATTAATCCATAAACTTTCCTAACTCTTTACAGCAACAAAAATAAGAACGTGTGACAACAGCAATTAAATACGCAAGCATAAATATTTCTGGGCTGATCGATGATTATCTAGAACAAAACTTGCTTCAGTGGTTCCGTCGCATTCCATCGAAGATCTCATTAAACACTTTCAAATATTGCCCTCTGCTGAATCCTGTAAGAGCAAAAACGCTGTAACTGCACGGAGTCGGCAGTGGAACGATAGCAAAGGTGCGCTTGATAAATTGAAATCAAGTGCGTCGAATCTCCGCGAGCGAAATAATTCGGTGTCGCTCGTGGCCGATGCGCGTCGCGTCATAATTAAGCAGATCATTAGCGTCATCGCGATGCGACCGGCAGAAAACACCGGCGAATTGCAACGCCCGCTGGCGCATACCGTTACGCGATGGCTGCGAGCCGATATGGTACCCTGACTAATGCGACCGCGGCGTTGCACCTTGCAAATTGCAGCAGACCGCGGGATGCGTTTCGTGCGCCTATAGACGAAGAAAAACTAGCCAGGCCCGATTTCAGAGCGGAGAGAGACAGAGCCGTTCCTCCGGTGAAGACTTCCGACGATCCAGATTCGGCAGTACATGTATACTGCTCGACACCTGTCGTTGCGGACGCGACGACGTGCCGGTTATTTATTTCGAAATGTTTTGACGCGGCTCGGTTTTATTAATGTACTCGGCGCTGGCTCGTTTCCGGATCGCTCGAAACCGGGGAAGTTCGCTCGGCCGTTTCTCGATGTCGAGGCTCGATGCTTTGTCCAAATAGATTCATAGATTATTTATTTGATTTATCAATTAACGGACGTGAATCCTTAGTGCAAGATAAATACATAATAATAAGATTAATATACAGTAATATTATATAACATTACAATAATATTGTAAATGTGGTAAAGCTTTTGTTGAGATAGGTCTGAACAGAAATGTCAGCAATCCCTTCCATCCCTCAAAATATTTTCACAGAAACATCAATAGTCTGATTTGATTTTTGTGTCTTGTTACAATGTACATTTCAAGATGTAGGTAGTTATAGACACGAATAAAATATAGCATGCTCGAATGTTTAACGACGCGTTTCCAAATAGTGTCCCTCGTGTATTATCACCGTGACATCCAAACGTGTTAATTTTTGCAAGGAAAAAGAAGGTTTTTCCTGTTCCTTTCAATATAAACTGCGATAAGAAAAACAAAATAGTTAAGAATGAGCATCTGGCAGTTATCTGTCCAGTTCACCCGTCAACATCATTTGTATGAAAGAACGAATGGTTCTCTTCCCGTCGCTGACAGATTCGAAATTTTTCGGAAAAGCAAGGAAAGTTCAGAAAATAATTTCTTTTCGATTCACCCAGTGAGAATTACGACGAAGAAAATAGCACGGTTTACTTCCTAAAATGTACGTTGCGTTTCCGACAACTCTCTCACCCTTGAAATTACTACACGAAATTTTCAGAGTAATTTGCAGACTACATCGTAACAAAAATAAATTAAAAATATTTCATGAGAGAACGAATACATCAAGAACTGGACATATAGAAGTATGCACGTGTTTGTCAGTCGTTCTGCCATTCACCCCTCAAATTGTCTACCTTGAAATACCGACGCTCTTTCGATCGGCACTGAGAACCTCGACAGAGGATTCGAGAGTGCAGTAAGGGTCGCGGAGGATTTAGCAAAACGAAAAACAAACCGCTTAATAGAACGGTGAATTCCAGTCATTACTATTTCCCTGAATGCGACTCCGGTGTCACGGAAAATTTCAATTTTCCGCTCGAGGTAATAGATAATAACGCGAATATTTTTCCGTGTGACGGAAGTCCTCGGACAAAGGATTCTTTCTCTTCTTGCCGTGTCCACGGCCGTCGCCCCGTGCCGCCCCCGCTCGAACCCCCTCGCAGACCCTCTCGTTCGTTCGTCGTCCAGCTAGTTCGCTTTGCCGTGGAACGTCTACTGTGACAGAGACAGAAACCAAGCTCGAAGAAAAAAGGAGACGGGCAGAGTAAGAACGGAGGCGGAACAAAGTGGTGACGGCGGCAGAGAGCTCGAAACAAACAAACTGAACTCGACGGGAGAACGAAGAGAGCGAGCATGCGAGCAAGTGTGTGTGTGTGTAAGAGGAAGAGAGAGGGGGAAGAGAGAGTAAGAGAGAGTGAGAGAGAGGAACGGCTACGTTGACCCTCTATAAATATGTATAGCCAATATCCGCTTACGTATTCGCTCGCAGCGACCAGCAATATCGTCATGCAGATCCGCGACGGGATTGGAACGCGGCTGGGAGAAGGTTGAGGATCGACGTGTGCGATTCAGAAATCGCATGGATCCTTCGAGGACGGGTGCCGACCCGGCGACGTTGCAGGAAAAGATCTAATCTGCATACATTTGCGTATGAAGCGGACAGCGACCTCTTTTCGGAATCAAATTATTTTCGGTTTTCGGGAAGGATGGATTTTGGGAGTTGGTGAGCTCGATGTATACCTATGTTCAATGGCATCGTTGTTAGTTTTGTACCGTGACAGTGTGCATTTTTATTCATAGTTTTTCATGTAATTACAGATCATTCGATTCAGCAAACTTTGCTGTAGTAAATGTTCCGAGAGAAATCACGTTCTTTATTATTAGTAGACAGGAATTTTCAAAAGTAAAAGTTAGTGATCACGAGTAAAAGACTGATAATTCTAATTTCTAGCAATAATCTGTTAAGTATGAATGTTATTTCGTTTCTTTAAGTCGAAATAGAATTCGGTGCTCTTATCATCGATATTCAAGGCATACAATAAATATAATTTCGAAAAACTTTTAACTAGTGTAGTCATGACGACAATGGCTCAAGGATTAAAGAAACTTCGTATCTACAGTAAACTAGTAAAAAGCAACCAATAGATTTATCCGCGATTGCAGAAGATCCTAAATTGGCTTTGCTGGAAAGAATGGAGTAATCGATACATAAGATGTCGAAGAGTTCCAACAACTAATAGTCGATATCCGGTGGTGAGAGTGGACACTGTCGCTCGAGAAAGATTCGCTCGGAGTCGTATTCCGGGGTAGAGTGTGGAGCAAAACAGGGCGAACGGATGTCGAAACGTAGAAAGAAGTCCGCGGTGTGTGGTAGGCGTTCGTTCACGCCTACTAATTACGATTCTAGACGCCGGCCCCTCCACCCCCGACAAAGTGTTCTGGGTGCGGTGACTGCTAACGAGAAAAACCCACACGGTATAGCCAATCGAAGCGGCACGCCAGGGTTGAGAGTGGTGCAACCGATGCGAGAAGGGGTGGAGACGGTCCCCCGAGGTGAATCTTCAAGGTCCGTCGCGAAGAAACTGGCCCCTGGTTCTCCTCTCCTCTTGGGGCCCGCGTTCTAACGTGTCCGGATACCAGCCGTCTGCCGCTCGAGGTAATTACGACAGGGTCTCCACCGATGCTGTGTAGCCGTGGCTGGCTGGTGCTGGTGTGCTGTGGCTGCTGCTTCGAGAACAGAGTGACAAAAAGCCGAGTCTTAATGCAAACGCGCCGGCTCGGCCGTAACTCGTTAATTATAGGCCGTCCCTGATTGATCCGCGGCCACTTCGCCTCAGTATCCGCGGACGGATACCACAGGCTGGTTTGCGCCCGACACCCTGTCGATATTCGCGGCGGCACGCGCGACCAAAAGGTCCCCAACAGACATCCAGAGGAAAAAATTAATTGAAAAATACCTAAGAAGCCGACTGGACCGCCTACGTGCGTGACGACGCGACGCCACGGTGGTGCATTTGCCTCGAAAACCCGGTTTAAACTATTTTACCATTATTTTCAGACTTAGAGCCGTACTATAGCGGCTCGTTCGATTCGTACTGACGTCATCTACAACAATACGCCGTCAAAAATACATAGTGGAATTTTAGAAATTTTAACGACCATAATGTTTGATCGGTCAAGAAAGCTTCATGAAAATTTGTATGTTAATATTTTTTGGCGACCGAATTACCAATTAGAAACATCCTTTTCCTAGATTATTGGAATCGCTTAATTGCTCGAAAAATCGTGTTGATAAGTGGGCATTCTCAATGTTCAATTATATTCAGTCATAATACAATACTGTTTTAATTATTTAAAGATTAAGGAATATAAGTATTTTTTAACTAACCATTTTTTAATTTAATGTAAAGAAAGGCATTAAAGTCTATATAATGTTGAATTTGATATATTTATTTATTACCGATATATTTTCATTTGAATATAGATCGTACTAATGGTATTTCGATTCTAAACTTGAATTGATTTATCAGTAGAATTACTGCATGATCATTTTCTAAGTAAATCGGAATCTTGGAACGTACTTAATTGACTGTTCCATTTAAAACGATAGTAGCACAAATTTCTCTCGCCTGTCAATCAATGATCGCAGTTCTTCAAGTCTGTAAAAGTTCAATTGTCGTATAAATAACCTTACGTTCCCACTATCCATTCTGTAGCTACACTAGCGTCCTTGTTAGGTTACCGCGTGTGCTCAAGCAAGAAATCTCGCACGCCCTTAACCAATTAGCCCTCGACCACTCCAATTTAGCAATATTCACGAAGAACGCATCATTGTTCTGGACAGAAGAAGAAAAGAAAGAAAACGAAGAAGGAAAGCAGAGTCTCGATTTTCCCATGATCCCTCGACAAGATCCGATTCCTACATGGAAGGTCGGGAGACATCAATTACGGCTCGGTAGACAAAGCGTGAACAGAGTCAGGGGAAGCACAGTGGTTTCTGATTTTATTTGCCGCTACATTGTTTCTGGTTCTCGAAGGAACCCCCGCGTTCCGTCAGCGATCTAACCCGACGGTTTCCTGGACTCGGACAGGCTTTCGTCGCCTATCACACTGATCTACCGGCGTGCAAGAAACAGATGGGTCGGCTGACGTGCGCGCAAGGTACAACGTACTCTTCATTAATTTTCCGTTAGCCGCGGTTCGGTTACGGCGAGACGATCTCGCAGCGAAATACGTTTCACTTCGGTTGGCCGCCAAGTAGGAGGAGGAGGAGAGAGAAGAGACGGTCACCGGTCGGAGATCATTATCGATACGAAACGAAGCTCGGTGCGTGCCCTCTCCCCGAGCCGTTCCTTATAATATCGCGCTGATGTCGTCGCGATTGTGACAAAAAATGACGCGTATCCGCCGGAAGCGGTCTTCCTTCCCTTCGGTGGCCGTCCATTACTTCGTACTTAGGCTCTCTTTTTCCCCTCGGGGCTCCACGAGATGATTCGTCGTTTCGTGGACGGGGTCGGAGAGCCGCGAATCGACGCATCTGCCACCGCCGTGACGAATTCGACGGCGAATTAATTGATCCCGATCTGACGCGACTTCGGTCTCGACGAGCAATCGCCCTCAAATGGCCTCGAATACTATATCCGACTATACTATATCCGACGACTGCTTGTCATTTTATTGCCATAGAATGGGACACTCGAGGAATTTTTTTTAGAAGTCGTAGCCTGTCTCTCATCTTCGATTTCATGGCGGCTTTTTGGAATCTTTTCGTAGTTGAGAAAATATTTGTTTATTGGACACTGCAGACTCAATAAAATTTAGATCGCTTTGCCGATTTATAAAGAAGTTATTTCGTTTTAAAAGGCGTTCCAGTACTTTCATGTCTCATTGTATATTATTATTTATTTTTTTTTAGATAATTTTATAGATAACACGACGAAAGAGGAATTTTGTTTATTAGCAACACAGGGTAGTGGATCCGATTACTGTGGAGTCACCAATTGCTGAGACTTTGGTTTTCGGGTTTAATTTACTTTATATTTATCGATTAAGACATTAAATCTTTGTAATTTCTTATTTTGTTTATTTTCTAATAAAAAAATGCAAACTCAGAAGATTGGAAAACGAAAAACTGAGCTATTTCCATCGTCATTACATTTTATCTCCAATCTCTCAGTTCCGTTTCCAAGAAAATTAGTTTCATATAATTGTAAGACCTTTGAGTGCGCTATAAAAATATGATGAATTTGCACAGCTTCTCAGCGAATCAACCGAACCGACCGATGCTCGCGAGTTCCACGTTCATTTGTCTGAGATCAGAAGGAGATCTCCGTGCAGGCACGTGACAGCGCGAGGGAACGTTAGTTACCGCTTTCCCAGACAGTGGTCCGATCGATCAGCAGCGCTGTTTCCCTCGAGACTTTTCCTCGAGTTCGCAGGAATCGACGTGCGCAAGAAATGGTGAAAATCATTGTCGGTGTGCTCTTGCGTCTCCGGGCGCGTGTGAACGCGATGCTCGGTTCCTACGCATGAATCATTCCACGCTCGCTAGCGGCACAGTAGCTGGGTGCAATTGTTATGCTAACCAGTCGGCCAGTATCTGCTCTTATATAGCCTATGTTTCCTGCTCGACCACCTGTTACCCTCTCGAACGCCACGACCCCGGTAACGTTCGACTCATCCGTCCCGGTTCGGCACGTGTATAATTGGCCAGGCCGCGCAGCAAACGGCAAACGGCGAACCAGCGATTTTCTTTTTCCATTTCTGGACGACCCCCGCACGTTTTTACCTACGAATTAGCGAATATTGATCGGCCGGCCCGGCCCGTTGAATTATTCAACGATGTCGACGATCCGGATCGCTTGATGAAACACACCCGTGTGAAGTAATTGTACGTTTGCTAACTGAAAATTTACTGGGCCAACGAGTTATTTATAGGTCGAGGGGATAACGCCACGGCAACTGTTGTGTACCTGGACTGTCTTGAAACTTGCAAACGAGTTACCTCTCAACCGCCGACAATCATTTCACCGACAATGTTCGACACCGGGTTTCATCGATATTGTTTATATACCGACACGTTGAAATCATCGACAAATGTTTACATCGACGCTCACTTCACTGCAAATGTTATCGTCGACTAGCGATCGGTACACCCTTGTCGATCGCGTCGCGTTCTACATGTTTCTACAGCATTATTTGCGATACAAGGAATAGATTCATCGGACGAAAACACCATGCTACTAAGCCTGGGATCTCTCTTCTTATATGTATATTGTAATGGATCTTTTTAAAGCACTGGCACAAAATGTAATCGTATTTGTAGCTAATAAATTTTCTGTAATTGAAGTTGTTTGATTTATGAAAATTAAGAAATCAATGTTAATAAACTTATCTCGTACACATGTCGGCTTGTATTTCTTTTCTGTAGTGGCAATAAAAGATTAATTTATGATAGTTAGCGTACTTATAATTTTAAATAAAGTATTAATATGAATATGTCATGGTAGTTTTCGACATCTCTCTTATCATTACTTCATGTACGGAAATAAATCGTTGGCGATATTGGTAAATATTGTATTGAGTATTAGATTGTGAATAAAGATCGTTGTCGATGAAATAAATGACGATGTAAACATTTGCCGATGATTTCAACGTGTCGGTAAATTAAACAATGTCGATGAAACCATTTCCTTCGTAAATGATCTCCTTAATTTTCTGCGATCCAGTACAACACACATGGAACTAAAATTAAGAAAGAAAACACGAATTAGCTATGGTATCAAAATCTGTTGTACAGTTTAAGCAGACACGGGGTTACTGAAAGCATAAGGGAACAGATGCAATTATGAACTTGTTACGGAAAAACCGTCTAGCAGCTAGCTCCCTGTTAAAAGAAAGTTATGACATCCTCGAAGAAATTAATGACACAGCCGAGACAGATAACTCATCGAAATTAGAAGCTGATCTATGAGAATGTCTGGCATCAGAATGGTGGTTCGGGTTGCCAAAATTCTCACTGGGATAAGAATAATGGACCGTGTTAGGGTGTTTCCCGATGGCAATCTTAATAACTATTCATTCCGCGGGTAATGCGCGAATTACCTATGGTAAACTACCGCGGGATTTAGAAGAAGGCGAAGGGGAGACAGGAGCACGATGCTATCAATATTATGGATGTTATCAGATCATTATGCGGCGCGAGAGTACAAGACGATGCAGCGAGGCTCTCTAGTTCGCTGAATTATGCATAATGATGCGCTCGCGCTCGAACAATGACTGGCCCCCTTCGCGTATTGTTCGGCTCCTGGACAGGGGAACACCTAGGACTGTATAAAAGTGCCCGGGCGCTGAAGATGCGCCGTCAAGATCGTCAGGAAAACAAATGACGCTGGCCGGGGCCTTTTAATTGCAGCACCTGCTACCCGAGCGAGCGCGCGCGCGCGCGCGCTGCCCCGCCACGAAAACGCGGAAAGGTGATAATTTTTCTTCTACAGCTGGTCGATTCCGTTTCGAGACCGAGTCATTGACGAGTCCCTCATAAAAACCCGGCTACCTTGTAAGCTAAACGCGAAACGTAAATGACCCGCCGCTCTTAAGACCAGTTTTTGCGCTCATCTTCATTATTAAACCGCTATAGCGTGCCCTCGTTAGAAAATACACACTCGCCACCGCCGGCAGACAGATAACGAGGGTAGGACCTCGTTTCTACACTTAACGCCGATCTCTGCACGCTCCCGCCACCGAAATAACGCCGATTCCCGCCGATACGGAACACCCGGGACAAAAAAATTTACGATCCCGGCTTGACACGCAAAATCGCCCCTACGATTTTAATAACGCTACGTTGCTCGTTATTTTGGCCTTGATCCTACTAATAAACCCGGCGGGCAACAATTACTACGAGTCCTTACGTAGTTGCGTCGTGTTGCCTCACGGACATGCACGATTTTATAAAGTTTATTTATTTAAACATTGTTTCAACCGGAAAATTCTTAATTTGTTATTGTGGAACGATCGAACTTTAAAGAGCCTCTAAAACGTCAATCGTCAATTGTCTATTCAAAAATAAATAGACAAGTGAACACATCGTAATAAATTCATAAATAAATACACCGTAATAAATAAACCGAAGTAAACACGCGGTAATAAATTCACAAATAAATATACAATAAGAAATGCACAAGTAAATACACAATAATGAATACACTAATAATAATAATGCGCAAGAATAAATACACAAGTAAATACGCAGTAATAAATGCACGATTAAGTTATTACAGATGTAACTGTGTATTCATTGAATTACAAGTGCTAATGCATCCTGTTCCCCTGATGAATCGTACTCTCGCTGACCAAATGCATCGAAGAGGGTCGTCACGAATGATCGCCTCGCGATCACGAACAGCCAATCATCGACGAGATATTTATTTGCTATTATTTCGTGGGAATCGAGCAACGCGCACTTTGTTCCCGAATTAGGAGCCTCCGGCCGATGGCGGATTTTTATTTTCGCCGCTGCCTTTCCATCAAACAACCCCTCACGCACCTTTCCTTCTCGCGAGGGTGAATCTTCTTTCTGTCACGTGTCTATTAACGGCTGCGGGCTGGAAAGCTCGCGTGACACTGGCCGGATCGGCACTTCTCTGAGAATTGGTCAGCAATTCGACAGGTCCCATTTATTATCGTACTTAGTTGGATAGCTCGGTTCTTGTATATACGTTCAGAAATCGGCAGATGGAAATGTTCTCCGCAAGAGCTGCGGGCGATCGCAACCAAATCGCTCGTCCGATCGGACAGTCGGTGTAGAATCGTTTAGGCTAATGACACTACTCGACAGACTCCTGAATCGTGCCTAGGGCTCTTGATTTCAATCGCTGCGGTCTCTACGTCTAATTACTGGAAGGGGTGTATCATAGTGCGTGAATCGATTTTGCGAGGAAGGCCCGGCTATATTGTTTTTCTTTTTCAAACATTATTATCGTATTCGGAAAGCAGATAATCTAGAAATTGATATCTTAAAATATTGATTTGATATCTCGTAAATTATGTAAAATTTGGTAACTTTTGAAATATATTTTGCAATATATTTGAAACTGTATGGAACACTGAAAATTATCGGAATATGATTTGATAATTTAATTTAACCTCGACTGAAAGCTCAGATACTTTAAAACAACTGACAAGTTTTGAGGGATGTTTCCATCCTAAAGAACGCAACATTAACGTCGGAAAAATTATCTGATATCTTGATCAATGGCTTCCGAAAGCTGGAAAATAATTCCAATTAAATTAGGATGCCGTATGCACCCAATTGCTACGAAATGTTTCGTCCCGAGGCGCAGGAAGATGCATACTACTGTAAGCTTGTGAACAATTACACACATTTTAACCTGGATTAAAGTACTCCGCCATCCTATTGCTCGTGTCTTCTCTTCCCTTTACTTTTTCCAGCAATTTTCCTTGTACATCTCGTCTGCCTAATCAGCGTCTAGACTCTGAGAGTGTGTCAGGCGATGGCAATCGTATTTTCAGCGAATCAGGGCAATGTTGCGAAGGCACGCGGCTTTGCATTAAGAAACAGGAAGTCGATTTCTAAACGATCTCGACGGAATCATTAAATGGTGCCAATTAAAAAAGATAATGAGCGGGATTCATTACTCCCGCGAACAAAGATTCCATGCCCGTTTGGAGAACGCCGCGCTCCGCGCAGCTCCGCGTCGCGACGGCAGGAAAACCGCGGGGCTCTGACGCAACGAAATCCAGTCGAATAGCATCCACAATGGACGCAGATCGAGAACATCGCTATTAAAGATAATAGAATGTGTAGAGTAATTTTCCCACAGTCACAGGCGAAAACGCGCGGCTTTCCTACCTTTCACCTAATGCCACATTTCGCGTGTTCTACGTTCGGTCGCGAAATCTACAATTGAATTCCGCGGAATCATTGTCCCCGACGGAGATGGAAATATACGGTCTCGTTCAGATCCACGGGCACGCCTACTTTGTCCGCGGAAAATGCCATTATAGTCTTACAGCGAGCCGTACAATAGTCGCGCGCATTTCATCTTTTGTGCGCCGATCCTAGTAACCGAGACACTTGATTTCTAATTTCAATTTTTCTTCGATATCGGTATACAATTTTTAGAATCCTCATAGAGAGAATAAAGAATGAAAAATTGTTGAGTTTCTTGAAGCTGAATTCTACACGATTCTTTCTTTTCGAATTATAAATTGATGTAATACTTGACGCTCAGCTTTTAAACAAAAATGAACAATTTGGGAAGAGCAGATACGATTATTCGAGCCTTCTGGCTCGTTTTTATAATTACCGATTGTCAACGTGGGCACCTAGTGCCGAAAATACAGTAAATTCTCCCTAATTAATGCTCAGATTGTACACAAAAGTGGACAATTTGGGACGATAATCAGTAACTATAAAAACGAGTCGCGATGCTCGAATAGTCGTATTTCCTCTTCCCAAATTGTCCATATTTGTTTACAAGCTGAGGGGCAATTAGGGTGAATTTACTGTACATTCGCATTGAACTCGATCCTATCACTATTAATGATGTGCAAAGAATGGCGATTCAGAGCGATCTTCACTTCTCATAACTCTTTCCGCTTCTACAATTTATAAAAATGTGAACGGGAGGCTTCCTTTCTTCGTGTGAAACGTTCTGTTGTTTTTAGTCGGAGACTTGAAAAGAAGCGCGTCAAGTTCTGAAATCCAGATAATCCCTGGGGGATTTATCACGGTTCTCTGATCAATTCGAAGAAAGTGTAATGACTTCAGTATTCCGGGAATCGGGTGAAAGCGAATTCGGTTCGACGACGAGGCCGGCGAGCTCGCTTCGGTTAACGAACGTCGTTAAACTTCTTCAAATTGGAATGCAAACAAACTCATTATCGTTAAGTCAAAGGGGAAGACAGCCGTTTATTTAAAGGCTACGGCGCGTGCATAGTGCCCTTCTCGCCCCTGACATCGGCGAACGGATAGTCAACGCCTCGTTTATCGCACGAAAGTATGAAAAGTAATTAAAACCGTGTTTCAGTGCGAGCAGCGTGTTTTCTCTGTGGAACACGAGTGCTCCCTGTCTCGTTCCTGAATAAATCCTCTATTAATTAGAGATTCGAAAAATTCTTTTAGTCACCTCGTCTTCAGTTTCAAGGCACTTGAATAAAGTTCGATGAAAAATTTCTTGCAAAAACATTTGTATAATTCCAGTAACCGTAGACCAGCCAGAAACCAGGTCATTTTGACATTTAGCTCGTATGTTGAAAGTCGAATACCTCATTTCTGAATCTTTTCTTTTCTGAAAATTAATTGCGTTTGCGTTTGCAATTTGTGAACAAACTTAAATGTATCCCAGTTAATCTTTTTAAGAAAACAGATGTTTCAATATTTGGTAAGAGAAGATTGATGTAGGAATAACCAAGCAGGAGAATATGTGAAAATTTTCGAATTGGAAGCGTTAGGTTAATTTGGATCCTCAGTTAGGGAATGAATAGAGGTTATTTACCGAGAGAGAGAGAGAGAGAGAGAGAGAGAACTCCAGTTTCAGCTAAAGACCACAAGGTTTCCCTGTTTACTGCGTTGAAATGTCGTCCAACCGCACGCTAGCATGCGATCGGTGACGCTATAGCGTGCGTGGCGAAAAGTTGCCGGCATTAGTGTCAGCGTTTAATGCGACCGAAGAAAAAGTTTGGTCTGCCGGGCCACGGAAAATCGCGCGTCGCCCCTCCACGGGTTAAGATTTACTAAATTAACCGGCTGACCGAATAATCTGCGCAACAGGATGAATACTTTCTTTTACTAACCATCCTCAAGACGATCTTGATATAGTACCTTAAGGGTGTGTTCTGGTTTTTAACGCCATTCTTCAAACAATTCTGAGGAATTTTTTTAAATAGAACTTTCAAACTTTTTGCAATCGGTATTAGCATATACATTTATGAATGATTAAAGTACATAATGAATCTTTTTGTTATAACGACAACCAAAATTACGTGATTTGTATTCTGTTTTATCATGAAATATTTACAATAATTTTGTTGATGACACGATTTCGAGTTTTCTGCTCATCTAAAAGAGAAAATCAGTAATCTGAGCGAGCATAGGAAATGAACTAGGATGATCAGCAATAGTTCTTTCTTTGTATAATGATATTTCAATTTTACTAAATTTTTGCTCCATGTAACCACTGTTTTGTTAATACATTTGTTGTTTGTGTTATCGTAATTCACAAGATAACCTTTATATAGAGCAAGATCATATTTCTTTTTAAAATTAATACAACTATCTGAATCGTTGCAGCGTCGATGAATCGTATCCTGCGGGAATAATAAATAATGCTGACAATAATAAAGATAATTGCATAAAAATTACACTGTGTTATCTTGAAATATAGCCGAACACGTATACCAAATCGTAAAACTTTTGACCTATAAAAACCGAAGCATTCTTTATCTCAACAATTGTTTGAAATTGATGGCACTGAATGGGAATACAGTGCTTTAGATTCTTTGCATAAACTTTTATTTCGAAATTGTAAATATAATGGTGTTCGCAGAATGGACATATAAAACTATTATATTAGATACTTTTAAAATAACACAGAAAATAGTAAGAATTGTAAAATTACTAAGATAAGGGTTAAATTGTGCTTGTTGAAAGTATAATTTGTATGTAATAATAATTTCGATGTAATAGCAGCCAAAGAGTGTGTATAAAGAGCGATTTTATATTTTTGAGAGATTAAAAGATGTTTTTACATTCAGTCCAGATTTATAGTCGCGAGACTCGTTTTGAAGGAATTATAAGTTCGAATATCGTCACTTCGTTGAAAACGGGAAGTTTCGTGTATGCAGACTTTTTGAAGGCACTGTGTACTTTTTTCCCCGTTTGCTTACTGAGATTTTAATATAGAAAAATGTTGAACGAGAAAAATCGAGCTGAGTCATTTTTGATACCGTTATCGTACAGTGGAATCTTCGAGGACGAAGTTCGCCGGAGGTCGCGTTATAGTTAACGCGGCTCTCTCGCAGACAGGCTAACTGGTCCGAAGGGAGTCGGTGGTCTCCGCGGCGAGGGCGTATTTCAAAAGGGAATAATTCGGAGCCTTTTATTTCACGGTCTAATTGCGGCTGCGGCGATGGCAGCGCGGCGTTCCCGAAGTCGTCCAGAAATCCACGAATGCCTCGATGTTACGGAATCGTAATAACGCGCCGCTTTCCGAAACTTTCCCCGAAACGTGCGTCCTGATTAAACACAATGAACACAGCGCAACACAATGGAGTAATAATATCCCGGGACGGCGCGAAATTCGCGTGTTGAATGAAAAAGTTATCAACAAGCGAAATTCCCGTGAATTCCGACAAAAGCATCGAGTTAGGCTAGAGCACCGGAGGGGCATCGGGGAGGGACGTGGCGAGGGCGGCAGCTGCTGGGGTAGCGAGGGGGTGCGGGGGCGAGATTAAAGAATGAAAAGTACCGAACACACGCCGTGTGTGTTCGGAACAAGTCGCCGGGTCTGCGAGCCGGCTAGGTTTCTATCGTAGCCGGCTCATTATCGTTGTAATTATCAGGCAAAGAATATAATGTGAGACGGTGGCGTGTCAGAATGCATTCAATATCGGGCCTCCCTTATACGAAGTTGATCCTCGTGTCTGCGTGGAAGTCGTACGAGCAACTCGGGGGAAGGAAAACAGGCTCCCATTTCAAATAAAAACCTGGATTTTCGAGGGAGAAAAGTTACGCCGGTTCTTTTTCTCCGGCTCCTATCGCCACACATGGTCTGGCGATGTCGGGGCCTCCGGAAGCCATTTTCGTTCGCCAGGCACCATTATTTGATTCGCTGCGCCCCCAAAAATTGAACACGATTCGAATCGATGCGGTGTTGCTAATTTATTATATTAAATGAACGATTCGGTAATCGAAACATTAGTATATTCTGAACGTTTAGCCAAAGTAGGAGGTACAAAATAATCTTCTTATGATATTGGAGCTAATGATGAATAGTGAACGCGATATCGAATTTTAAGAAACAGTTTCAACTCGTTTTCTCTATGGAACTACCTTGAAAATATTTGTCCGTCACTGCGCTTAATATGAATAATAATATACAATAAAATTTTAGCTTGATATTTTCTGTATTTTTGAAATATATAAGAAACATTTGTTGTAAATAAAGATATTATTATAAACTACATTTATAAAATATGTTTCTAAACATAGATTTTTTAATTTCACGATATAAAAAGTTTCCTGATTTTCATACTGTGTAAAACATGCGAATAATAGAACGTTCATTTAAATACGACATTAGACTGATCTTTACAATAAATACATTAAATTACTGTAATTTGAGCTGTGTTTAAATGTGAGGCGTGATTGGATAAGAATGAATTCAAATAGCAGAGATTCGGATAGTCGAGATTCCACAGTGATATTTTCTACATAGAGTGTGGATACGTTTCCATCGTCCAGGACATCGTCAGGCTTTCAAAAAATTGTTTATTGCAAGAGCTTATCAAAGTCACCCGGAGTTCCACGGCAATTGAATTGTCCGTAAACATGCAACAGACAGTAGGAACCTTCGGACAATGAGTAGGAAACACACCACTACACGCAGGCCGAATTCCGGGTCAGTTCTGACAGGTAGTGAAGTTTCTTTTGCACAAGTTCCAGCGGAAAGTTTTCCACGAGATTTTTGCTCCACTTGTTTCTTATCTAGCTGACAGGAAACGATACTGCCGCACAATAACCACACCAGACAAGCATTCGTTGTCTGAAATAGATTTGCAATAACTCCACACCTTACACGTAAATTGCCCTTTATCGGCAACGTTGCAGTACTCTGCCATTTCACCGAAATAAATTTCTATTTTACACAATTTCTGTTCTTTGTATATTTATATCTTAATGGAGAACTTCCTAATGAACTTTTGTTCCCATTTTGTGGCATGTAGATGTAAAAGTAAATTTGACTAGCCTTACATGGCACACGCTTTTAAGATCCATATTAATTCTCTTATTGAAATTAATATCAATGCCTAATTACATAAATTGGCTGCTCGAAAAATAGAATTTAGAAGGAACATTTGTGACCAAGGATCGGGAAGATACCAAATCCGAGAGGTAAACTGTCACATATGTAAGAAAAATCGATGATAGTAAACACATGATTGTAATAACCAGTATGAAATTGGCGAGTGAATTCATGCCAGCCATTTCAATGAGTGGAATCTAGTGTTTTTAAATAAACGACAGTTATTTCTGCCTTGCAGGAATGACTTCTCGATTATGAGCACTAGCAAAGCCGTCGTGTAAGACAAACAGAATTGACATAACCAAAATTTCGTCATAGTCAACTGCAACAGAATTCATCTCGATATGGACACTATGACATAACAAAATGAAAAGGTCATTCTTTGAATGAAATGAAAATGCGAAGTCCCGAGAGGCGGCGACGACCACAAAGGTTAACAAAGCGTTTTCGCGTACTTTCACGATAATACGCTTCCGATTACCCAATGCAAGAATCAGCTTTGAAACTCCGAACTCGACCATTCTTAGCACCAAGTTCCTCTTCCGATCCTAAAGAGGTAATTCAAGAATCACGCGAAGATTTCTCAATTATCCCGGCGTGTTTTAATAACCAAGGTTGTTTCGTTGATTTTTTGATTGGTCGATCGAGGCTGAAGGAGGGCTGCCTCCTCCTCGGATCGATGGTAGCGGGGAGCTGCGTCTCCGCCGCGAGGAATCGCTCGGAAACGCGAGATATATTGACCGGACCGTTGTATCACGGAATTCGTGCATTAATAACCCAGCCGGTCTTTAACCCGTAAACTTTGAAACTCGGACGGGGTGCGATTAAGAGGCTTCTAGGGTCGTTTCGTGCTGGCCACCCCCGCCCTACCCCCTTCGAGCTACCCACGACCCAGGCTCGACCGAACGGAGGAAGTTATAGATACCTTGGATCGAAGAGTTCGCGTGAGACGTCGGGAGGAACGATCGTTTTGACGATTGCGATTTCGCTCAAGGCGCACCGAGGCTATCCAGTCAACGAGACAATTATAGTGCTTTATAATATCGAGGCTGATATCGGGGAATCTAATTGCGGCTGCTAATTGTGCCGCTCTGCGATCCCAGCGATCACTCGGATCCATCGATTCAAGGGCCTTCCAGGCCACTTTTGCGAATTGTTTCCATAGGCACGCGTTTCATTTTCATGCCATTCGTGCCGCTCGTCTTTCTCTTCATAGCATCTTTTAGGAACGAAATATGGACCAGTGACTGGGTCGCGTTTCGAATTCGCAGTCAATTGACTGCGCTAATAGCGCTGCAAATATTTTACTTGTTCAAGATTATACGTTCATAGGTAAATCTGACTGTGCATGTCTAGGGAAAATAAATGCTTTATGAATTTCTTGAGACTAGAGTCACGTCGAATTGTCCTCCTCTAGTAATTTTAGTAGAAATAATTTTTTTAGTAGAAAAAATGTACAACAAATTTTGTAATAATTGCATCCTTCGGTGTATTCATAATCGTGCCATGAATAATGAATGTGTTTCGCTTTATTTCACGTATTTCTTGATTCAAAATTTAATTGTTGCAAACAGCATCGAAGAATAAAATTGGAAAAGTTATTTTCAACATTCTCATGTTCTTCTAGACAGTAATTCTTGCATTTAATATTGGTCATCCTCATATATGCATAAATATACTTCACAGTGGACTTGACTTCATTTTATTGTTTGTGAGTACTTGAAAATTCGTATCATTTAAATTCGAAAGCTTCTGTAATGTTTTTTATCGTGACATAGCATCGAGGAATGACATTTTTAAAAACTATTTTCGACATTGCGACGTATGTACGAAGCCTGATTACTGCAACAAAAATTGTATCGCCTCATTGAAACATTTCTTTAAAGATTAATAATCTACCAACGAAATCTACGTATATTCGTATTATGCATCATTGTTTGCAAATATTTCTCCAATCTCATACATATGAATACTTCAGTCCGAAAGAAGTATACATATTCTCCATCCGATTGCTTCCAAGTGAATAAAAAATTACGTCATTCGAATTCTGACACCATTACAGCGCGAATCGCCATACTCTGCAATAGAGCATCGAGGAGTAAAACTTTTGAAATGATTGTCAACACCGTGGCGCACCACAGTGAAGTCTAATCTCCCTTCACGCTCGTAAAAACACAAATTACCTATCTCGAAAACTGACGATGTACGAACGAACTGTATCGCAAAGCGCGTATCATCAGTTTGACGTCGCAGAATCAGGCGCCAAGCTCTCGTCGGGTATCAAATTCGCTCGTCGTCGCCGTCTCGAAAACAAAAAGCAAAGTCCTCTGGCAGCGCAGCCTCGGCCGGGCAATTTCAGATCCATCCGCCTCAAAGGGTGCGAACGCACTTTTCCCCGTAAAATTCCTCGTCCCCTGTTCGCGCCCTAAATGCAGAGAGACGAGGCGAGTCGAGGCGTCACGCTCGGTACCGCGGCCGCTCTTATTGCGAATTCTTCTTTCGCAGCTCGCCGGGCGAACGAGCCCACCTGGGACAGGATGCGTCCTCGCGGGAACACGGGGGTTCTGTTCGCTTCCTTATTCCCCATGCATAGTTCTCGATGTCGCTAGAGGACCCTGTTTAGCGTGCCGGCTCGTCGACGTTCGAGGCGGATAATATTCAATTTCGAGCGCCTCTGCGGCAATTTACGCGTCGCCCTGAAAACCGTGTACGCGCCGGGGCCCGAAAGCCGGTCTCCTCTCCGGAAGAAGACCGAGCGAAAGAGTAGGGTAGAGGAAGAAAGAAGGGAAAGAGAGAAAAAAGAAGCGGCGCGAGCGGTTCGAGCCGTTTGAACGGGCTCGTTTCCGTTGTTCCCCTTGTCTCCTTCGATCCTCGCGGAGCTTTACTGCCTTCCGAGGCCGCGTAAACGGTGATAATTGCGCACGCAGTTGCAGAAAGGACGCTGGGAATCGCGTGCATTCCCCAGTGAACACGTGCACATAACCCGAGCCGGGGGCAGAAGTTCGGACTAGGAATAGGCGATGCCGTTTTACAGCCGCGTAAACCACCTGAAACGCAACGTTGGTTAACTGCGAACACCGAGTTCATACGGCGAGCACGCCGCCAGATGCGTTACGACTAGCCGGCCACCATCCTCTCTCTCTTCCTATCTCTCTATCTATCTCCCTCTCTTGCTCTCTTCAACGGCTTGTCAATTATTGAAATGAGCTAATTATCGTTTTCTCGAGCCTCGCGGCGAACAGCTGCACCTTGCGCGTTCACCAGCGTTTAGATGGGAAGGGGAGAGGCTCCTGCTTGTCTGCCTCGGCTTGCTTGGCCTGTCTTGTCTTGCTTTACCTTGCCTTACCTTGCCGTACCTTGCTTCGCCTTGCCTTAACTTGCATTGCCTCGGCAGGCTGCAGCGCGTGCTACGCGTCGCATCGTTATCCTTCAGAATGCAACGGCTGCCGGCCGCCTCGTTGCTTCGGCGACCAGGTATTCAAGCTCTTTCGGAAGCGCGAACGCTTCCATCGAGCCTCGTCGATCGCTAGTTCGCACTTTCACTGCCAGTTCCGCGGGAGATGCAACGTCGTTTCTCGAGGGGCTTAAAGATGCGTTTGTACGTGGTCGTGGGCTAAATTGCTGGACTGCGGACCTTCGCAAACTGCAGTTTTCTGGGGCTGCTTTCTAATAATAGCAATTAATTGGCGGTTTACAATGACGGTTTACTGCCGAGAGGGAAGTTCTTTCTGCTTCGGGTTTGAAGATGATGGTTTTTCTTTTAACACCATTTTTACCAAAGGGCGCAAGAGACACCTTTTACAATTTTAATTTAACACTAGCTTCACCGCAGTGATCGAAAAACACCTTTCACAATTTTAATTTGGTACTATTTTTACCAAAGTGTTGAAAAGACACTGTTTACTATTTTAATCGAACGCTATTTTGCCACAGGACGACAAAAGATTCTTCGTTTCATTTTTATTTAGCCTCATTTTTACCAAAGTGGTCGATAGACATTTTTTACAATCTTAATTCAGCACCACTTTCATCGAAAGGGTTAAAAGACACTCTTTACGATTCTGCGCCATTTTTACCAAAGGGGTTAAGGACTGCTTTGATAAAAATGGGTAAACAGAGTTAAGCAATTTACAAAACTATCTTCGCGTACACTTTATCCCACTGTACAGTTGTATCATTTGACAATTTTATATTTTTGTTACAAAGCTCAACCGATAGTGAAAGTTGTGTCTATAAAGTATAAATGCATCAAGTCTGCAATCTATACGTTAATTAAAGAATTGTTCATATGTGATCAGAATTTTATCCTTACTTAATTACTTCATTAACCCCTTGCCGGGCCATTTTCTTCGTAGGTTCAATAACTAGAACTTTTTCGATGATAAAAAGAAAAAGAGAATTTATATTCATCGCGTGTCTATATTTACTGAAATGTTTCGATATTGATGACAAGAAATCAGAATTTTATACAGATTGAAAAGAACGGAATAGCATTCATACTTAACAGGTTATTACTAGTAATCTCCATCGCGTGTCGGACTCGTCGTTACTTTGAGTTCATAGGATTCTTTAGACTGGTGTGTCGATAGTCTAACGTTTCCAACCGCGTGTTTCGCAATCTACCGAAGCATCTACGATTACGCAAATTGCCACTAACAATAATTTTCCGACAACGCAGTCTCATCGAACCTAATCGGAGGAGAAGATTCCTGAAATTCAGGTCTCCGGTATTGAATTTCGGGTAATCTTCGCAAAGACCAGGTGATCCGAGCGAGTAAGACGTCGTAGGAGCGTAGGAGTCGGTTAGACCTGGAGGAGGGCGGCAGGGGGTGGTCGACAGGGGTTGAAATCGTTCGACTAATGGAACAAGAACGAGGGGTTTGCTGGAAGAACCTTATTTCGCTCGTTTATCCGCGGAGTGCAGATTCTTAATAGAATACTCGATGAATGTATTTCTCTTACGAGACTAAGACCGGTTACTGGGGACATCGGGCCAAGGGGGGAACAATGGTGATAGAGGGGGGGGGGCAGGGAACGAAGAGGGGGTCGGCGCAGAGAGAAAAAGGGGAAGGGGGTTGGTCTCAACGCGATAATAAATCTGTGCTTAGCTCTCCGACAATGGGCCGGACGGAGAGAACGGAAAGAAGGGTTTAAGCCGCGTCCTACTTACGCGACGGGGATACTCTCAAATGGATCGTGCCCGGCGGCCAAATTAATCCGCCGGGAAAACGAATTTCGCGAATGATTGGACCGCCGACTGCAAACGCCTTCGATTCTCCTCTGGAAGTCGGAGACTTCCACGCTATTTAACTGTCCTTTGCCGGAGTTTTCTTGTCTTTGACGAGCTTCGCGATTCGAGGACTATGCCAATGTTGGATCCTCTAATGATCTTAATTTTAGAAGCTTTTATTTGCAGAGTGATCCAAAAATCCGTCATTTTTTGGCACTTTCGATTTTGGAACCTTCTGTACTGCAAAATGATAGGTTATACTAAGACATAAATCGCTGCAAATCTGAGATGTCAGAGATTAATGTCTATTAATACATTAACCCAAAGCGCGCATGAACTTTTCTCGATTGATTTTTCCTTCATTTTGAAGTGTAAAAATATGATAATATCTTATGCAAAGTAAAAATTATCCAAGTTATTTGTAAGAAATGCAAATTAGATGAAAATATTATTTCTCTGTTCAAAATAATATAACAATATCCTTAAATTCTTTTAACGTCTTTCCAGTTTTTTATTTGACCAGTTCATTTTTGTTATAAATGCACAGAATCTGTGATCATGACCGTGTAGTTATTGATCTCATTTTAAGATTACAGAAAAAAGTATCAAAAATAAAAAAACAAGAGTAATCTTAAAAAGAAGAGATGTTCCACAGAAGTGTTCTTTTGTGAAGAATTAATTTGAAAAGAAAATTTAGAGAAATTCTATTTTTTTAACTAAAAATTCGGAAAGTTGTTTTAAGAAAAATTAAAATAATAAAGAACTACTGAAGAAAGGAAAGATCTAACGATAAAAACTAATGGAAAGAAAATGAAGAATTATACAAATAAAATCATAAAATAAGTTTAGATAAATGAATGTACTTGTAAGGACCTTCCTCGCCGCTCCTGTGTCAGTGTACAGAACAACACTGTGTGCTGTCCGGTTTGGTGATAGAAGGTTAGAACAAGAGTGTTACCAGGTTCGAGAAATTCCGAATCGAACGAAGCTTTAATCGCGCATTAAATCGTTCATAGGAGGCTTTAATGCGTTCGAAGAAAAAGCAAGAGAGCCTAGGTCGCAGATGCGGCTCAATCAGTGTCGCATACTTGAGGCCGCACGCTCGACCTAGCCAAGGTCGGCCAAGAGCTACCTGCATTCTACGTGTTCTTGCCTTACCCTGGTATAAGGCAGGTGATCCCCTGCGTTCAGGTGAGCACGGCTCAAGGAGGGTGACACTGAACCG
Source organism: Megalopta genalis (assembly GCF_051020955.1). Taxonomy (NCBI): domain Eukaryota; kingdom Metazoa; phylum Arthropoda; class Insecta; order Hymenoptera; family Halictidae; genus Megalopta; species Megalopta genalis. The sequence goes on along the minus strand of NC_135018.1, from coordinate 26,385,487 downwards.
ACGACATTTTCTGGATACGCGGAGAGATTCTGCAGTTCGTTGGTCTGCTTGTGATCTTCAACGATTACAAAGCTAATCCGCAACAACAATTTCTCAAATTTCCATCGACCGTCACATCGCTCGCTAAAATTCACTTCTAAAATTCATTTTTAAAATTCATCTCGATAATTCACTTGTAAAATATTATATGTCGTTCGGCTGAAGATGTGGGTTGTTTAATTGTTTACGAGTAAAAAGAGGGTAAACAATTCTCTCTCAAGAAAGAACTCTCTCCCTCTCTCTCTCTCTCTCTCTCTCTCTCTCTCTCTCGAGAGAGAGAGAGAGAGAGAGAGAGAGAGTTCGGCTACACAAAAGATCGCCGCCTCGAGTATGTGTGAAACGAGCAAGGGACACCAGGAAAGCTCATCATTGTGACCGGTCGGAAACCGGTCGATGAGGTACGACGGGTATGTTCGAGAAATGCCGTCAGCCGGCCAGCTGATCCTGGGAACAACGCCCCGCGACCATTTCTTGCGGGAATTAGGCCTCCTTGATTTAAGGCCAGCCGCCAGGTTTCTCACATTCGCGAGGGGGCAGCTCCAATTCCGCAAATTCGATCGGGCCCTCTATTTAAATCGCCGTTCCGCTATTAATTCCCCCGTGGAAACATTAACAGCCGAGGCTCGCGCTCGTCGCGACTCCTGCTCCTCTCGAACGCGCATGATTTATCATCCCGGAATTCCTCATTCGTCAAATTTTAATAGGATTTTTTGCCTGGTCCGGATTCCTTTCTGGGATTCTTGAAAAACGAACGAGAGGAGATCGAGTTCGTTCTTCTCGGCAGCTTCTGGACCCTGAAAATGAATTTTGAAATATCCTCTGTTCATCTTGGAAACTCGAACGAGTTTTTTAAACGTAAACTTCGATTTAGTATCGTCGGTTAAATATTCGGAAGATAATGAGATGTAAAGGATTAATTAAATGTATGTAGCCGTGGTGGAAATTATAATATTCGACTCAAGAGTGAATCCGAGAAATTCTGGTTACGATATTGGAGGTAATAATTGTTAATATTAATATTCAAGTATGGATTTATATTTTTGTGGTTCTTGGATTTGATTGGCAAACGTAGAGAGTTTTGTTTTTGTAAAGTTATTTGATCATAGATTCAATAGAATTCATTTTTCTCGTAAAATTTAATTATTTTTTCCTGTTAAATTAAATATTGATTGAACCGTGTATCGCACATTTTACTTATTAGCAAGGTTTGTGCTCATTGAATACATTAATTTGATTGCGATGAATAAAAGAAACAGATGCTTAGTAAAAGATTACTTTAATGACCCTACTATAACTAAAATCAGCTTAATCACATTTGCTATAAAACAATAATCTCAAAAGAAGTAAAAATTGAATCATATTATTCAGAACAGTTTGTTGATTTATGAATAGAATTGCTATTTCTATTGAACAATTTATTAGAAATTTATAAATTATGTGTACGATTTTGTGAAAGACTATTAATGTAGGTAAAGTACTTATCGTCATTCGTAAAAATTCTGTAACCCTGTAAATTATCACCAGTTCATAAAATTAATATTTCCTAGTTGAGTAGTCCTCAAAATGTAACTCAAATCTATTTCTGTGAGCCTCTATAATGAAGCATTTACGATCTATACATATAAGGAGTATTGGCATATGCTACTGGTATGGTCTTGATAAAGATTATAGAACACCGTAGATCATTAACACGTTGATCCAGAGCATAAATATTGTTATTTGACTGTCTAGTTTTTCGACAATTAATTTAGGTTTTCATATGCTTAAGATCCATGCAAAAAGTCTAGCAGGAGTATCTCAACAAATATGTTGAAGAAATAGATAAATAAAATTATAAATCATCCTGAGCGCGCTCAGTTATATTTTTGTCAATAAGATCCACGATTCGAGTGTTAATAATAGCAACACCCTAAAATTTTCATGTTGAATAGTCCCTAAAATGCGCAAGTTTGACCGAATCATATTATTCGTACGCGGACAGCGACGCCTATAATAAAGCGAGAACGGCGTCTCGAATAAAGCGACGATGGCGTCTTTAATAAAGCGATGATCGTTCGGTTTCCATTTCGCAAATAATGAGTTTTGATTCGGTTTAATGGCGCAACTTGTCTCGCGCTGGGACACGATGCAGCCGGATCGGGGACGGTGCGCCGGGAAAAGAAATTCGTCGAATTGTTCGGTGTCAGCGTGTACAGGTGAGCGATACCGTCGTTTGAGAGGCCGTCGGCCGAGTAGTTCCCAAGACCGTGTGTCGATTGGTCGGGATTGTTTGCGAAATTCCTTCGATAGTATTCGATGAATCTATCGAGGCACGTCGTCCGCGATTCCAAAGGACTCGGTATGCCGGTGCCGGTCGTTAGGCCGGTCGTCTTTGCTATCGAGAGCCCGTGGATAAAACCGTCTTGGGAATCCCCTGCCCGAACCGTCGCTTAGACGACTGGTCGGCTCTCCTCTCTAATTGTTTACGCAATAATTAACCTTGCCAAACTGTCCCGGAAAAATATCGAGCAACTTCTCGGCATTTTAATAATTAAACGCTCCAGTGTTTGTTGACAGCTTATTTGTCGATTGTTTCATCAAAGTGTTGAAAAGTGCTTGATCGATTGATTTTTCACTGGAATTGAAAAAGTTAATGAGTTTCACTCGTTGCTGGATACCATACGTAGGGATCACCAAGGGAAGCTCTACAACCTACAAAAAAGAAAGAAAATAAAAACGATCGCGAATATGGACAAGCTATTGGGTTGGCAACTAAGTAATTGCCGATTTGTTCAATGAAATAAAAAATATTTTTTTACTTGGAATGAAGTTTAATCTGTAATGTATTTTCCATTTTGTTCGATGACCTTTTGACATCTCTCTGACAACTTGAAAATTCCACGCTCGTAGAAAGTTTGATACTTTTCGGCCAAAAACTGAATTAAGTGAGATTTTACAGCGTCATCATCATTAAAAGTTTTACCACGAAGGGAGTTGTCCAGGGATCGAAATAAGTGGTAATCCGATGGCGCGAGATCAAGGCTATATGGTGGGTGTAACATCAATTTCCAACCAATATCCATCAATTTTTGCCGAGTGGACAAAGACGTGTGCGGCCTAGCATTGTCCTGGTGGAAAATGACACCTTTACGATTAACCAATCCTGGTCGCTTTTCTTTGACCGCTGCATTCAATTTGTCCAGTTGCTAACACATTCACGGATAATAAAAAATAACATAATAATAATTTTATAATATAACATTTACGGATATCATACAAATGGGAGTGAGAGACATCTATAACTGAAATCGGCAATTACTTAGTTGCCAACCCAATAGTTACGTTATCTACAACTTATTACAATTAGTAAAGAGACAATAGATTTTCATCTAATTTATGATTCTTGATAATTAACACGTGTAATATTGTGTAATTAATTTGTAACATTTGGACAAAGTGTCGACACTATCAGGGATTAAAAGAAGAACAAATTTGTTAATCACTGTTCCCTTTGTTTCATCTTGTGTTTTAGTGAAACATCGAATGATTATACTGTCGCTACCGTGTGTAAATTACGTGTACCCGCCTCGAGAAGGTCATTAGTCTCCTCTTTAATTATTCAGGAATGATTTCTAATGATTAAACCCTCTTCTGTGTAATTTCTTGATGGAAGAACTTCTTCCAAAATGAGATAAAATATTCTGAAAGTTAATACACGTATTACAGCAAATTCTTCCCAATTATTCTTCAGCTTGTAAATAAAAATGGACACTTTGGAAAGAGGAGATACGATTATTCGAGCCTCGCGGTTCGTTTTTATAGTCGTCGATTATCAACAACTACAAAAACGAAGCGCAAGGCTCGAATTACCAGGAATGATCCACGTCCTCTCAAAAGGACCATTCGATTCGCTAGGTAGCAATACCAGGTCGCTGAGTGTTGTCAACCCAATGCAAAGGGCTTTTTGCCTCACCAGAAACGAATTACACAGAAGTCGTGTTTGTTAACGAACTAAGCTTAGATCTTTACAACATACCCCGATTTCAAAAACACTTTAATCTGCTAGCCGGACAATATCATTCGCGATCCCAGGACACAGGCTGTGCGTCGAAAGAGGGCTTGGAAAACGAAAAAACGGAAGCAAAAGCACGGATCTCCTTGAGAGAAAAATACACAAAAGCCGGGAGTTTCGAGAAGAATTATTTAACGTTGGTCTTTGTCGTGGAAGTGAACGGGGTTTCGAAATAATTACGACGACAACGGAAGCGTCCCGTCGATAGACAGCCACGCACTACTCTTTCCGCCCCCTCTGGCCAAAGGGGGAGCGAAGGGGGCGAGGCGCGGATAACTTCAACGTTCAAACAAATAGGAAGTTTGTTTGCCGGGTGTACAATAGGTGGAAACCGAATGATATGTCTAACTAAATACGTTACCGTACCGGTATCAAAGGGAGAACCGAACCTTTATGATGGTTTCTGGTTGGCCCGCGTCTCCGCAGTTTGCCGGTCGCCCCCTCTGTGGTTGCAGGCATCCACACACGTACGCGCGCACACGTGAACACATGTTCACGCACACCCACGAGTTGTGCCCCTTGCCGTGTACGCTATACATATCGCGAACACACGCACACCGATACCCCACGGCTGTCGCTTTCCGGACGATGCATCAATTGCAAAATTGAAATTTCAGCAACAACAATAATTACCATTGTCACCATACCGACGGCTGCTCCGCGTTCGTTACTGAATCGAAAGCGGTTCTCACCGACCCGGCACCAGCTACCACTGATATGTCGTCGACTCTGTTTTATTCGCCTCGATTCCCTCGAATCGCTGCGAATTATTTCGTGGAATATTTCTAGCGTTTCTTTTCGACGATTTTTCCAAGGTAATACGGTCCGCGGTTTCCCGTCGTTTTTTCTGGCTGCGAGTACGGCTTCTATAGCAATTATTAATATTTAAACGTTAAAGTTCTCTTAAGAATACAACAGATTTGTGGGAATAAGTTAATGGTTTTGTGGATCTATGTTATTCGCGAAGGTGTTAAGCTCGGCTCAATGCATTGAATGTGAGTATTGAATTATATCACAAAATTAAAGGAACATTAAATCATGACATAAAACTTTGTTAAACATTTCGCGTGCTCAGGGTGCAAAGTAGAGACTCCACTCTTTAAAATGACTGCAGGCAGAACGTTGCAAGAATTTTCTGTACAACGTTGCAGAAATTGTTGATCAGAATTAGGTGTTCCATTAATTTCGTGGAGTGGATTTCTGACTACAAGAATCAATTAAAAAGATGTCTAATTGTGGAGAAAGGGTCACAGATCATTCACGAGTGTGATGAGCTCGAAATATAAGCAAATATCGAGCGATAAGAAATACACATAAATGCACATCAAAAATGTTGATAGACGAAAAATTCGAATATATTTATGATTAGAATAAATTCAACATAGAAGAAAGCACCGTGCAATAGGAATTATCAAAACGCCCTGTTCTAATTGTTGGAAAAGAAACACTGTTAAAATATCTGCCATATCAAATGCCACACCTCTCTATGCAGTTTCTTATATGTTCTACGGTGAATCTTCATAGAGAGCATCGAAAAAGACAACTCAGATCGTCTGAAATGTCAACAAAAACCCTCAGTAATAATAAGTTACATCGTACAGTTTCATCTAACTATGCTTGCAATAGAATATCCTTTCGAAGGTACGAAAGGATCGACGATAGATTGCGCACAGTTTGGTCAAAACAGGATAGTGCGACGATGAGAACCGCTGTGAATTGAGAGCGTCAGGACGTGAAACTTTGCCTAAAGGCTCAGAAACATCGAGAAATACGTAGCTAGTTAGTTGCTCCAGGCGGGAACGCATCACCGTTTCCCCGGCCGTGCATCGCGTGTACCAACCATTTCCGGTTTATCTATCGAGCCGCTGAACGGTATGACAGCCAACCTGTCTAAACGCTAATATGTCAAAGGCAGGCGGCGTAGACGACCGAAGACAACCGGGAAGCAGTGATTCTAACGACGACGGTAACTGCTACCCCTCGAAAAGCCCTCGTTTCGCTTATTTGGAAAGTCGTCTGCGACTCCTGCCAGCTTCCTTCCTTCCTTCCTTCCGAATGAAAGACTAAAACGGAACCCCTACCTAGAACCTGAAGGTGCTTCACCCTTTACTTGTTAACTGTGCGAGAGCGCGCGATTCTTGGCAAATTGATCGCCTTGTTTCGGGGCGAACGATTGTCGCGATCCTGCTCGACTAACTCGAACAAAATTGCGATACGATAATTTATGCTGTTAACTTAAAAATATTTCGGATGCTTTGTGAAACTAGGCCAGGCTGTCTTCTAGGGAAACAGATGAAGATTCAGATCTTTTTCGCGAAGTGGATTTCGTAGTGTTCGTTACAATGTTCTGACACGTTCGTCACCAGTGTGACGACACGTACGGACGTTCGCAATCTTTTTACATGGAAATAATTTTATATTATATTTATATTATTATTATAATTTTATATTGTATTTATATTATTATTAATTGTTAAGAGTAGCTTAACAATTTTCCTCAAATAGCAACGCTGGAAGAAATTTTTGAGCATCGAAGCTTAAAAATGGCATTTATTGATATTTCTTTCCGAATAATCTCTTGTACCAAAATCATGCGACGATAGCGAGTAACGCTTCCCAGTGCCACCAGAGTCCTGATCCAAAATTAGGGTGGGTAGAGGGGGCTGGAACTATTTGTTCCCGAGTAGGAATCAATACCGCGGCCGCGGTTCGAATTCCGTGGGCCGCCTAAGACGATTATCGCTCGAAGGTAAGCTCTCACAATTAGAATCAACGCATTCATTCGTTCCGGAGTGGCGGAGAGAGCCCAGGCCCGGGCGCGCGAGACAAAAAGAGAGAGAGAGAGAGAGAAAGAGAGAGGGGGTAGAGGCCACGGGATCGTCTCCCGTGGGAAACCGTTCCTTTCGCGGCAGTAAGGACAGAGAGAAATAAAATAGTGAAAAAAGAGGCATGGCGGTTACGGTGGGTGGGATGGGCAGGTAGGGGGAGGAGAAGGAGGATGAGGTAGGAGGAGGATGAGAGCACAGGAGCTCTCCGGGAGGACAAAATCAAATAGAAAGAAGAGGGGACAAATAGCCGGGAGGTGGAGGAGAGGAATCGGAGGTGGATCGAGGTAAAAAGCTCGGCGACGAACGCGGCCGCGGTGCCCCCTGAAGAGAGATCACCTTTGTCGGCAGCCTTGCTAATTAGTTTACTAACTTATCGACTCGCCGTGTCCCGTATCTGTACACTACCACGAAATCCCACGGGGTCGGTGCATTGACAACGGCTGTCACCATATGGTTGAGGTGTTGCGCGGCAAAATAAACCTCGAAATCGGTCGATTCCCCAGCGATGGAAAGAGAGACTGCGAAAGAGGCAGACAGACAGACAGACAGAAAGAGAGAGAGAGAGAGAGAGAGAGAGAGAAAGAGAGAGAGGAAGAGGTACAGTACAGAGTGGGAGAATGAGAGAGGCGAAGAGAAGTTCGCTACAACCCATCTGCTCGATTCGGGCCCTGATAGTCGCGTTCCTGGAGACAAATTAAGTTCTTGCTACTCGCGTGTTCCCTCGACGATGGTTCTACCTGCTCGATATCCGGGAGGCTCAGGATTCGAGCATTATCAGCTTCGGGAAAGTAATTGGATGATTAAGAACGAAGACCGATTGACATGAAAACGTCTGCTGGCCGCAGCTTCGGCTCGAGTTTCAGAGATGGGTGCTAAGATTGGAGACTTTTGCTTCACCGTTTTTGGATTCGCGATTTGTGGAAATAATAACTTGGAGAACGATCTAATTAAGTAATGATGATTCGCAGCGTTGTGAATAGTCGACGTGGCCAACTGAAAGTTCAATATTTTGCAACTCTCTTAGTACTATTTAGAGTCCTTTAAATCGATTGAAATCCTCTAAGGTCGCTTGGATCACTTGGGACCATCTAAGGTCTTTTATCTTCTTAGAATCCTACCGAATCTTCTCGACTTTTTTCGGATCTTCGATCATTCTATAAGTTGTTTAACCTATCGATTCAAGACTACTTTCCAAAAGTAAAAATTATTATGAAAAATTTCCAAGAGAACCTTCTCAATCTTCTCGTGACGTTTGCTTCTCTTTTGGTCTATCCTCTTGAAAAGTGTCACTGTCCAGGACTGAAGCAGCCCGACTCATCCTCCACCTCTTTTTTTTTAAACCATCAGTTCTATTGTCAGCAATTCGGAACTTATTCCCCGCGTAAGTTACTCCGCTTTTACAACCCGGGAACAACGTTTCCACTGCATAGTTGGATATTCAGGAGCATGCGAGCCATTATTCCCTTTATTCGCAGCCCTTACTTGATTCGCGCGACGAATTAAAAAGCAGGAAGAAGACGAGAAAAGGGCGAAAGTAACGGGCCTGCTGGCGAGCCAAGGCGAGGCAGGGTGAGGCGAGACGAGACGAGGCGAGGCGTGGCGCGTCGAAGCGAACCGATGAAATTCAGACGAGGGATAATTTTTTAACGTTATTACTCGGCCGGCCGTCCTGCGAATCGGTTCCCTCTTCTACCCTTTCCCTGGCGCCGCACGCCTCCTCACCCCTCCGTTGATTGGCAATTTCGCGTCTTGAATTTTTATCCAGCTCGTCGGAATCGGAGGGGGCGCGCGAGAGCGCCTGGCAACCCCTTCGTTTTTAAATTATCCGCGAGATTAATCAAGGCGTCATTTTTCACGTCCAATTTGCAATAAAAAGAAACCGTGCCGCCACCGCCACGACAGACGAGAGAGAAGCTAAAAGGAGGGGTGAGGGAGAGGGAGAGACCGTCGGAAAAGTAAACCTTATTCTTAATTGATATATTTTGAATTAATTAATCCTTCCGACTGGATGATCCGATGGCGACTCCGAGGGCCGCACCCTTTTTCTTAATTAGCACCGACCGTAAATTTCTTCCAATGGACACTTTTTTCTTCGATTATTAGCGCATACATTTTCCAACCCCTTCGCGGAGCTACCCCATTCGCTCCCGATGTTCAACATCTGCTGACAGAGGAATTTACTTTGGATTCCTCGGTGTCTTATAAACTCGCGAAATTGGGATACAGGGTTCTCCGTCTCTCTGTGTCGCGTCCCTAGGAACTTGAATACAAAGAACAATGGACTACGTTTTATGAATGCTCATTGGCCGCTAAAAAAATTGTCACAGCTCCCTTAGCTATCAATTCTCTTAGTTTCCACGATTTAACAGTATACATGAAGATAGTCACCTTATTTTTATGCACGACGATATTTAGAATCAGAGCATTTAAGGAAGTATTAAAGGAACATTTGATAAAGTAAATTCACAGTGAAGATAATATCGGAACACACACATTTAGAACTAAATTATACTCGAAAGTAAAATTGATTTTCAATTTATTATAATACAAATAGATATTGAGTGGAATTTTTCAAATTTTCGCTAGAAGCACATTTAATTATTATACATAGTAACTGGATAAAAATATGACAATATCGATAAATAATACACAACCTGACACGATCGAATTTCAAAGGAGTTAGTACCGACGAGAGAGGGTTGAACTGTGATTCCCGGGGGTGTTCAAGGGAGGACGCAGTCGCTTAATAAGAAAGTTGTCCGATGGACCGAAGATCGAGGGACCAGGGGCGTTGAAACGGAGTAATTAAAAAATATACGGCGATAAAATAATATTGGCTACAAATTGCGCAGCGCGCTCGGCGATCCTTCGCCCTTTTATATAAGATATAAAATTTTATTCGTCCTCGCTCGCCGCTTTTCAACCCCTTTACTTCTTTACGTCCACAGTGGTTCTTCTGACCATCCGCTTTTTATATATATTTATACACTGGAAAAAAGAATTTCGTTTGCAAGTCTACTGGAAATCTGGTCGTTTCAAATATAGAATCATGCAATTTGGTAAATGTCTTCCAAAGACAGTACAATAATAACTTCATTATCATCTAGTAATGGTCCGATTTAGTATGAGATGAATTTTATCAGTTAGTCTTTTATTTAGTAAAATAATTGCAAAAAAATAAAAACGAGTATCGAATATGCATCGCGTTCTGTACATCGTTTCATTAATTGTGAACAACTTGAGTAATTTAATTTCGAAATTATCCCATTATTGGTATAGGTAAGTTATTATTGATATAGTAATAAGGAACAGAATCTTTCTTATCAAACTCGAAACTTAATTTTTATCAGATTTCGTAGAGTAAGGCAAACTTTTTAGTAAGATTTACTCTGATTTTAGAAAACAAATTGTTTTGATTTCAGGTAATAGTTATTAGTGCGTCGCTTTAAGAGAACTATTAAAAAACTGCCGCAACTTAAAGTGTTAACACGTCAAAGAAGACAGTCCCTAAACAAAGTTTCCATCTCATAACTCCTATAGCATTGTTTCAATCGAGAACCAACCAACGCATGAAAATTTGTCTTCTCCTAAAATTTGAATAGCCCATATTTCCCAGTATCTCCGGAAGCTCGGCTTCTTAAGAAATAAATCTTCCAAAAAAAGACGAGCCATTTCCGCGCCGATTTCTTTTCGCCGTGTCCGATACGAGTAGGAAAGTGGACGTGTCTCCGTCGCGCTCGCCACCCTGTATACACGAGGACGGCACGGCTGCGCGCATAGCCGCGGGGTGTCCGCTCGTTTCCATTCTGGGAAGGCGACGGAAACGTTATGCAAATGGGTTTTTACGGGGAGAACTTTCGTCGGCGACGAACAGAGGAACAGGAGAGGATGCCGGGTTTGGTGCGAGCCGAATCAGTCCGTCTAGCCTGCCCCCGCCTCCCCCGGAGCCGTGCCTCGGGATCGGCCAAGAGGCCGGATCATTTTTACCGAAATTAAATCGAAAATTAGACTTGCATTAAAATGCGCTCTCGATAGGACTCGCTCGGATCGCCGGTGGCTCCGTAGACCAGAAAGAGAGAGGCTGATCTGGTTGATGGGGTGGGTCGGAAGAGGACGAGAGGACTCGAGAGGGGTGGCATTGAAGAGAGAAAGAGCGAGCGAATGAGCAAGCGAGGGAGAGAGAGAGAGAGAGAGAGAGAGAGAGATGAGGGCTTAAACCGAAGGAATTTCTTGCTCATGCAAATCAGAGATTCGCAGGCGGGGCGCCGGGGTGGACGCGGGATTGTACGAGTTAATCAGGATCCGGTCGCGCGGAAGGCACGACGCCGAGCGGAGCGGAGTGGAGCAGCGCGAAGCTGCGCGGCGCGGCGCGGCGCGGCGCGGAAGCGGGAGCCCCGGTTGAAAACCACTGAGAAATAAGAGTCCGACGAGGCCTGCCAGCTAGAGAAAGGGATAAAATGAAAAAAGTTCTGCCGGCGAACAATCGTGTATAAATCAGGGGTGGTTAATAGGTAAGAACAAAGGGTTAGAGGCTGGGCTCTCTCTCTCTCCGCGGTGGCAGCAGCCGCCTCCGTCGAAAGGAGGACCGGAGGGATGCGCTCTCGGGGGTTGGACCCGTGCACCGGCTCCAATTTACGATTCATTTCGCCGAAACGGCCGCCACCGTCGGCGCGCCTTATATCGCCATTTTGCCGATCTGAATAATTAATTTTAATAACGAATTCCCAGGCTTGACGCCCTCCGTCGAACTCCTACCCCACTCTGTTCGAGGCTGCCACCACCGCGCTCAGACCGTCACGTTCGTTTCCCGTGGAGGGAAAGGGGGATTGTCTTGGACATTTGACGGAAAGCCTCTATTGTGCGATACATTTTTAATCGGCGCGGTGAGTAATTTGTTTCCTTGATTCTTTTCTCCCGACGCGGTTACCGTGCTTGCCATTCGCGATCTGCTCCTTGTTCGGCTTCGAGACCAGTCTGCAGACAATCGTGCTGCCGAAAATGGGAGTGATTTGTGTAATAAGCGCGCCTTATGCAACGTCAGAAATTATGAACAATTTTATGCGTTTTTCTTTCAACAGAATTTTTTCTTTCAAAAGAATCTTTGAAAATTCTTTGAAAATTCTTTCAAAAGAATGTTTTCTTTCAGTTTTTCTTTCAAAAGAATCTTTGTCTTCGAGTGTTGATCACAACAGTCCAAATCAATATTTTAATAATCGTCTATCTATCTCTTCGGCTACCCTAATATAGGTGAAAAAATGATCTAGTGTTACGGTATAACAAAATTTACAACATGTGCTGCATGTTTGAAAAAGGCGCATGTTGCATCCGGAGCAATTTGTCGTAATGTCATCAGTTTGAAAGAAACAAAATTTTATCTTGTGTTCATCGAAACATATACAAAAAAGTCGATTTTGTACAAATGGATATTTCATTTATTTACTTATCTACTGATCATGTACATGAATTTGGAAAAAATATATTCATATTTTTAATTGTTCCTTTGCTTTGCGATTTGACTAACTTGTTTTGGCCGCAACTGCAGAAAATCTGAATTGAAGTTGGTTTTGAAAGAAACGTCATTTCTAAAATCATACAACATAGTAAAATATAAACACAGAAACTATGAATATTTTAAGCTGTGTGTACTGCAATTCAATGATCTCCCTTTGGAGAACCAAATCGGCCCTGTCGAGAAAGACACCGATTCATCTGGAACAAATTAGTGAATTAATAACCATAGTTAATCGCATCGAAATCTAAATTGATACTCGGTGTGAGTAGACCGGCGATCCGACCGAATTATTGATTATCGCAACACGAATGACGAATCGACCACGCGATGGAAGGGTTGATCGCTTCGAAATCTTGTTTGCTACCGATTATGGATCACCCGTGTTGCTGCTAACTGATTGGCGTGTTTTAAATCGCTCGAGATTTATCGACTACGCGATCGACAGCGTTGTATTTGAAACTTTTATCGCGAACAATATTATTCTAGACTAGTTCTACGCGCTGAACATTATCGAATCTATAATATCCGTCGAGACTTCGCATATTTATGGAACATTTACAGCATTTATAGAATTATGTAAAATAGAACCGCTGTGTTTGACAGTAGTTAAAGACGTTGGAAATAGCAGTGACGGCGTCGGATCGGTTATCCGGGAAGAATCGAAGACCGAAGCGACGACTAACGGTACGGAGAAGACATAAGTGTCACTCTTATTTATCGGCAATTAGACGCATTAAGTTCTCGTGTCATCGAGCAAACAGTGACAGAACGCGTCGAACGGCTCCTTCGAGCAACATTACACCGTGGCATACACAATACATCAGAAAGCCCGTCATTTACATTGCTTAATTGACAGTCCGCCCGATAGCATCGTCGAATACGAGGTCCGTGCCGATGCGGTGTGCTTGAAGGAACCGGTGTTTCGTACGCCGGTGATCGATGAATATTTGATCGATCCGCATTTTCGGGCCAGCAACGTCGCCCGTATCGAGGCGCGCGCAAAAAATAAATATTGAAAAGCGATTCGACCCGGCACCGCGAATAGCAAACGATACTGTCGCGACAACGGATAAATCGCCACGAGCGGAACCAACGATAAGATCAACCTCGAAAAAATGGAATACATCGCGATAGGGATCTCCTCGAGTTTCGATTACACTCTCCGCGAGATATCTCGGAGAACTGTCCGTGATTTACAAAGCAATAAAAGAATGACAAGAATTCGACAACGCTGGAAACACCGATGAACCCGTGTCTCGGTGACTTCCATGGGATTAATGCGGCCGTAAGTTCGATCGCGGGACCGTTTATTGGAATTCTTAGACCAGATTTATGCCAGTCGACGACGGTTCCAATATGGCTGCGCGGCGGACAGCGATTTTAATAAACCTGTCGTTTGAATTTCTCCTCACCAATTCTGCTCGGAACGAATCGTCTAGACCCGCGACACTATTCTTGGGATAATAAACTGAGATTTAAGACACAATAATGAAACAAGTGTTAATCGTATATATATATATATTTTTTATACATTTGTTATGAGCGCACGTTGCATATGTAAATAGATCGATTTAAAACAATGTACACACAACACCATTTCTTGTACAACCACTCTGAATAAGTCTTTTATTAGCTGCAATCGGTCCTGAAAATATTCGGACACTTTGTCAAATGGAATAACTTTTTTTTAAATCGAACGAAACAGCGCTTGAAGTCTTTTTATATGACAGAAAGACTAGTCGATTAGACAATGAGCGTTGATTTCAATCAACAATCGTGTTTCCCTCGTTAAATGGAATAACCGAGGATCCACTGAACGTGCTTTTTTGACATGCGTAAAAAGAAGAGCCTTAAAGTAGATGGTTTCTTTGCACTGTATAAAAAGCTGCTTTGAATTTTGTCCAATGTCGCATATTTTAATATTTGTTTTTAATTCTGGAAACCTCGAGACCGGAACATTGATTAATTCGAACCAGGATTATTTGGAAGGAAGGGAGACTTTTTTGCAAGAAGAATAGCGCGTGTAAATTAACGTGGACTCTCGAGGATGTTGCTGCGAAGGTTGAAGATTATGTAGGGTATGGTAGAGCAGCGATTAGCACAGGAACGCATCGATGATTTAGCGAAGTAGATGCAGCTATCGGGCGTCGAAGAAAAGAAACAAAAAGAAAGCGGGAACGATCCTCGAAGCATTCGGTACCTGATGCAACGGTACGAACGAGGATGGTAGTGGTGGCCCAGTGATATACAACGCTATCACCCTCGTATTTACTGCAGTGTCAAACCAGGGCGACAACTTGGTTACAAATTAGTGCTTTGCATCTCGCGCCTGGCCACGTCCCGCTCTTACACCGTGCACCTCGGTATACGTATACACGTGTATGTAGTACGTCTATCTACGTATGCACGTGTGTATATGTGTGTATCTACATCGGTGGCCCTTCCAGCGGGCTATACGAGTCTCGTATGTTTATGTTCCTGGCAGCTGCGCCACAGAACCTTGCCAATATTGGTTCTCAATTTAATGATCAGCCAGTTGCGTGCGCCCTGCCTACCCTCTTCCCGCGAGTTCCGAATCATAAAGTTCTTCTTCCAACCTGTCGAATCAGCTTGCAGCCTTTCTTAGCACCTACGGGTCATTATAATTCTCGAAACGTTTTTGCAACTGTCACCGACTGTCACCGGTTCGCGAAAATTAACGCGATTGAAAAAAAATCAAAATTCTTTTCCGACTAGTCAACGATGGACCATTTTTACAAGCCACACATGGGTCCTTAACTTTGTTTCTGGAGAAAGTGCGAATAAATCTACATACTTTAATACCGATAATATTAAATTAATCTCTATCATTAAGAGATCTTCATTCATCGTGATCGAGCTCCATTTAAGAAATTATTTAATAGATTCATTCGTCGATTGTATAAAAATGTCTGAACATAAAATACAGACTTGAGCAAGAACTCTAATTTTTCATTTCACTGACACCTGTCTGATCGACAAAATAGTTTCTACACAGATATGAAACGGTAAAAACATTTCAGGCATTTAAAGTGTCGTTCTATTATGTTCAACTCATTCAAAGCACTTAATTGGTGACACTTAATTAACACTTAAATATGAAACTAAACTTAAATAAAGCATACAAGTTTTGTTTGGCATAAAAGCCTGTAATTTATCGTCTCTATTTAAGTATTATGCTCGCAACAATATAAATCGTAATTTCTAAACGCGATACAGTAACAAGAAATGTTCAAGTTAACGCAACGTTTACAATAAAATCCGAAGCATATTTCTAACAATACCCGAAATGAAGAAAATGGATAATGGATGAACAATGCTAAGAGCTTCGTTCTTGCTTAGAACACTCGGGGCATGATCGATCGTTCAAAGGTGAGGACCGTTCTTGGCAGGAACCGAAGAAAGTTTGTGCGTCCCCAGTGGATCAAGATATCGGTGCTCAGATTCGTAGCGGAGATCGTGGGCATCGATCGGTCGATAGGGTGAACTGAGAACCGCTTGCCAGTAGAAGAGGCGATATATCAGCCGCGGGTCAACAATGTGTAAGCGGTATCGTTCCCGAACCCCCAGGTCGAGCGACCCAAGTTCGCTCTCGGTGACACTTCTGGAGTTTCTGCTCTTTGGATGGTGCACACCGGAGATATATGTTATTGGCTGTTCGTGTGAGTACACGTGTGTACACGATACAACACCGGGACAACCCCGGTGGACGTGTCTTGTATGTTCGGTTACCGAAGCTTTCTGAGTTATAGTCGGGTACCTCGAAAGATGGCTCGTGAACGGCGTCTTCGATGCTACTTCACCTTACCGAGTGGCCCCGAGGAACCATATATGCTAAATTAACAAGGAAAGTTTCCTGTAAATATGGCTACGCCTTTCTCGTTCCTCGCGAGCAGCTGAATATCGCATCCGCGATTTTCGAACCTTCCATCGGCTTCTGCTTTGATACCTCGATTCATAAGAATAACACTGAATTCAACGTGTAGTCATAGATGTTGTTATGTCCACGATGTTATTATTTATATAAAAATAATCAATTTAATTATTTGTCACTATTTAGCGCTACGTTGACTGCGGCGTTATCCGTACATGCGTGTCGGTATTATTTCTCTAGATTTAGGGATTAATTTTTACGCTAATACATTCAATGTACCAAATTCATTTTTGCTTTCGTTTGAATTTTCTATTTCATTTAATCCATTGCTTCGATTTTATGGAATTCTTAAGATTGCTTGATCGACATTCGAAATGTTATAATCGTAGATATATACGATGTAAATGTTATAATCGTACATAATATTCTTCTAATTTTGCTTTACCAAGTTGTTCTAGTGATTGTTCTAGTTGCATTTAATGAAACATTCTAACATTGACTATAAGTGGCAAAACTAATGGTAGCCGAGAACGTATTAGTATGATTTTTAAATCTAAGGATTAACAGTCGAGAATTTCTTTAATTATCAATATTAAAGTGGTCGTAAAGAGGTCTCGTAATTGTGTACAAGTTTGAGATATTAAGTACGTTTAGTGTTTAAATTAATATTGCATTAGGAACTTTAATATTGCACATTTAAGAGCACGTTAGTAAAAGGAAAAGATTCCTCTATAGTATGTCATAAATTCCCAGAGAAATTCAAGCCTTCTAAATCCAAATGACCTAAAGCAAAAATTAAACAGGAGTGTATCATCAATCACAGCAGCCAGATGAAGAAATATATAAAATCAGTGTCCAATTTCAACGAAAATATCGAATTGCAGCAATATTTAAGCCAACTACCAAACACGATAATAAATACCGACAGACCGCTGCACCGCACACGTGGTCTAACTTGTTGCACTCGCCGAAAAAATCGTTGAAACTCAAAGATCGGACCGGAGAAACAAGCAACAGCAGTTCGAAGCCGCATCGAATCTCGCAATAGCAGCAGGGGAATGCATAATCGAGTTCGATTCACGGCATAATCGTCTCGTTCAGAATTAATTGCACAAACGTTCGAAAGCGACGTGTAAGGAA
The DNA here is from genome assembly GCF_051020955.1 of Megalopta genalis. Taxonomy (NCBI): domain Eukaryota; kingdom Metazoa; phylum Arthropoda; class Insecta; order Hymenoptera; family Halictidae; genus Megalopta; species Megalopta genalis. The sequence continues at coordinate 26,368,025 of NC_135018.1, read as the reverse complement.
AATTGCTCAATAAATGGCATCGATTTGAGAGCGCTACAGTTCGAAGCGGGCCAGCGTTAATGAGGAAAAAGAAACGTATCGCTACCCACAGTGGTTTGAAGGGAATAAAGGGGTGGGCGAGGTGGAGGCGTGACGGAGTTTTTCACCGTTGAAACCTAGAAAATTGCAGGAGCGGGTATCGAACCGGTCCATCGTGCCGTGAATCGACAAATTACTTTTCATTGCCGCGATGTAATCACAGATTCAGGTGTCGCCCTCATTACTGGCTGCCCCGGCACAGCCACTGATGGCGATGGGGGGCGGTATGGGCGAAAGAAGGAAGGAGGGGACGAGACGAGGAGAGGTGTACAAGGACGTAACAGGAAAGGGGCGGTTGGGGTGTTCGAGGGTGAACGGTGGAAGCAACAAATTGAGGTTTTGAAAAAAAAGCACTCGGCCCCGCCGCGCCGCTTTGCCACAGGGAAACCCATTGATTTCCCCCATTCAGCCGGCGCGATAATTAAATGCATTTTATACAGTTCTTGGTGCGGTCCGCGGGCATAACGGCGAGTAATTAATAGACGTTTAAAATTTTTAATAACGGCGCTTTTATGCGTGCCGTTTCCCGAGTCTCCCCAGTAATTATAGCCGGTGAATGGATCTGTTGCATTTGACTTTTAATGCCGGTGGATCAAGCGGGTTACACCGTGGCACTCGCGCGAGCAGGCGAGCGAGCGAGAGGGGCAGAGAGGAGGACAGACTGCGCAAGCGCTACACTTATCTGCCACGGTGCTAATGACGGGAAAATTTTTCGTAATATAGCTTTTCTGCGGTCTTGTAACGCTTCTCCGGTGTGTGCGCTTTTTTTCGCTGCTGCTACTCCTTTTTTTCGGCTGGTCGAAGGAAAAGCAAACAGGAAGAAAAAGACGGCCGGAAGTCCCTCCCGCGTGCTAACGAGCGGCTTCAACTTGTTCAACGCTTTGCTTCCTCCCTTTATTCCTACGATTTCGCCATTTCGTGTTTCTTTTCGGTTGTTTTGCCTTTTTCGTTTTCACCACTTTCTTCTTTCTTTGCTCTTTCAGAATTCCGAGTTCAGTCGCCCTGTCGTTCAGAGCTATTATGTTGTAACACGCTCGAGCGGATCGTGTTTTCGACGTATGAATCGGTCGAGCGAGAGCCGGCCGGTTGATAAGGATTAATTGGAGACGCGTTAACGAGCCCCGCCGCCGCGATGACGATATTTCACCTGCGCGCTGATGAAAACCAATCCCATTCGCGGAAGAGTTTACATAAAATCTTCACGCGACCGTTGCGATAAATCAGTGTGCTTCTTTCTACACTCGAGAAAAACGCTCCTCATGCCGCGCGTCATTAAAATTAATGATCGCGTGATCGGCGGACAAGTTCGGGCTTCATACCGCGACGCGATCCCTGTCGAACCGTTCCTGATAAATCAATGGACACCTGTTTCACGGCGACCGATGATGTGCCTCTTGCCAGCCGAGCTTCTTTAATCAATTAATGCCTATCTAGTTGGAGTTGCTGTGATCGAGAATGGCTTCGAGAAATGGTCCCAGGAGGTTCTAAAGCAATACATTGTCCACTTTTGCTCTATACTTTGAGGTAATATATTGGGTGCTATTTTTAATTACACATTTTGAGGGAATACAGTCTATAAAATTAAAGAAATTACACATTCAACTGTATCGAGAGAAATCAACGAGAGAATTTCCTATAATATTCTATAATATTGAAGAGATCTTACTACTTAAGTAAGATGATAAAAATCGAAAGAAAACATTGGGTTTGAAGATTGGTGTTGCTCTTCGCAAAATTCATAAATTAAATTAATTTGGATAAAATTATTTGATTTAATGAAGAACATATAAACAATTTTTGGTTCCACAAATAAATGTTACAAGTTTCATAACCATTGAATATCGTTCCAAATGGAACAGAGCATCTTTTGGTATTCGCTTCTTAATAGAGTTATTATATCCATTATACACAATAACTTTTCATTACATTAAAAATGTTTCATTTCTAGAATCAGACGTAACGATTGAAAGATTTCAATCCGAATGACTTTGAACAGGAAAGCTACGAAAGCATAAAATCTAGGAGATTTGATATTTTGAAACCGCTGAGAATATATCGTTCGTGGGTTCGCTGTACGATGAATCGGTCGACGATATTTGTTCGGAGAAATCGAGCCGAATCGTAAGGATCTATAATTTCGGGGAACCGCGTCTATACCCGTCGAAAATGTTGCCGATCAAATTACTGGCCCGTCGGGGCCCGATGTGGGCCGCGTGGGGGCCGAGAATCGCGGCTATCGAGGAATCGTTCCACGACTCTAAACTCTAAACCCGGCCGGTTTAATTGGTCGCCGATTTATCGTTATGTAGGCAGATGAAACTGGCGATAATGCCGGGCGACAACTTGCGGGATCGTCGAGTCGTATGTTAATGCGCTATTAATTATATAACCGCGATTTTATGGGTAACATGATTCCGGGGAATCCAACGGAATGCTCTCGTCTGGAAAACCACTCCTAGTCGATGCTGCAAAGGATGTGATTGATTGATCCCGTAGTTAATCGAAAGGTATTTTTCACCAATTAATAGCATTCATGGTATCGCAATAAACGTCTTTATCATGGTTAAACTAATGTAGAAACGAATAATAACGGTGCAGAGCTGAACAAATGAATGAATTGCAATTGCTGCAGAAGCGTAAGAAGTTGAGGCACAACAACTGTTGATTTTTTTAAAACCAAACTATAAATATCTAATCTCAGCTTCAACAACAATTATAATGAAATTCGTAAAAGTATTATTAATGTACAATTAGGCGACTCGTTTTTATTTCTAACTTGATTAACTATTTCTGCAATTATCTCGTCCCAGATTTCCACCTCGTCGATTAAGATCGTTATTGTACAGTTATGTTACCGCTGTAAAATCGAAGCTATTAGAATCGAATCATAAATTCGATTCTTCGAAATAATTATCTTCTTTGTTTTAATGTTTTCTCACTTTTGCCGATACTTTTTCATAAAGCGATAAAATTTTACACATTGCTATTTGAAAATCTCCTGAAAATATATAATCCAATAAATATTATAAGATATATTATTACAGTCGCATGGCTCTGCAATCGTTGCCGTCCGAGATAGTGTTTACAAAGATAAATAAAATTTAAATTCGATTTTCTCGAAAACGGAGCCTCGGATAAAAAAATGTTATACCAAATTTGTTTCTTATTGTTTCACGTAGTATCAATCCTCACTTGATCGATGGAGAAACCGTCGAGAACTTTTGTTATTTCGCGGTGTTAAATTCAATATCAAGGAAATTTACTTCAACTATAAAACGTTATGAATTGATCAAGTGTTCTGGTAATGAAATTTGAAAAGATCCAAGAGATATAGATAAATCGATTTGATCCGCGTATAGCACAGTTACAGTGAATTCTTTACAGTTCCATCCTGTTGTTCGCTAGAATGGCCGATGATCGGTTCGGTAATAAAAGAAAGGCGAGAGGATTGCCGGAGTTATTAAGTAAAATATTGAATTACGACAAGGAGGAACAGCAACGTGGAAATAAGCCGAGAGCGGGATATAAGAACGATATGGGGTGCCGGGATGATATCGAGTGGATCTTCTGTCTTGATATAGACCACCATGAGCGAGCTGTGCCCAACCAGTAGACCTTAAATCGTCCTCGCACCGGGAGGGCAACCAGTGCCCCTCGGTACCATCTAAAATATCCACGACCTAAGGTATCCCGATCGAACGTGTCCACCACTTCTGCTCTCGCCGTAGCCTACAAAATCGACATCCCCCGCCATTAAATCATTCAAAAGCCTAGGTGTGGTGTGACAATGCTGCCGAGACTTCCGGGAACGATGCCGGGGCCCGAATTTACCTTTCTTTTGAGGCGGACGTCAAACCCTTTTTGTGGGCGTCCCTCGAAACACCTGGAAAGTCCGTCGTTTTTTCTTTTGCAATTATCATTGATAATTGTGAGAAATCGTAAACTATGGACGACTTGTTGATACACAGTTGAAAACGCTGATGTTGCTGGACAATTTATTCAGATGCTCTTATATACAAAATTTCAGGCTCTCAAAAGTTATGAAAAATGTTTAAATCTCAAAAATTATGACTAATTTATCACCGATTTCATTGCTACTTACCTCCACTCACTTCTATTTGAAGAACATTGTTTTACAATACGATTTGAGAACTATCTGTATGGTAAATGATATTTTATTGGCTTCGAGTTACAAAATAAATTTATTTTCCATCCTCGTTGAAGGTTAATAAGAAATGTGCATGAAATAATTTATAAGCGTTTAAAAGTATGTGAACAAAAATGAATATGTAACAAGGATTAATCACTTAGTTCGTGGCGATTAATTTAGAACTGTAGCTACCCCATTACAGGCAATATGAAATATATTAAATAAATAAATGTATACATATAAGCATCATAACTTGTCTCCTGTAGACTGTAGATCAATGACACCTCGAAGGCACGCGGAAAAATAGTTCACTAATCCAACAGCCACGAAATGCCTATTTTAAGATAACGACAGGTTTCCACGGATCCTAGTAGGTCTCGGCACCTGTTCCATGACAGCCCGTCTCTCGGAGCTCGTCCACAGTGACAGCAGGGATAAACAAATCGGTTTCGTGCGGTCGCGAACGCGATCTCGACGGAAATCGTCCACTCGAGCGAGAAGTGTCCCCTTCTGTTTCGAACGGGAGAGAGAGCTCCAATTTGTCGTCGACGTGGCCGTTGCATGCTCGGTGGCCCTTTTTCGTTTCTTTTCCCCCGGTTTCCTTCGAGTTCACGCAAGCCGGCTGACAAATAAGCCCACCATGCAGCCCGCGGAACGGGCGAACGAACAAATAGCTTCGCGGCCAGGTGTCAGAATCAAGATTATGACAGCGCGTCGGGTATAAATTTGAAATTTAAGAGAATTCTACCTTTTGGCCGGGGTGCGCCACGGTGACCGCGCACCAACCCCCTCCGTCCTCTCCTGGCCACCGTCTCGCTCGTTCCCCATCCCTAACCGAACGGCCAGGTTCCACGTAAATCACGGTGATATGCGGGTTCGCCCAAAATTCCCGGCTAATCTCGAAATCAAACAGCAAGGAAAGACATAAAAATGCTTTATCGCCGGAGACCAAGATGCACCTAACTCGCCCACTCCCTACTCCGCACCACCGGCCACGATCGCCTTGTTCGAGGTCGGATACCAATGTGGCACCACCATTTTCTTTAAGACCGATCACGTCGATCGTCCTCGTTCGGTCACTTTGCTGCACTTTCGATAACTTTCTGTGCACTTTGTGCACTTTGCTATCATATTTTCTATTGATGCAGTTGAAACAAATTTATCTACTAAACATTATTTCATAATTCATTAACAATCTATAATCACACGAATTCTTTATCAGTTATTTAATAGCTACGACGATTTTAATCATGTAGCACACCCCCAGCAACATAATTGAATAACTTTTTCCAGAATTATTATATAAAGGATAATTTTTAATCTGCCGATTGGTATAGAATAATCGTTGAATAATTGATATAGAATAATCGTGAATTCTACTGCCGGGATAATTCCACTGCCATTTAGCCAGTTTCAGTTATTTTGGGACAGCCTGTTCGAAGAATAAATATCAACATTTTTACACGGAATTGGTATGTAAAAATGTTCTAGACATGTTTCTATCGTTTCTTCATTATGCATATACAAATGTTGAGAATAATTCTGTGTATGTAACGACTTATTCTGAGTATTTTCATAACCCATATTAACTTTTCAAGTGAATGTATAAACAACTGTGACTGTAACATTTTTAATTCCTCATATGCAATTATGCAATTCATGAACAGTGCGATAGAGCTCAGTTGATAAAATCAGCTAATAATTACAACTTTTGAAAATTATTCTTCAAATACTTTTCAATAAGGAAAATGAAGTATCAGTCGTAGAATGACGTAACAGCGACAAATCTTCTAGCGCAGATTTACAATAACAATGTTAATCAGTGAAGCCTGCTGGGATCACAAAGATTTGGCTCGCTCCCCGGATTAGATCGTTCGAGCCGCTGCACTTCGGACGCTAATCCAAGGATCATTGTAGGAAGAGGATCTCGGTGGCGAGGATGTCCTTTTTTCTGAGGAAACAGTAATCGCCGGGTACGTCTCAGTTTGCATTTAAAGGACTTCATCTATAAATACGTTGATTAATGGTCGCGTCGCCTCTTATTTCATGCGTCCCCGTGCTCGTGGGGTTTTGCCACGAGTGAGAATACGGTTGCCAGGCAATTTAAGACGCATCGAAAAACGCAACGGTCAGTTCGGGGGGCAGAATTTATGCTCGTCCGCCAATGCATCGCCACCGCTTCGGTCGGTCGTCAATAACCACCGTCCACCGCCGATACGATACACCTTCGGGGTCTCTCTCTCTCTCTCTCTCTCCCTCTCTCTCTCTCTCTCTCTCGCCGCGGCCTCCGAATATCCGATTGCAATTATTTCTTCTTGTTTGCATACTTCTTCCCTCGAATCCATCCCAACTCTCCCCGTTCCCAGAAGTCATTGATATTCGCGCAATCGGCGGAACGGTGATACCGAGATCGTATCGATTCTCGAAATCGGCGTAAAACACTTTGTCACGATGAACCGGCCTAACGAAAAATCATCACCATTTTACTCCTTCGCGTGAAATTTCCTCCAGCACCTTTCTCCTACGCGCCTCGAAGTAAGCCTAACCCAGACCTTAGAACTTTAGCTTCGTTATCTTCAAATTTGATTAGAAAATTTTAATCATTCTTTTTTAAGTGCGCGAGGATCACCATTTTAATCTTTATAATAACTGTTATAAAGAAAATAGTTAAATTTTTCAAGATTTTGAATATTGTTCAATCAAGCTGTGAACTCTTTTTATCATGGATGCATGAAGTTAGAATAATAGGCGGGCGATTTTTACTCCGTACTTGCAGTCTGTACTATTTAAGATTTCGTTCTTAATATTTATAGTGGAGTTTCACGACCTTTAACTTGATCCATAGTGTAACAAGATTTTAGACTTTCTTCTTCCCCAGTAAATCAAAAATAAAAAACAACTGTACCATGCTTTATGTTTTAAGTTGGCTAGATTTTATGCATATACGACAAAAAATGAGTAGATAAAATTTAAAGCATTAAGGAACTGAAGAATATTGTAACAGTATTTTGAACTTACTAAAATAAATTAACCCTCAGGTGCTTCCGCTGTTTAGCCGTACGTATGTGGCTCCGTGGAGAAGATCGCTACTCGATTCAAACACTGCAAATATCTGTGCATGCTTTACATTTAAAAATAATTGTTTCAGGGAAAATGACAAAGCAGCAATAATATCAGAGTTACGATTACGAATAAGTATTGCGCGTGGGGTAGAAATTTATCCCGCAAAAATATACGAGGATTAAGCAAAGAAATACATTGCTACTTCTGTTTCTAATTATAAGCAGATTCTCTTCTCTTAATAAATCCAATAATTTGAAAATAATGTAACACACACACAGTCGTTTGAATGCCTTTAAATGTTTTCGTTATTTCATATTTAATGTACCGACTGCTGCCATGAAATCCACAGTCTAGTTTTAAGTGTCTGACGATCCACCGTCTATATCGCCGTGATCCACACCACGCTCAAAATCCTATGCGGTATCGGCGTCGATTCGTGGCGGCGCGGCGCGGCGCGGCGTCCAGGAGCGTGTGTAGCACGACAACCCTTTTTATCTAAAAAATTTGAGGGACCATTTGTCTACGGGAAAAGGGGCACGGTCAGCTGCAGTTCAGGTGGCCCGGGGTCCGGGCTATCGGCGGGCCGTTGAAAATTTCGAAAACCGGGTGATCGATAAGCCGCGTCGTAGGAACCTGCATAGACAGCGAAACAAATGCTGCCGCCTCGCATTTAATTACAGGAGTATTTTATCGGAACAGAGCCATTGGTCGCCCATTCATCCGTCGTTGTTCACGTCCGGGTGCGTCTGGTATTTCGAGGGCAGAGTTGGGTCGAAAGGGAGAGGGAGGGAGAGAGATAGAGAGAGCGCGCAGCCCGTTGCCGATGCCGGTGTGTGCCGGTCCGCGGCATAGGGCCGACGGTCCTCGAATATTTATGGGGGCCAAAGTCAAATTAGTGGCGTACGGCGTGCACCTTTTGATTAAGTATCTGTTAACTAAAGGTAATACTTAATAAAGTAACGCTGATTTAGTGTGGGCCAGGGACGCGCGGCATCGACCGATCGTTCGTTTTCCCATTCAAAATAAAAATTCGATATTTATGGGCCCCGTTCGGGGCCCATTCGGGGCCCGTACGACCGCGCCGCGCGGCCGATCTGCCGATGGGATTTCGAAGGGTTCGCCGCGTGAGCGAAATGCGTGTGTTCCCCGAGCCTTGAACATCGAATCTGTCGCCTTCGGTCCCGCGTTCCTCGAATTCCAAAGGCCTCGCGCCGCTCGTCGATATTCCATCCGATCGAGCCTCAAATGAGCCTCGGTTTCAATGAACTTTACGGTTTTATCAGTTGCCGTGGCGTTACCGACGGTTATGTCGTCCCCGGAATTTCCTCCTCGAGTATGCGATCTCGTTAAACGTTTCTACCACTTCGATATCGTAACCGAGCATGATACCGTCGATTTGGAACCTGTTTGACGATTCTTGGTTAGGGAGATTGGTACGGAGTCCTAAGCGATTTAATACATTGGTCTCGAATAGTTTGGATGTTTCATTTCTGCGGCAATAATTCCAAGTAACAAATTCAAGTTATTACTAAATTGAATACTTGACACATTGACTGCCAGACAACTGTTCGTAAAAGCAGGACAAAATCATACGGTTGCTTTCATAGATGGAGGAGACAAGAATCCAGCTTGAAACTTCTGAATCTTACCCTGAAAGCAGAAATACGTCCTACGAACGGTTTACAAACGTCTTACGAACGTCTTATATTACAAAACTGGGCGCTCGCTTTAGGTCGTAAGACATTCGTATCTAAATTGGAAGTAAAAGATTCGAATAAACTTTAGTTTCTTGAATGACCCGTAGTAAAAACCGGGATTCTGGTGTAATGAAAAAATCGTATTACCCAGATATGTATAGTAGACGAGGTGCCGAAAGTGTTAATTGTTTCAACCATTTAAAATCATATTTTGAAACAAAATAACTGTCTACTTGATCCAACAATTTTTATCTGTCATATCACTTCCAACTGATCGACATTGTTTAGCAACGTGTCGCAATTTTGATCTTGCATAAAATTTCATAGTCAAAAGAAAGAAATAGAGTAGTAAAAGAAATGTAATTTCCATCAAAATGACTCTGCAGTTTGTCACATCAAAGCCTATCGGTGACTGTAAAATATACTTATCCAGTGAAATGAATTTAAACAATCCCGGTGTCGAGTTGTGCGCAATTATTGAGAAAAATTTCAACTAGACGTTACTTCCGGTGACAGGGCGTTAAATCGTTATTTTGTCCGGGAATAATTATTTTGCAGGTACGCCGACTAAATGTATTGTGGGCCAGGGTGACTGACGGCCCTTAGAGCGTGATCCGGTTATTAAAAATGTTCACGCGCAGAACACAGGCCAGCCCCCTCCCGGATCGAAAGTAAACGATGTTTCAAGGCGGTTCCGGAGACGGTCCTACCCGGTCCGCTTATTGTATACTCGGCCACGGAAATTATGGCCAAAGCAAAGGCGGTCGACTCGCGGTTCGGTAAACACTAAACACTCGTTAGCGTATAGATTGAAACGCAATCTGTATTCGCACGGGCTACCTTGACTGCGGTAAAGAGCGGGAAACGGATGGAAAGGCCATGGTAACTCGTTACATCGTCAGAAGAAGGGAGTATCCGGGGTTTGAGTGACCGAGGAAGGGTACTCTTGGTGCCCGAACAGCCCCGAGGCCCCCCACTAATTGATTTGTGCTACACTAGCCTCTGCAGCCGTAACCTTTCACAGAGCCCTTTGTTTTCCATGCTACAGCCCTTTGCTCGATCATCTTAAGACACTGGCTCACCCATGTGTTATTCTTTCGCACAATTTATTCGTCGGTTCACGCTCGAATTCAGATGAAAATCTTTTATTCCAGATTTAAAGAGATTTTTACTTAATTTATTTGAAACAAACATTTGTTGCTTGGCATACTTGTTATCTAAATTATATTTTGCTTAAAAGTAATTATGATTCAACGTAGTCATTTACTTTTCACGTTATTTTATTTTAAGCAAAACGAAGAATCAGTCGGGCAGATGAAAAGTGTACTTTGCTTTCTACTATTTTTTTTTAATTAAAAATTCTAAAGTGTACCGATGGCTACTGATACTTTAGAATCTTAAGAAAAGAAAATCCAAATTATTGTGGTTTGAGTTAGGTCTTGATTAGGTGCGGGTTTATGTCACTTTCTAGTGAGCATATCAAGTAAAATGCTCTTCATGATTGGAATATTGTCGCTAATTATTAGGATAAGATGTCGGCAACATGATATCGTCGCTCATAAAGTATTTCTTGTTTCGGTAATAGAATGAAACTATTTTTGACCGAAAATACCATTAAAACAATCCAAATCGAGAAAACCCGCTGAAGTAAGTAATTCGTATATTTTTAAATATTTGCTCGCAGACAGGTAAGACGTGTGGGTGTTAAAATACGGCAATTAAAATTCAAGACAGAACGATGGGAATGGGAAGAGTATTAACGATTCCTCGAAAACGGTCGCAGCATGGAAGGTTATGGTTCACGAGCGGCGCACGCGAGGAAAAGGCCAAGTTCATTGAATAAGGAACGTTTACAACGTATCTGGCGGCAATAATGTAGCGTATAGTATAAGCTCATGCGAGATATTTAGTCGGATATCGTGGCGCCACACCACCCAGGGGACCCTCTCATTATTTGCTGCCAGGATGAGCCTTTATTAGCAGTTATCCTGTTCGGTCTCGAATCTATACGTTCGCATATCCATAAATTCGTGTTTACGGTGACCGTATCTTATGCAAATGAGACGATTTAATCCGTCGGATATTTCAGAGCATTTTTAATAACCCTCCACCCCTACCTGCCTCGTCTACTGCGCCGTTCCTTTTCGGACCAATCAATTAATGACGATTCATTGTATTAGATCTTCGGCAGCCTCGGATTCTCCGATCCCTGGGAGGCCTATGGTCCCTATCGATAGTTCAAATATCTGAAGTTTCAATCTCACGATCCTAAGCGACCTGGTGGAAATTTATTTTACTAAACTGAACTACACAACTCTTACAGAGTTAGCACTGATAAGAGTGTCAATTATAGGCACTCATCTTATTTAACTCGTAACAGAAAGAGCAACATTTACATTTAGTTTGTATATCTTAGAATCGAAGGATACAATTTTTATTTTGCATAAAATCCTGCACTAATCATATGGTAGAGACATTATCTTAGTAATTAGGTCCCACACAGCATGGAACAATTTATTTAAATGGTAAGTATATTATTCGCATCTCCAGGTTACATTTATTAAATATTTTTCTAAGCGAAGGCAAATTAATGCAAATTTTATAAGAAACTTTTGTGAGACTTGCAAATTGAGATTTTTTTTATCAGGAGAATGAACTACTACCTGCCTACCGTTGAAAATTCGTCAATACAAAATTATATTAACATTTACAGTGTTCAGTATATGCATAAAAGTGTATTTCACTTAGGGAATTAAGGTGGAGATGTAGTATCAAACAGCGAAAATAACCAACGACGTAACCGCGGACAGACCAATATCCGGTGTACACATTAATCAATCCAGTATCCATTAAATTGCCATTAACGGATTTTATACACTTATAAGAAAATTGAGTAGGTGCAATTTCAAACAATGAAAATATTAAAAGAATTCCAGAATATCTATTTATTATTTTCAAGTCTCGATGCTGTTTTTTTTTTTTGTTAAATAAATTTCTATTTGACTCATGCTTGTTGCAATCGATTTATTTTGCATAAATATCCGCAGTCGTCTAAAGTGAATCACTAAATTGCTGTTTACCTTCGGATGTAGAATGCAGACGAACATAGTTATTCGTCGAAGGAAGAAGGTAGCAAAAGAGTGGGAAAGATTAGGCGTTGCTACTGGAAATCGCGGCAGGAATCATTGCGTAGGGGAAATCGGCCCGGATAGAGCAGCAATTTCGCTGGATGTTTCGAGCCGGCAAAGTGCGATAATAAGCCCGCGGGCAGTCGGTGAGAATTTGCAATTCGCTCCGCTCAAATTGAATACTCCGTAGGCGGAATCTGGACTCTCCGCCGAGGGTTAACCTAAGATCAGCGATCCGTGATATAGTTGGACTTTGTAGCTGTCTGTATAACGGTCGTTTACTTCGTTTGACGATAAATGAATGCCGTCGTCGAACGTCGCAGACATTAGATGGTCGCGTTGATAATTTGACGGCGCTTCGTATTAAAAAATCGATGCTAGTTCGTCATCACTAGGTTTTATGTATTTTTGACAAAAATGGCTAGATCAGAAAAGGAATTGTAAATACACGAGAAAAATTTGAAAATATTTTTATATTATGTACCTATAACTTATTAAAATTGTTAAAAGAGGAAAGACATTTATATCTGACTCGCGTTTGTTGTAATTAACTCAGACAATCTTCATTAGATCGTGGATTTTGTATGTACATCAAAACGATGAAAACATTTTGATAGTTTAACCCTTAAATCTAGTTCTAGATAAACCATTCATTTAATTTTATTTTTGGATAGGATTAAATTAACAAAAAAGGTATACATTAGAAAAGCATGAGAACATTGTTACACTACACTCCATAAAGAGTGCAATCATCAGGGTTTTGATGCAAAAAAAAAAATTTCCTCATAAATTTGTATTAAATCAATTAGAACTATATATATATTTACGCAATCACGAAATTATATAAAGTATATAGAAATATTGAATTTATCGAAAATTCGTTTTGTTGTTAATTAAGATGTGCAACGTGAATTTAGAATAATCTTCCAAGCAAGCACATACATAACGTCTTCGTAAGATGTAAAAATTATTTGAAAATTTAAAAAATTGCAGTAATAATAAGTAACAGACATGATTCAGGAAAAAAGAGAAGCTTCGAGAATTGTCGGATGCGAGGTAAAAATGGTAAATTCGAGTGGCGATTACTCGCGATTTAAGCAGTGCAAATTCACTTAGGGCGGCAAACGATTCGCCCTCTGTTTTCCGCGAGATAAATTCCCCCCGCTGATATAGGATCCCATGATCAAACAGTTAGAGTCGCTCGGCGCGCGCGGAGAAAAGCTCGTTAAACGCTGAATACTTAACCGTTCGCGTCGTCCGCGCACTTAGGCTCGCACACGAGCGTCGCAACATCCTCGAACGAGCCGCGTTAACCGAAGATATGACCGCATTCCCTATCAGAGAATCTTCGGGAGCCTTTTTTACGCCGGCATTCCTCTCGCGGCACGTGCTCAGCCCTCTTCCGCCGCGTGAAATAAGGCGCTGCGCGACCCAGGCAAACCTCGTGCCGGTGGATTTTGTAACGCGCGCGCAGAAATAATTAAGGGATTATTTCAAGTGCTCGCCGACAGGCTCGCCGACTCGAGTACACGCGAATCCGGAACCAGGACGATAAATTTCCCCGGTGAAAACGTGACGAAATCGAGCGCAGCTGCTGAGGAGCCGCTGCAATTTGGCAGCTGATCAGTGACCAAGATTTAATGTGCGCGAGGTCCACGAACAAAAGAGTCGAGTGAAGTCGAAGGTGTTGTCTGAGACTGTCTATTGTAGTAAAGACTACGATTATTAACAATTAAATCTGGAAAATTATTATTTCTTTTGTATATAAACTAGCGTTTATATGAGACACCTGCAAGCTGTTATTTCTAGAGATGATATACAGCTTGGATAACGATTAATATTTCATAAGACAGAGATCAATTTTAAGTATAAATAGTCAAAAATTTCTAAATAACACCCATTTAATTTTATTTGTTCAATCTCTCAGTAGATAATAAAGTAACAGAATGCAATTTTAATTTTTGTTGGATACAATACTCGATAATATGAAGTAATTTTTTATTGAATTTCTGAAAAAATTAATAGTAAAAATTAATATTTAAATTTTCTACAGACTGGACTTTAAACAACTTCAACTTAAAAATCGATGCAATTGTCGAATAATTATTGAATTCGTTAAACGATTGATCAATTTTACCTAGAAATGCTTTTTCTATCCTGCAGTATTCAGAAAAATTGTGCACCCCTTAGTTACCGCCCTTCGCATCCCCACACGAACGGGCAGTACGGGCCAAGGCCAATAATTGGTCGGAAAGCGGGACAGAAAATGCGATAAAAATAAAAAGTCGAAGTAAAAATAAAGGTCATACGTGTAAACGATGGCGCGACGATAAATTAATCCGGCCACCGTGGTACACCAAATTCGCAAGCTGCCTCGCAGCTCTACACACCCCCACCCTCGCCGGGGCCGTGCAACCACTTATCCATGATTTATTGAAATTACATCTCGACACGCGAAAAAAGGAACGTTTTCCCGTGGCATTATCTTCCGTTCTCCCCGTCTGAGCACGAACGACACTCCTCCGTATCCGTGACAGGACAATATAACTATCATCTCGTCGAAGATTAACGATCTTTTCAGGTGTGCCGAAGAGGGCTGCTGTACAGATCGGCGGCTCTCCTACGTCTCTCTTTACCCTCGCGCCTTTTGTGCACGAGTTATTTCACGATTAGAGACGGCCATTTAGGCTAGCCGGAAACGTTCGACGGCTTTTGTTTCCTCTGAATGGTGATCGCTGTGTTAGCGACAATCTGAACTTTGGCCGACCATTCGTTAGTCTCGCTAATCTGTCGTTAATTGATCGTCTTGGTTCTAGACAATTTTTCCTGTCGACCTATTTTAGGCCTTTTTGTTTGTAACACAAGTACTTCGTCTATAGCTGAATGTATGAAATAGTTGTGCGAAATAACCATGTAAAGTAATCATACAGAATAATTGTGCAAAGTAATGATGCAAAATAATTGCATAATGTAACGATACAAAATATTGTGCAAAATTAATGTACAAAATAATTGTACCTTCTGCAAGGAACTAGACCAAATTCGATGTAGATTTTAGGTAGGACCAAAGTTACTTTATAAGAACATTTTAGTTTAGGCTGAAGTGGGAAGTATCGAGCCCTAAATGCAAGTAATGTTTTTTCTTTCTTTCTTTCATTCCGAGTAATAGCAAATTTTAAAAAAAGCATTTCAATCATTGTCTAATAGACTAATCCCTCTATTATCTAAAACAATTCAAGTCATTTAGTCCAGTTTGAAAAAAAGTTGTTGCGACTTAATAGGTGTACGAACACTTTTGTGAGCCACTGTACATACCTCTTATTTCTTCTTCTTATAATTATTTCTAAAATGTCACAAAGAAGGAACAAAATTTTAGGAAGCGTATCTCGATCGCATCTATTTATCCTTCATACAACAGTTGCAAGGTGTTACGAAGAAGGAATAGAACTCGGAGAGAACATATCTGCGCATGAATTAATTAATGAGCATTTCTGATGCGGCGGATAACATCTGTATTACTGAGAAACGTGTACGGCGGATTATTTTGAGGGAATAATAAAAGAGAGTGCCGTGCACGAGAGCCCGGGCAACCGCAGCCCGGCGCCAATTAGATCCCGAGAACATCAGCTCGCGTCGGTTTTGTCGTCGATGAAACGATATGTAAACAACTTCTCGGGAAAAATCCAGCCCCGATCGCGATATTGGAATTCTCGGGGTTTAACGCTGTCTGGAATTAACACACGATAGCGGCTCGTTAACGTTCGTGATCACGGTCGGCACGCCGACGCGTCGCGTCGCGTCGCGCCACGTCGTCGTCGTCGTCGTCGTCGTTTGCTACCCAGAAAACCCAGGTTTTGCAGTATGTACCTCGTGCAGCCGATCTAACGAAGAAACCTGGTAATGGGGTGCGTGCTGCCTCCGCGATCGAACTGGTTTATCGATAAAGGGAAATCATAGCTTGCGGACTTTACACGAGAACCGGAGCGAGCCAAACGAAGCCAAATGAATAAGTAACTACGGGCTCTCTCTCTCTCTCTCCCTCTCTCTCTCTCTCCCACTCTATATATGTCTATGTATGTTCTGCTACGCGTGTTGCTCAAGATATCTCGCTGCACCGTTGGATTGGCTAATTTACTCCGTTCGTGGATCGAGCTGAACCGAAATACCGTAGATGACACGTCGTTATGAGTTCTACGAACAATAAATATTATGCGAATTGGAAACGAATCTTTAATTTTGTATATCGATTACGTCGGTACTATAATTTGGGAATGTTCGAATGTTTCAATCTGATTTATGTGAGAAATTACTGTTTCGGGCTATATGTATGACAAACGTTCTTAAAATTTATTTTGTCACTTCAAACATCAATGAAAGTGTAATAAGATGAGTGGAGACGTTGTGGTACTGGTGATAGATTGAAAACATATTTTTAAGATAATGTTGTGATAATACCGCAAGACTGCCTCTGCAAGCAAGCATAAACCGGGTTTCGATACCTCCAACAATGCATTCTTTAAACAATAATTAATTCTACTTTACTTAAAATACCAAAAAACACTGACATACGTAAGAGCAATGCTTTCTTGTGCATTGACAAACGTTGGTAAATTGAAGCAGAAGAAATGCAGAAAATCATTATAGCGATACTTTAAAAAATCCTCTGCGAACTATTCCAAATCACGTTCCAGTATTTCCAATAGTTCTTCTTTTATATAAATAATTCACTGTATCTGTTTCAGACCATACAAAGAAATAATCCATGTAAAAACCATGCCTCATTTTGCATCGACGTACGCTATTCGATAAAGATAAAGATCGATGCTACGAGAGTCCCTCTACGAACCAGTTCAAACCTTGTCTCAATGCTTCTATCAGATCTCTCGAAACGGAAATAATTGTCTCTACCTGTAGCGAATTTAGAAAGGATTAATTTATGAAACTCATTGATAAAGTAGGCGTGGCCCGATAGTTCCCGCTCTCACCTAACCTACCGCAGTGCCCCATAGAGCAACCTGCAGCCTAGCCAGTGCCTGCGATCTAATTAACACGACCCTGATCTAAGGACACCGACTTTTTTCTTCCGTTTAATCGATGTTTCATCAATCGAGAGGGTGCAGGTGCTGGCTATTCGGCGTCTCGCGTGGACATTGAAGCGTGGCAGGGTGCTCGGCATCAAATCCTGCTGGCGAGGCAGCAGTTGCACCGGATCGCCGTAATTCTCCGCGAGAAGGAATCGCGGTGAAACCCTTTTCGTCGAGCTGCCACTTCAGCGCACACCGATGGAGGCGCGTCGCGTCGCACCGCGCGAATGCACATGCACGTATGCACATGCACATGCACATGCTTGTCTACACACTGAAACGAGAAACGCCGTGTGTTCACGGACTCGTCCACATGTACGTAGGATACGGCACGGCACGGCACGCCATACTTTGACAGACACAAAAACATCGGAGAGCCTTGATAAATTGCCCAGGAGAAAAAGCATCGGCCACTCGAGGCTGTTCGGTGGCGCGAGAGGGGCCGAAAGGAACAGAAAGAAATGGGAGCGGAGAGAAGAGGAGAGGCGTTAAGGGCAGGATACATCACGGACTGGTTCCGGTATTGTTCGCGTTAATAGCGGCCGAGATACAACGGGACTCCACGGATCCACCCTCGCGGCGTAAATACGTGCGTTCGAATGAACGATGCTTCGATTATCCCGATCTGGAGAGCGTCAATTTGACGGAAACGAGAAACAGGAAGCGTCTGCCGCTAGGGGACGGACAAAGTAGCCGGCTGAGTAGCTGGCTGCTGTTGGAGAAACTCTTTCCCCCTTCACCGTTCGGCTGCTGACGCTGTTTATGTGTTCGTTCGTATCGCCTCCAATTTCGGTTTAAACAAATAAAAATATTCGAGCTAGTCAATCTTGGTTATACTCGCGTCCTAATCTTTTTGTTAAACAAGTACTGTGCCGCACGATAATGAATACGCAAATGAACCATTCAGTATCCAATAGACCAAAGAGTTCAATGTCATTTGTATATGAGGAAAAGATCTGATTTTTCGATCCAATAAATAATTCCTATCCTTTTCTGTTTGCCATAGTTGCGACGGCATTGCTGTAAGATCGGCAACTTTAGAATTAAATTCTGAATTTAGATACGAGAATGGCCCATTAAATGTTCGACAGGAAATGAAGTGGTTTAGATCGTCTGCGTCATTAATGTGTGAAAGTAAGGGTTAATATCAGATAAAAGCATAATTTTCCAATCGAATGCACACAACTTGCATCTCTCTCTAATTGCTACTGTCTCTTCTTATCTGCCAGAGCTGCAACTCCACTTCATTGAAGTCAGCTATTTTAGAATTAATTTAACTTTGTGTGCATAGTTAACCAAAATAAGGGTTGATATCAAATAAAGATCTAATCATTATTTGTTCAATCAATACTTTCTTCTACCTCCCAAGTAACCATAGTGGCAGTTTCCCAATGAAAAGATGTACTCTACTCTATTCTATTATACTCCGTACTTAATGTGTCCTCATTTATACCTAAAATGTTATGCTCTTTCCAATGTATCTTGATCAGCGTAACCATTTTTGAAAGCTTATTGCTAGACATTTTCGGTGTTGTTGGACATTTAAAAATTTGCAAAATAAGTATGAAGGATTCGTATTTCGTTTCATGGCAAAGGTTTATTTTTTAGCATTGTCGTAGCCTGGTAGCAGCCAGTGGGCGTCACCGATAGGGAGCAGCATCCTCGATGTAATTTATATATTTTCTTTCGACCGATATTTGTCATCAAAGAGTGGCCATTAGTAGGAGAGCGTAGCAAAAGAAAGATCTTCGGGAGACACAGCGGGAGGCATTAGACCATGGCTCCCATTAGCTCAGCCGGGTTTTTCTTTCGGAAAGAAATTAATGGCTGATCTTCGCGCTGTTTGCGCTGCCGTTCGGTCGGGGCACAACTGATTCTCACAATCCTTCAATAACAGGTCTATTAATTAAGCACCGGTATCTCGACTAAATTAATTCTGCTACTTTACACTTACGAATCTCTAAATCTCACGGAAGAAGATCGTCGTCGTCTTACTTCTGATCCATAAAATCGGAGCAATTTATTTAATAAAATAATAACTGCGAATTTAGTATGCATGTACCATCGGTGTGAAATTGAATTTTCAAATTTGAATAAATAACCCTGTCTCTCTTACTGCGGCATTATAGTAAATGTATTAACCCCTTGCACTCGAAACTATTCTAACTCTAAATCAAAAATAGCTTTTATAATGTACAATATCTGTTTTTGCACATTTTATGTATATTAGATCGAGTCTTGTGACTAATACCACAGCTCTTTAAATACAAACGATAATGTACAAATTATTTTGCAACGCGATACAACAATTTTTAGCGATGCCTCACAATTAGAGAGTCACCGCTCGAATGCATAGGATCATCGTTCCCACGAGGCCAATAAAAGTCGAATAAGAATAAATAATTCGTTGTTTCAGAAAAATTGACCAACCTCCAATTTTACTGGCCGACAAATTTCTTGGCCTCGAGCGAGCCTAACAGCTTAATCAATCGCCGCGAGGACTATGTATATACATACATACGTACATCGCAGGTTGGTAAATGCGGATCAATGGAATTGACTCTTCGAGCAAAGGTAATGCGTCTGCGACAATAATACGCTTAACAGCATTGTGCGAGCCATTTATGTATCTGCCTGAGCGTGGAACGTATTTTTAGTGTGCCGGACGGGACTTTTATTAAACGATCAATCAAACCACGTTACGGCAAGAAACGTCGCGTTATAAACGTTGCCGTTAAGCGTCCTACCTTGGAGCTATAGTGTCTGATAGTCGTTCACACTCGCAGTTGGGAACCACGTGAGTGGCACGTGACTAAGAGGAAGTAGCAATTATATCTTGACTCTATCCTTTACTCCAACTTTCGCTCTCTCTCTCTCTCTCTCTCTCTCTCTCTCTTTCTCCCGAGCACAATCGCCTGGTTCTTCTCTCAGCCCTCTCATTCTGCCACAGCATCTCCCCCAAATGCGGCCCGCCTTCGTAACGCAACAATTAACGTGGCTTCGTGATATCAAAAATGACCCTTCCTCGAATCCGAAAACCGGCGGCTGCCCGTCAAAGGCGGCTGCAATAAATTCTTATTGTCGTTCATCGGGGTATTTACGGTTCCCCGAACGCCGACGCGCCACACTCCCTTATTATTTTATCGTCTGATTTCATCTATCGATACTTCTGTCGTGTGCCTCGCCCCACGAGAATTTCTGGCGTTATTGTTTTACCAAGAATTCTCTTCTGACTGGCCTTCGAGAAAGAAACCACGTAACGAGCACCCAGAACAGAGAACCGAAGAGGCTGTCGTTTAAGCAAGTAGTTCTGCTCTGTTCTGTAAAACTGTGTTACTAAAAGGCAAATTCGTTAAAAATATCAGAATGATGTGATTTTGTATTTTTTGTAAACAAAGATGCTGTTCTACAAAGAAATTGCCGAAAGTATCGGTACCATACACATAACACCATAAGCGTTAACTTAAAGATTGAACTGTCTTGTTTCCCTACGTGTTCCAATTTGAACCGAAAAAAACAATTAATTCTCCAGACCTAGACGTCCCTCGCGTCAAAAATAAGAGGTACGAGAAGCTTATAAATTATTTTCCAGCTGACATATCGATCGTGCGAAATTTAATCAAGATCCTCGAGGTATACGGGGATCGAAGGAGCAACGGCTACGATAAATCACCTTGACTTTCGGCTTCGAAAGAATCGTGGAGAAGGTAACGGAAGCCTTGCGGATCCTCGCTGATTACAATGATTATTTCCGCGGGATATTCGAATCGAATGAAGGTGTTCACCGGACGATCCGGTCGTAAGAAAAGTTAGAAAGCAAGTAGCGGGCGAAGTCAAACGGTGATCAGAGATCGTAGTGCCCGGGCGAGATGACTTCGCCTCGGATCTCCATCAAGCACGTGATAGCCTTACGCACACGTAAACGCACGTCTGACGTGGTACGGGGCAGAGCCACCCCCTTCTATAATCCGTGCGCACGTCGACTATAATTATCCTCAGGTAATCACGACCCACACCACCGTCTTCCAACGGCCGCTTACCGCAGTCCGGCCACCGTATTCCGCAAAATTAGTATTTCCATTCCCCGTAGAAGAGTGGCGAACAGGGAAACAGAGAAAAAAAGAGAAGGATGAACTCTCCAGCCGGAGAGAGCGATCCTCTCTCGATTCAGTCTTGTTCTCCATCCTCTCCCTCTTCTACCATTTCGTTGTCCTCGTCCCTCCGCTTTCCAACCCTCCCGGTTTGGACCCGGGACTTTTGCTTCCTGTCCGCTGCGTGCCGATGTGTTTATTTTTGTAATTTGCCGGGCTACGTCGAAGACCGACAATTAGATTTCCTGGACTACGTCGTTCGGCTACCGTATAAGTGCAAGCCTCCGATCCAACGGGCTCCCCAAAGGGCCCCGCGGATGCAGAGATACAGAGGACCACCTACGCCTGCCTCCATGCAATTCCTTCTTTACCCTTTACTCGCTGCGGAGCATCCATCCGTAAGGTTCATTGTATTATACGTGTCGTCATACTTGACACGTTCCTGGTTCCTGGTTTTAACATCGCAATCTCACTTCTTTAACGCTGTCGCAATTTTGTGAGATGTTTTGAGTACGATCTTGTTTTCGAGACAATTACGGAACATAGACCTACACTTTTATAGAAAATGAGTGAATAGATTGCATTACTGGAGCGATTACTGTAATAAAAATTTCACAATATTTGCATAAATTGGTTCTTCTTATCTTTATGAGACAATGCACACCAGTCAATTATCGTTTATGCAATTTAGAATATTATTATTCAACATGTATTTTATTTTATTTAAGCTTATTTGAACTTCTAATAATAGGCAAGGTTTAGCTAGTTGAACACAGATTGCGTAATTTGCAAATGTATGTTTCCCATTTTCTGACATTAATTCAAATGTATTATTCACAACTGAACCGTGACTATCTGAAGAACTTCGCACATGGCAAAGGCAATTTTCATCCTAAGTTGATTGCAGTTTTGTTAATGCTTGTATTGAATTTAATGTATTAGGATTATTGATGTCGATACGAGAACTTAATTTTGAATCTTACAATCAAGATACTTCATTGTAAAACTATAAATGTAAATGAATGTACATTGCACAATAGAAATACACTCCAGTACACAAGAAATTTTAGCAACCTTTCATTGCTAGAAATGAACTCCTTCGAGAAAAATCGTTTAAGTAATTTTAATATTTATTGCACCTTTATCCAGCATAAATATTAGCTGAACATTCAATGTTTTTCATTTGTAGATCATGAATTATACTTTCGTCTATACAAATTTGTTAAACTGTCATGTCTTCGCTTATTGATAAAAAATGTAGCTTGTCATTGCAAATGATTTCAGATGACAAATGTGTATACGTTTCATATATGCAAAGATGGCATTCAATATTTGCTATTACTATAACGGACTGATGCTTTCTAAGTAGGATAAGGAATTCATCATTACACCTGGACACATCCTTATGCATCTTTGTAAGAAACGACAAAACAACCTGCACTATCATGCCAAAAAAAGTGTCGATCCGACTACCCTAATTACTGAACCCGCCCAATCAAGTACATTTCCGAGCAGACGAATAAGCTAATTGCAAACGAATCGGACAGGTTGAATCCAGCCATTAAAACCGTAGAAACTGCGTAAAGAACGGTACCCCGACCTTCGACCGGATTCGATACAGTGGTAACCGTGGCGCTGACCGCGAAGGACAGTCGGCCGGAAGATCGGCACAAAGGCGGGGACCGCAAATGAGACTGGAAAACGGCGAAAGGGGTCATGAATTCGCGCGGTTCAATTCGTGTCTTTGTCTCTTCGATGAAGGGCGCCGCGGCCGCGGCAGATATCTCTCGGGGTATATACGCGCGCGGTTTGAGGTGGAGGCACTAAATCAAGGCCCCGCATGCTTTGGATGGCGTCTAACAAATGAGCCAATGACAACCAGCCCGGCCCTGGCTCTCGGCTCCTCTCGTTCTCTCGCTGGTTCTATCTCGCTCGAATCCGCACGAACAAAACGATAATATATTCCAGGGTGCACGCGAGAGGGAAAGAGAGAGCGTGTATGTGTGTGAGAGAGAAAGAGAGACATAGAGAGAGAGAGAGAGAGAGAGAGAGAGAGAGAGAGAGAGAGCCGAACGGGATCTGGACGGATTGAGCGGATACTATACGCTCAGCTCGGCTCGGCTCGGCTCGCCGCGTTTCGAGGCCCACGATCATCGAGCCCGAAGGAGAAATCAGCCGATGGTAGTGATGGTAGTGATGTTGCCAGTGATGGTGGCGATGGTGGTGGTGATGGTGGTGGTGGAGGGTTTTAAGGCCCTCGCAGGGATGGAGGAGGGGCTAGTCTTTTACACGTCACCGGGAACTAATACCTCCAAGCACGCTAATGACGGCCAATAATTTAAAATATGAATTTGTATAAATCACCGGTAATCGTTAATTTCTCGGAATGTTAGATCGGCTCCGGTCCATCAGCCGCGGCCAGGACAACACCGGCCCCATCGTCTTTGAGGTCCTCGCGGAGGTCATTTGTGCCGGGGCCCTAGATTAATTGGATTAATTAGGCATTACCGTGCCCCGGGGCACAACGATGCATTAGCCGGATACGAAAGAGGGGAACCCCGTGTATGGGCACACGTATACACCAGGATCTTTCTGTCTTTCTTTCTTTCTTGATCGTTCCTGCCCGCTCTTTCTCTCTCGACGACCTTCCTACGGAGATCATCTTAGGGGATTCGCGGGATCTTTGATTTTGGAACAAACTGATTTCATCTTTCGTCACAGGGCGACGCTGACGGATCGCCGGTGATTTTTCAGCATGGACTGGGAATCGTCTGGCTTTTGAATTTTGGCGCTTCTCTTTGACCGAGCCTCTTGCGGAGGATTATGTCACGGATTAACAAAGAGAGTCTCTAAACAATTCTTCTTCGGATTTGTTGGAACCTCCATTGTCTAAAACAGTGGCTATTAGTGTCGAATAATGTGCCCGTGAGAAACTTTGGAAAGTCTCAATCGCGTTTTAATATCTTTGTCTCAATTGTATCTCTACAATGATACCTTACTGGTACGCGTAGTAATTTTATGATCATTTAGTAGGTTTTGTAGTGCGTACATAGAAAAAATATTGAAGAAAAGAAAGATATATTTTACGATTAGAAACATTTTGACAGTTTTGTCTAGATCGTAGTCGAAGCTCGCAGGTGTCGTTCTTTGGCCATGTATCAGTGTCAATTTCAATTGTCCAATATATAAAAATATTCTGTAACAACGAATACAATAATTACTCTTACAATTAGAACATTTTTCGTACGGGTTTGTATTACACATTTCCAAGTAGTATTAATCACTTTTATCGTTGTTCATAACATATGTCCGTCAACGCCCATTTCCCTGTACCATGGTTTCATTATTATAACTGCAACTAGCCTTATCGTACGAACACACGCTACTTAATAACTAGCATTAGCCTGTTCTCCTTACGCTGTACAAATTTTATAAATGCGCCAACACAAGCGCATCAAAGAAATGTCCGATATTTTGTAGTACACTAAACCGCGAATACATTTATAAATATTTCAAGAAAGTTCTAACCAGATCCGAAAGTTAAAATAATTTCATTATACTGATGTATTAAAGAATCACATTCGGTAATCGAAATTCAATATTCTGTAACAGTGACGGCAACGTCAACTCCCTAAAATGCACCTTGCACCTGTCAAGCATTTTCTCTGTTCATTACATCAAGAATCATTCAGTTACTCGTCATCGTACATTGTCTCTACAATCTTCGGCAACGCATACAATTAAACACAACGTTTCCGTAACGATATATACCGCAAAACTACCACGGCAATACCAAATTCCTGTGATCTCTGCGCGCCGAATTTAAGGATGACGATCGTGAATGATCACGGATCGTCAGCGATCGTCTGTCGAACCCGCGCATCGTCGGACCCGAGCACAGGGTCCCCGAGTGGCCGGTTGCATGGTCAAAAGTCATTACCGGCGAACGAAATTTGACATGGTTTTTACTTTTATTGCGCGACCGTTCGCCTATAATTATTTCCACATCTATCACTCGGGAGCTTGGCAATGACCAGCCGCGGCCGTGGCTCGAAGATTGAAGATCGGCTCGGTAGAAAAAAATGAGACGCGAAACCGGGGTCTTTCGAGCAATAGCGCCGAAGAAGAAGAAGAAGAAGAAGAAGATGAAGAGGTGGTGGAGGCGGAGGCGGAGGACGAGAAGAAGGTGGAGGAGGTGGAGAGGAGGGGACGCGTCTATATGGGCATTCGTCGTCGACTGAATGCCAGTCGGTTTCCTCTTGTTCGACGAGAACACGAAAGGCTTCGATGACGTATGGTTCGTGGAAGAAGGAGAAATAAAGAGCGTGAAGGGAGGAACGAACGTACCTGTGATTGTCCTCGCTCGGGATTCAGAAAAAAAAGTGTCATTGTGCTCTCCGGGCCGAACGAATGGTCATTTGGCCAGAGACCGGCTGACATTTCTTCGTCTTCTATGACGGCCCCATTCGTCCACCCCCGCGCGTCAATTGATGAACCCTTGACAGTCGTTAACGATTCGAGGCCACAGGTCTTGTTTCAGGGCGTAATCCCTCCCTATTAATATCCCCAACGTGGATTCATTCAAGTGTCCGTCAATAATCTGTCTACCCGCCACCAGCTACGGCAGAGACCGTTGATTATTCTGCTTTTTTCATAAATCATCCCACCAATGGGACATCTCTTTTTATCGCCGCGTTAATGCTGCCAAGACATTCCTCGTCGTCTCAGATACCAAAGTGTTCTGCGGGACAATGTATTCTAAACGTTGATCACCGCGAAGAAGCATTAAAATTCATTTGAGTGATATAGTTTCCTTGGTACTTGATTGACGTTTTTATATTCCTAATGTTTTTTTTTTCATTTCTAAAGAAGTTCGAGTTATCATACGTAACGACTTTATTGCTCATATTTTCTCGAGGCTAAGTTGTAAGTATGCAACGTCAAAGCAGAAGATTCTGCTACATGATAACATGATATTGATTCATTCGCAGGATATAGCTTTTTCAAAAAACTTTTTTACAAAAGTTTGATCGAGGTCTAATGTTTTTTATTTTCTGGAGGACCCTTTTAAAATCGTTCAAGATGCAATACACGTTTCGTTTAACAGTTTTGGAGTAATTCTGATTAGAGAGAATGTTTAGAAAATCATCAATGAGAATATCAAAGAGTAGCTTTTTAGGAACGAGTGGATTGCATTACCTTGCAAAGAGTTTACAAAATTTTATATAAATAATTTCTATTGAAAAAAATTGTCGTTCACAATGAACAAATCTCTTAATTTTTAAAATGAACTTGGATATCAGTGAAAATCGTTTTTCATAAAGAAAAGGAGTGCTAAAATTTTTCTAGAAAATTCTCTATACGACAAACTCTTCTGAATGTCTGGATTTTGTAACCTGAATCAACATACTTAAAAGTGTTGTGTGAAAGTTTTCGTACAAGATACAATATCATGATTAATACTTCTTACATAGATCACCAAATAATTGACAGAGAAAGAAAGCAAGATCTGCAGTCTTGTTCGAGTCTCTAGGACATCCTGATTTTGCTCAAACTTTCGTGTGGCCAGACGCGATACGGTAATCGGCCGGCCAAGGCATTCTCGATGGCATAATCGTGGTCGGTGCAACGTTCACGTCGCCGGCATCCAAGTAAAAGCCAGGAAACATTCGCGCATCCTCGATAAATGACAGCGCGAGGTATCCTCTGAATATTCCGCGTTTTCGCGGAATCCGCGCGAGCCTACCTATCTATAGCGGCGCGGTCTGATATATTTCTGAAGCTTGGCGAACGGCCACCATTATGCACATGATAATTAGAATGCGTTAGCGCGTGTCTCAATATATCCGCACGTGCTATACGCGCGCCATGTGAGTTGGACTAGCCTAACCGGTCGCGGCCGCTCTTCCACTGGATTGGTGCCACGGTACCATGGGTGGGTGGTGACCACTTCTTCCTACCTAGAGCCGAAGAGAGTTTTGCGACTCCGGGACGTGACTGCTGTACACGGTGTTTCTACCGACGCGTGCTACCCGAAAGTGTTTGCACGGCCCGACCCGGCCCGGCCCGGCCCGACGCGTCTCAGCTTCGAATAAATTGGCTGATTCATCGCGCGTCAGAAAGCCCGAACGGCGACCACCTTGGTCTCCGCGGGCGAACTAGAAGCGAGCGAGGAAATGACCGGGCTGAATCGCGCCTTCCCAGGTGTCTTTGATATTGCTTCCCTCCGTTCCTCCCGGGAACCAAAGCGTTACTTTCAATTAGCGCCGCGCGATCACTCCTTCGAGAGGGAAATGGCTGTTTGTCGTGTCGCTTTCGCCATCCGCTCCTGGTTAATCGTACACAAGACGCTCTATACCACTGTGTCAATGGATTTTAGGTTTTGCTTCAACGAGGGCAGTCTGTTTTACGTATTTATGATTAATATGTGTAGTTGAAATCTAAACTCGTGAAGATATAAGAAGAAATTAATGACATAGTTACACGAGTTTCAGTTCATTAAAATGATTGAAAGAAATAATTTATTTTTATTTAATTCGTTTCTCGCAATCGTTTGAGAAAATTTCTCAGCCTACTTGTGACATTCTCATTCTAACTCGGCTCTGCAAAGCGGTCAGCAGAAAGTCCAATGGAAAGCGATGCTCTATGGCCAAGACTGAAAATATTTTCGTATCGGCATTTTTCTAGCACCGATCAAATTTTTCATATTTTATACGTACATTTTTCATCGTAAGTTATCGAACGAAGGACGAGAGAAAAATTCAACATGCAGAAATTGTTTTATCACACAGATCAAATACAACATTTATATTTATAACAACACGGTCATATTTTAGTAACAGAGGCATATGTAACATACGAAAAAGTAGAAAAAAAAATTCAATTCTCATATCTAATTCTAGTCTCATTGAAACGAATAAGTGTAAATTATCATTATACCTATGAAATATCGCGCATCCATAAATATTAAAATATTTTACTGTGTCCGGAGCATCTGCTTGTGCTGCAAACGCAGAAAATCCTGAACGGCGACACGCGCAACAATAATTCGCACTTTTTGCGTCAATTATGGTGCGACGATGGTCACGCACGTGTGGCAGCGAGCGCGTAAATCGATAAAAACACGGTTCTCACGAGCGCCCGCGAGAAAGGATCCGCGAGAAGGAGGATAGTCGGATATCGAGGCACACAGGAAATCGTTGAAACTCTGTCTGATGATCAGGACAAGCCAGGCTTACTGGGTTTTTTCATGGCGTTGGTAGCTTGCGGGCGGACGCAAGTGCGTGCCATCTGCAGCCGGCGTAATTCTCGCAAGTTTTAATATCGTGTTTCGGTATCGAGTGCCCGGAGTCGCCTCGACTCGACTCGACTCGACTCGTCTCGTCTCGACTCGACTTTGCGAGAGGTGGTGCTCATTGGTAAAAAAGGTTGCTGGCCGACGAAGAACAGGAAGACGAAGACGAAGATGCTCTCAGGAAGACTCGGCTTCGGAATCATCCGGGCAGACAGCGATATCTTGTTTCCTTAATAAACGGAAACGGAACGTAATCGTATTATTTGTTTCTACCTTTAAGAATACTACCCCCTCGTTCTAAATACGCGCGACACGAAGCGAGGCAGGGTGGGACGAGAGGCGGAATTCGAGGATCCGCCGAGAGATGAACACGGGGAGAGAGAACGGAGGGAATATTTAAGAAGGTATTAAACCCCTCTCTCCTCCCCCTGGTTCCCAACCCCCGTTGCGTGGATAAGAAAGCATTAACGTTGTACTTTATTCGCGAGTGCTCGATGAGTTCTGAAATATGGAAAGTATCGCGAGATTCCGGTTTCAGGTAACTAAGTTCTTGCCCGTACCCCCCCCCCCCCTTCCTTGCTCGCTGATGTCGATTCCTTGCGAATAAGGCGAGCTCTCTCTCTCTCTCTTCCTCTCATTCTCCTTCTCTCTCACTTTTACTGTTTCTTTCTCTCTTTAAACCGGACGAGATGGAACCGGTAATATTTCACCGAAGTTCGACCGCGAATATTCATATCCCGGCGGATTTAAAGACTGAAATGTGTTTAATGAATTTATAACGGAATAAATATACGGCGATCATATTTCTCGGGCTTAACGAGACCGGACGTTGATGTCCGATCGATTTTTATTTACGAGAGGAAATTGTTAGCAGCAAGGAAAGTGAATTACTTTCAGCCTTTCTACTTTTGTGCAATTCTTTGTGGTATGGCCTGTTCTATTTCTTACTTGCAGGATGAAGTTTCATCTACTGGAACAATTCTACTGCTCCTTTTACATTTATTTTGCTATAATATTTATAGGCAGATATAGTCTATTAACGCTCTATCGACTGGAAGCTTATTGAGAAGCTTGATAAGGCTTATCTATACTTGGTAACTATCTATACTATCCTTCCTCGAAAAAAACGCTTAATAATTTTCATACAAATAACAATCTCAAGAGAATTTGTTAAAGAATTTTTAATTGTTGATTGCAAGTTTCTAAAAAATTTCAGCAACATATACAGTATATAAGTATATACTTATACATTGATTTCAGCTAATTACATCTTATCTACTAAAAGTTTATTAGCTGTATTTATCAACAGTTCACTAATAGTTTACTTATAATCAGAGGTCAACAGTAAAAAGATTGTTCGAAAACTACAACAATATCATCCATAATCCAACAAATTATTGTAGCAAGTTCTTTTAATGTAATCATTTAACAAAAAATGATCAAACTTGTCTTAGAGACAGTCATTAAATATCTATAAATAGGCTTCCGGTAAATAAAGAGCTAACGAAGCTTAAGAAATCTGTTTAATGACTATGTTCCTTGAAAAAGCAATATAAATAACAGCGCTAAGAGAAATAATTAAAGAATTGTTAACCATTGATCGCATAGTTCTGAAGAATTCCAGCAACATGCAGAGTTTGTTACTAAACTCGATGCTTTTACGACGGGTCACGAGTGACCCAGTACCAGAGGACATAAAGCACCTCTCATTCACAGACTCTTCTCCTATTGAGCAAATAAACGCGCGTGTGATTGCCAGGACATAAACGCAGCCGTATCTGCCGTGGCATTCTCATTGAGAATCATAGTGAGAGTAAAACGACCCGAGGTCATTGAATGGAGTCAGGTGTTGGACCACGAACCTGAAGGGAAACGCATTAACAGGTGTTGAATGTAATAGTCGGTATATCATTGACCGAGCCTACCTGAACCTGCGCATTTCTTCGAGGGTGGAAATGTGCTCGATTTTTCCAAATGTTCCGATGATTCAACAGAATGATGCTCGAACTCGTATGCTTCGGGAACAGCTGGCTGATGGACACACTGTTCTATCCTGTTGAAATGCCGTTTCCGTTGACAGTGTTCTGGAAACCGTGATGGGTTCATCATTATATTTTGATTGGACTGAAAGGGATTCAATATTGCATTGTTAAAACAATTTTGTTAAAGGAATATAACTTCTCAGCAATCGTTTAGGCCATGCGAAAGTACTTTGAAGATCGATAATAATTTGTTATCTCTTCTCTTCTTCTTATTAGAAATCAAGTCGAGTTAATTCCCTTTAATATGTAATTTAATTAAAAGTACTACTCTGCTCACATCTAGATTCGGATGACTTATGGAAATATTTATACTGACACAAATTTAATGTATTTATGTATTTAAATACGATTCAAAATCATATATTTATATCAGTGGATTCTTTTTTAATGTAATATGAAAACTAAATTTAAAACTATTGATGTTCGCACAAAATTGACATGCTTTATAAAGAAAGATAGATAGTGTTATACGAGTAGTAGTATTATATGACATGAGTTTAAACATAACAAACATAGAAATAAAAAATTAAAAGTCATTTAATGCGAGACAGGAAAATCTGAAAAAATGTAAAATATCTCGAAATCGCAGACAAATTTCGAAGAACATCGAGGAAAATATCGTATAAGAAACGATAATTTTTGTACGAAGTATTTCGTCTATTATAAATTTTTGTTGTTTTTCTATTAAAAGCAACAAAGGCACCTTAAATTATGATCTTACACAAGAGACACTTTCTAGGTCGCCATACTGGCACGTAGAATAAATTTCTTTTCATACTAATTTTAATTAGTTCAGAAAAATATTCTCGTGTTTGTCGTATACAATTGAA
Organism: Megalopta genalis; assembly: GCF_051020955.1. Classification (NCBI taxonomy): domain Eukaryota; kingdom Metazoa; phylum Arthropoda; class Insecta; order Hymenoptera; family Halictidae; genus Megalopta; species Megalopta genalis. The sequence continues at coordinate 26,336,568 of NC_135018.1, read as the reverse complement.
ATCTTTTACAACGCGATCAAAATGCACCGTTTCTGATGAAACCTAAAGGCTGTCCGAAAGGAGACCGGGTCCGCAGAAAAAGCATTCTCCTGATTAATTTTGAAATGCTTCTCCATCAATGTTCCCTGCTGTTAGTCGACTGCAAGGCGACTAAGGGATGCAGTCGCACGATTTCCAGCGCATTTCCGGTGCATCGTGCAAGGGTCAGAGTTTCCCACAGCGACGAGGGTCCCCGATTAACAAGTATCTGTCGCGCAACACGGGGATCGTAGTTGTGCCAACGTTCGCGATATCCCTTTCGCTATCTCGTGCAAATAACTTCTACATTACGTATCGTGTGTCGGCGTCGTGGAACAGCCTAGCGGCTGGAAGTCACCGAATCGGGGCCCCGCGAGTTAACGATTACAAATTGGCTGGCCGATCGGTACCTATTCCCGGATTAATAGAGCGATAAATAATCGAAAGCTGATTACCAGAAGCAGCGTCGCTGTACAGGGTATCGTCGACGAAACTGTACGAGAAAGCTCGTTGTCGGTCCGTATGGGAAACAGAAATAAAAGAAGAGGCGCGAGTAACTGGCGAGAAAGAGACTGACCGGTAGATGTTGAAGAAAGGGCGACCGAAAAGGGAAGAAAAGAAAGCGGCGGTATCGGTACACGGCGACGATTCCTTAACGGCAAATGAATCCTTGCACCCGCGATACACTCGCAGAAGCGGAGAGCTGGTCTTAAGTTATACCGGGAGGAACGTAAACCCGTAAACGTGCCCGAGGCCAACATATTACGCGCATTAATTCGCCGTGCTTGACGTGGAAGGCGATTCGTAATACGCGCCCGGGAAGAGGGACACCAAGAGCAACCAGAAGAAGGGACAAGCAACAGAGAACCCGACAGACACCGGCCGGATACCTCCACGGCGATCCTAGTTTATAATGAGATCGGCTGGGACCAGCAGCCGATACCTGTACGTGCGAACCTGCTGCTATGCTTCGCTGTAATTATTAACTCCGGCTCCGGTAAATATTCGAGGCGAGCTTGGTTGCGGGAAATTTATGGGGTCGATGCAGGATGAAAGACGCAAAGATCCGTGGACTATCTTTTGGCATCGGTTGGTGGAGAACCGTGCTTCTTTTCTGGTCCAATTGTTTCGTCCGATCGAATTGCTGTTTCTGGATAGATAGTGATTTAGTTTGATCTTGCTTCGTGTTACACGTTTTTATACAATTCAAGACTGGTGCAAATACCGGGTAAATTTAGATCTTGCAAGTTGTGGAAATCGAATGAAACTGCATTAACCCTTAACTGCGGACATCCGAATTTGTGACAACTGCTCACTAAAATATATCGTTTATAAAATGAATATGATTTTTATGGAGAAATTGAATATAACATGTATATTGCACGTGTTGGGGTGACGATAAGAGAGGAAGGTATTCGAAATAAGAACACCTAGATCCACTTATGCTAGAGGCAATAAGCATTGATATTTACAGCAAAGTCTGTCAGACTCCGTGTCTGCGGCTAAGAGTGAAAGAAATCACACTAATATTCAGGGTTCAATAATAAATGGTGTGAGAAAAAATATTTCATATATTTTTGATAAGTGTTCATTTTAGCATTTGAGTGGGTTATAATCATAGTGCCGTAAGTTACATCTTCGTAAATTTTCACTTATGTCTTCGAATGGATTACTACAAATTAACTCTAAATTATCTTAACGATAAATTTGGCCAGTAAACAATACACACGTTTGTAAACAATAGCACTCCTCGTTTCTCACAATGAGGAAAATGTGACTTACGCCACTATGATTCTAACCCACTCATTTGAAAGTGTCAATTTTAACAGCAAATTTAGTGAAACTTAAAGAACCAATTGTCATGCTGCATTCAATATAGTTATTATTTTTCTTGTATCACGAAAGTCCATATATTGAAATAGTAAATTTTGTTTTATAGTCGTCAACGAAGTTTGTTCATGACAATCACACCCGTTCTTTTCGTTTTTCCTCTCATTTCTGGGTACTGGTGGGCTATAATTTTCCTGTTCTTATTTTACTTATACCATATACTTTAAAACTCTTACAACATTGAATAAAATATAATTGCATTATGACAATGCTTAGTGTCACTGTAATTTTCATTCGAAGATACATGGAAGTTTCAGTAGCACAATAAATTCTGTTTAAATATTGATAAACTCGTTCTAAAAATTCTCAAATATATCGCTGTATTTTAATTCTTTTTTTAATTTTGCAAGAGAGGATAGTGCGAAGTACGATTGCAGGGAATCGTAAATAACTGAAGGGACAAGAAAAATATAGCGCTAGAAAAAAGGGGAGGAAATGTGCAATATTGATGGGAAGATTATCTAGGGAATTTTATTTAAGTGCACCCTCGCGCTATATATTGTACAGGGAGCGTCAATCATGAGTCAAAACCATTCGAATCGATATATGCAGGAAATTCAGGTAGACAGAAAAGGCAGGAACGTAGTAGGCATGCAGGAAATCGATAGTTATAGTTTTCTTCCGAGGCCGTGACTATTTTTATTCGGGAAGATTGCTTAAAAAGGAACGATCAGCTTACTGATCAGTGTTGTATCCGAGCGATGCTGCGTCCGTAACGATGACCAACGGGTGGTCCGTCAAGGGAGGCCAGAGCGAATCGGACCGCCCTCCACGAGTAATTGGTGTACCTACGCGATTCGATCATTTGTGGCCTTATAATCTCCATTACGTCTTCGATACAGGCTGCGTCGATCTCCTCGGAGCCGGTGGAAGCGTCTTCCAACGTGATTCTGCGCGCTTCGCTTCTTTCACGCCGGCGAAAAATTTTCCATGGAGCATTATCTTCGTTCTGAATTCCCTTCAATATAAAAGTGATCTTAAACACTGTTCATGAAATTGTCAAGATTTCGATGAATTAGAATAATTCGGGAAATTAGAAAAATTCAATATTAGAACAATGATATTTAGTAAAAATAAAGTATAGAATCCAGATGTACATTTCATTCAGTCCTTAATCAGTTTAATGAATTGAAACCAGTGTATCTATTGGGTTGGCAACTAAGTAATTGCCGATTTCAGTTATAGATGTCTCTCACTCCCATTTTTATGATATCCGTAAATGTTATATTATAAAATTATTATTATCATTATTATTATCATTATTATTATTATTATTATTATTATTATTATGTTGCTTTTTATTATGCGTGAATGTTAGCAACTGGACAAATTGAATGCAGCGGTCAAGGAAAAGCGACCAGAATTGGTCAATCGTAAAGGTGTCATTTTCCACCAGGACAATGCTAGGCCGCACACGTCTTTGTCCACTCGGCAAAAATTGATGGATATTGGTTCGGAATTGATGTTATACCACCATATAGCCCTGATCTCGCGCCATCGGATTACCACTTATTTCGATCCCTGGACAACTCCCTTCGTGGTACAACTTTTAATGATGGTGACTCTGTAAAATCTCACTTAAGTCAGTTTTTGGCCGAAAAGGATCAGACTTTCTACGAGCGTGGAATTTTCAAGTTGTCAGAGAGATGGCACAAGGTTATCGAACAAAATGGAAAATACTTTACAGATTAAACTTCATTCCAAGGAAAAAAAAATTTTTATTTCATTGAACAAATCGGCAATTACTTAGTTGCCAACCCAATACAAGCATCGTCTATTTTAATGTGATCACTGTTTTAAGCGATGAATACATTCATGATGAATAAACCTCATTGACGGGCAAACTTCATTTCGGCAAAAATTATGTTTATTCATGCTCTTAAGCGATTCGAAGTAATTATGAAAATTTCTCACAAAAAAATACATAAAAATATTCTTTCTCGTATCATTTGTTACACCGATATTTAGTTGAATGCAAAATATTAATGCGATGCTTGAGCAAATGCTTTCGATTTCCCAGAACTAGTACGATCTGAACTTATACCCGGCTTTCGCAGCAAATTCTTCGATTGTGTTCGATACGCGTTCGCGAGGCGGGGGTGTAACAAAGAGTACCCGCAGTCCGATTTGAACAAAGACACCGTGCCGCGGCGTCACGGAGCTACTCGAATGAACGCCGGCAGACCGTGGACGCCCGTAATACCATGGAATTAATCTATGCTCGCGTTGGTAATAATAAGGAAATGTTTCAATCTCGATGATGTATAGCGCTCGGCGCTCGCGCGTTCACAGTGGGAAAAGGGTCTCTTCGTTGTTTGGAACGGCCGCGGAGCGATCAATCTCGTCAACGAGTCGAGCCCCGGGGATTGGGATCAGGAATCCCTTCAGGACGAGATCCCTATCCGTGGCGGAGAACAATAAAATCCACAAAATCAAATGGTACCGATTGTCCTGGTGATTAGAGAAATAGAACCTCCATCGCGGCGGGTGATTTATGGCGCGTAATTGCCTTCGTTGCGCAAAACCCCGTGTGAAACGACGAGGTGTACAGGCGACAGATACACACCGAACACTCGAACCACAATGGGACAGTCTTCCTCTCGGTGATACACGTGATCCTCGAAGAATTTGAATTGTCCTTCTCGATGTATCTCCTATCTGTTGGCGACCCGAACAATGCCGACGAATTCATTTCCAGGCTTTTTCTCACACGACACACCATTCTTTCCTTTCCTCTTGCGTCCCTCTATACTTAGAGCTTTTCATAAAAATATCTGTTACTTTAACTTTTCATAAAAATATGTACCACTTCTGCTTTCATTTTTATATTGTTTTCTGTTGTACATGTTTATGTGGAAATGCGTCATTCCATGTGCGCATTACATAATATTATAGTTTCTAAGGAACGTACAAGGATCGAAAATGTATCATGTGTCACTATGCTTTTTTATTAGAAATACATTCTAGATTGCCATGTAATGGACAGCATTTTTGCTTACATCGAATACTTGTTAATGTCTTAGTAATTATGCGTTTTTAATCCCGTATACAGCCGATCGTGTCAGCCAGAAAGATACCTTTTTAAATAGATCTCGTTCGGAGAAGTGCGACTCAAAGAATTTTGAATATTTTATCTTGAACAAAATATGTTGTACCTCAAGTACTACTAAAACTATGTGCAAAAATACAATGCTACACGGTGTAATCGCAGAAAAGGATTCAGAAAACACGCACTCTAGACCAGAATTGTACTCCCTTAACTCCTCGTAATTGCACGACTCAATCAATCTCGAAGAAAGTGTTAAAAATCGTCTTTCAGTGCTAAGAGATGGCGGCCAGTGTGTTCGTTCGTGCGCCGGGAACGACGCGATTTCTGATTTATCCGGATAAGTTAGCAGACCGTCATCCCCTCGGCATCCCTCCCTGTGCGACGATACCCCCCGGTGGTCTAGGCGTCCCGCTTCGACTTTGATAACCATACGATAGTTGGTTTCTGCCTGGTGCAGGGCGGAAAGCGGAGACGCGCGCGGCACCGGGCGGTTTATCTTCGATTACGAACGTCTTGGCTCTCGGTTTCTTGGCTCCAGATTTATGGCGAGCGATTTGTCGGTAGCGCCCAGATTAGAATTAGTTTGCGGAGCCCAGGGTCCGCGTTTGTTTGCGATCCGACACTGTGTCGGCCCACCACCGTACCGCTGCGCTGCGAGATCGAGATCTGCGCCTCGAGAAGAGACGTAACCCTTGCCGCGATCTCATGATCCTGGCACCGGTTGATCGAAACCACGGGAAATGAAAATCGTGGCCCGGCCTATCCGCGCGACGATGAGGAAACTCAGCCGTAATCGGCCAGATCGTTTCGAGCCGATAACCTTTCTATAACTAATCGGCGTCCTAGATTCATTAGCGCGATGCTCCAAGCTACGGCCTAGGACGTTTCATTCGGACATTCAGATAATTATAATTACACTGCGGATTTTATGCATTTATGATAAAAGAGACCAGGTCGACTATTACATAAGGACGCTACAAAAATTTAATAATATTATTTTATTTTCAATTTATTACAATTATTAAAAGAGGGATGATATTTTCATCTAACCGATATTTCTTACAATTATTTTGGATAATCTTTTATTTCGCACAAAGATCCGCGGTCTAATTATAATACTTGTTGCAATTGATTAGACTGATTAGATGAATGTTTGTGTAATCGAATTACGCAAATGACAATGGTAGTCATATGTGGATGACAATCCTTCGTTAACCACCAAATGTCAATTTTTCTTCCAACATATTTATGTAAACCAAATGTCATTAGTAGAATGCAGATTGTATACATTTATGGCAAAAGTAGGTAGGTGAAATTGAAAACAGTGAAAATATTAAAAAGAACTATGAATGTTGGTGGCTCATTTGTCTTGCAATTGATGCAGAAAGTGTTTATTTTGCATAAAAATCCATACTCTAGTCATTAAGGATCGTAGGAGCTACAAGGGTTAAAGAAACAATCAATACATTAAATTGTATTTTTTGTACTCGTATTTTTTTACTGAATTATTTTGATTTTGTGAGATTCATCCAGATGGTAGATCGACGATAAACATCGCAAAATTTTGTTTACGAATCATAAACTTGAATTAGTATTGATCTAGTTATTATCATGGAAAGATTTAGTGTTTGCCTCAGCAACTCGGGGTAAAATAATAATTCTGAAAGAAATTATTAAATTTTGACGTTTGGGTTTGAAAATCGAGAACCAGGTGTGAAGGAATTTACAGTTGAGATTTTATGGAAGTTGTATACGCGGTTGTTAAAATGGATTGTTTAGTGGTTGGAGTTAATGATTTTAAAAATTTGAAAATCGCCAGAGGGGTTGCTACGGATTGCGAAGAGCCGCGATGGCGTCGGCTCACGCACATACCACCCTCTCCGTAGTGGTTCGGTAGTTTGCACCCTTCTTCCTGGCAATATTAATATCTCTAATCATTCACCAACCCCTTCGCACCCTTATCAAGGGACACCATAGACGTTGCCTTGATACGTGTTATTCAGATTTATCCCATTTGCCTTTGGGACCGTATTTATCCGTAGAACAAACCAAGTACACGGCCCGATAAAGCGTTTGTTTCGCGACCGGGATTAATGCTAAGCCGCAAATGAAGGGCTCCAAGAATTTTTTTGTCTCCGGCGAGTCTCTAAACAACCCACCCGTGGCCCTCGCTATACTTTCGCCGACTCAGCCTGATATCAATGACGGTCGTTTGTACAGATAACGTTTACTTTCACGGAAAAGAGAGAGAGAGTCAGAGAACGATCAGTAATAATCTACGAAATATTACTAATTGTAGCTACGATATTCCTAAACAAAATGTACCTTCAAAAACTCGCATGCAATTAACACTAAACCTACCAGACAGTAAAATTGACTAATTAGATTTTATATAGTTTTCATTGTAACAAATGCTACAGTAATATAATTTATTCAATCATTTCTAATGAAAGTGTTTTTACAATTTTTATAATCGTCAAATGTGTAACAGATCATTTGACCGTGGTATGGTTTAGCGTTAAAGTAATTTGTTAATAGCGTCGATCATCGCCAATTTTTACTTTTTAATCTCAACAAAATTACCATTTGTTGTTATCATTTTACTAAACGAAATGTATTTAAAAAAGTTCGACACACAATGAGATAAGTGAATATTGTTTCTGATCGTTGACTTTTATTTTTACAACAAGAAGAGAGTGAAAGAATGATTAATTGTAATCTCCAAAAAAATTAAAAACCGTAGCTACGATTTTCCTAATCAAAATGTGCCTTGAGATATCGATGCGTCGAGTTTCCCTTTCGATTGGTATTCAGAGATTTAATTAGAAGCGGTTTATTAAAATGAAATAAAGTGTCTCCTCGATGCAGAAACGTCGGAGAAACAATGGCTGCCAGAAGTGTGGAGTCATATGAATGATATTGGAACGGCGGCGGCGGCGGCGGCAGCTGGGTGGCGCGAGCCGCACCTGTCGACCTCTTCAACGAAACAACTGGAACAGATAACAGTTTCCTTCCTTTTGCCTAGTCAAATACATCGTTCGCTGCGGAGTTCAGACCGTTTTCTGATTTGTATTCGGGAAAATGGCTTCTGGCTCCAATAGCCTTCGCTTTCCGCTGCGTCGTGGTCATTGTGCACTGGAATCATAGTGGACAGTGAGGTATGTGCACTGCCTCGCATTGTTGAGAACTACTGCAGAAAAATAAAAAATTTCCTAAGATTTTTAGGAATATTAATAATAATGAACACATAAGCTAGAAGAATTTAATAATATTGTTATAGTATTTTAAACTTCTGAAAATTATTAAAAGAAACAGTGCTTCTCACAGTCGCCTCGGGTAACTTTTATTTTGCATAAAGATCCGCACTCTAATTATTACATTCTATCTACAATGTATCTGTCTACAATTGTAATGTTTCTATCACTCTGCAATATGGTTACATATGTACAGCTGTGGGGATGTGCAGAAAGCAGTAATGTAAAAGTCATCCAAAGATTCCAAAACAAGGCGTTAAAAACGGCTGTTCCATAATACACTAATATTTTCGCTGGCATGTCACACATATGTGGGTGACGGATGAAATTAGAATTACATCTTCACAATTTATATTATATCTCACATGATATCTCTATTAATTTATATTATATATTAATTTATATTATATCTTCCTAATTAATCGATGTTATACAACGTAACTTTTCGATTTTAATTTGATAAGGTAAGGTATTTCAACTTTATTTTAAAATTAAAGTGTTCACATAAGAGAATCTGACGGTTCAAACTATCAAAGAACGCCCAAATAGTGAAGAAAACTTTGTAGAATGCAGATCGCGGTAACAGAATGGGCGAAAATCCTTTCTCCCGTAAGATGACCGATCCGCATCGTAGCGACAACGCCGGACTCTTTAATTTTTAACGCGTCCCAGGCTTTGCCGTTGATGGGGCGCGAGCCACACAGGGTTAGCTTCATCCCCCGGTTAAGGCGCGACTGCATATCAAAGTCGCTATTTATAAAGAGTCGGGTCGTGCACTCATACCGGCGTCGGTACCCGCGTAAAGATGCACGGACACACACGGCCGCCACGCCGCGTCGGCCCGATAATACGCATTTCCATACATACGCGAAGGAGACACGCGAAAGAGGACACGCGGAGGGACCGGTCGGACGTATTTGCATATAGAGAGCGTTAGCTAAGGGAAATAGAAGCCGAATACGTGACAGCGTTGCTCTGAGAGGCGATTCTTCGCTGGGAGACGGACACTTCCTATCAGCGGGTTCATTAATAACCAGACGAAACTGGCCAAAGGTGAGGAGGGTGGCTAAATACGAGCATCTACTTCCACCCTTCTCCTCATCTCCATTCCGCTTGCTCGGATATATGTCTTTGCGCCCTTTTAATGTCCCGTGAATGATCCCACGTCTTCCGACTCAATCTTATCAACATCCATTGGCCTGGCTTTCGCGCGTTTTGCAATTGGCGAGAACGACGTTGGAGGCACGCCGTTCAACTCTTATTCCGTGTAAGCATTACTTTTCTCGTCAGTTGTGTTAGGTATACTGGGTAGGCTGTTTAATTATATTATAGCATAAATATTCATAATCGTAGCTTCCTTTTTATCATCTGCCAACTATCTTTTCCATCCTCTCTTTGTAAAAATGGACGCTATTACCAGAGGAATTTGAAGGTTGAAATAGTTCCTGTTGATTCAGGAAGTATGATTGTACTTAACTTAACTTAATGATTGAATTAGCACCTACCAGGAAATCGGAGAAAATTTTATCAAAATTGTAATTCTACTATACGAAATAGAATTGAAATAAAAATCATTACACTGCTGTGACATTTTATAGGAATCGATAAATCAAAAATTTTGTGCCTTTATTTACATATTTTACATGATTATCTTAAAGCACAGCTGTTCAACAGGTCTCGCAGCGGGCAAGGGCAAAACCACGGGCAAAGATACGGGCAAGCGTCTTAGCAACGTAGGGACATGAGGAAAGAAAGACCATACTTTCTCTCTCACTCGCACGCATTGCCGTTATATGCCGATCGACCAATTCTATTTCACTCAATCTCAACGTAACCTACAGTCGACCTCTGTCACCGTCTTCAGCCTAATAACGTGTCCTTACTGGTGGAGAATCCCGAGAGGAGCTAAGGAAGGGGCACCGTTGCCATCGGAAGTGGAGCCTACAGCTCGCCGATCAGTATTTGCCCTGGGCTGAAAATCGCTACCCGTATGGACAAGCAATTGAACAGCTCTGCCTTAAAAGATAATAATTTAATGTCGCTGTATCGGCAACATCGGGGTGCAAAGGATTGAAGGTATTATCTTGGAAATGCAAAGGGCTAAAAAATTCGAAAACCTTCGCGGAATGTAATTTGTATATTAAGAGATATTTAATAATTTAATACTTATTAACATATAAATAATTTATCATAGGGTTTCGGAATGTTGATCGAGTGTCTAAGAAATTCCTAGAAGTGTCACAAAGAAACAATCCTTATTAAGAATACAAAGGGGAAATTGATATAAAATAGATAATAATAGAATTTTAAAGGATAAAGATGTTGAGTATCTAAGAATACAAAATTCTTCTCGACTAATCTTTCAAGAATATTTCAACCGATCACAGCTGTTATTACATCGAATAAAATTCTATTGGAAGTTTCTCTGCAAAAATCGAAAGTGGGAGATGGTCTTTAGTCCAGTGACATGATCATCGCCGTTCGATTTCCAGGAGTGTCAAACGGTTCGAAGAAACGACGGGTCCAGGGCCCGTAGCGACCTTGTAGGGCGACACGCGTTGATAAAGGGCCACCCACCAATCATAGTACTGGTTAGAGGTACATTCGGCCGGAGGTGTACGTTTTAGACGCGCGAATGGTTGGCTCTATTAGAGTCGCCATAAGTTACAATTAAGTCGGTTTGGGGTGCGCCCTTCCAGATGTAGGTGTCGACGTTTCGGGGGTGTGAGGAAACTCTGGCCACGGCGAAATCGGAGGCGCGGGGCCTGACCAAGAAGGTCCGGTAGTGGGTCTCGAGAGAGGCTGGTCTATACTGATTTAGAGTTAGTCTAATTTCGGCGTCGCAACACCTAATGTCATGACGTCTATAACGCATAAATAATTACCACTTATCGTTGGGTCCTTTGTCGTTGGGTGACTCGGAGAATTCCGTGTTTGCCTCCCGCCCCTCGGACCGGTGACGCACCTTCGTCTGCTCCGAATCGTTTACGACCGTAAGATTTATCGACTGGTGATGTCTGGCTTGCCGGAATCATTAATGATCGATAATTCATGGTCGCCGAGACGCTTCTGTTTTTCGGAGAAACAATGGCCGGGATCGAAATAGATTATTCCCGTTCGAGGACGCATCCGTCCGACCTCGATTACCGGCAATCAAAATCTTCTCTTGCGGACGAGAGGCTTATTTCTGGTTTCTGAATCACGTTCGTTCTAAGAATTCTTTTAGGTAATCCTTTTCCGATTTTTACTACGATTAGTTTTATGAAATTCGTGGGTCTATGGCGTGGTTTATAGCGGGCTAGACTAGCTAGACTTGTTTAAATAACGTTACATAAATAATCATGTTTACTGCATTCTTCGAAAACCGAAGAATACGTTCACAAAATTAGGGATCGAAATATCTAGTAGTTTTCTTTATGAAAAATCATATATGTCGGATCGTTTCCTGTCGAAGTAGAATCATTTTCATCAAAACATTACAACTTTGGTTAAAACTACTATTATCGCACGCAATATGTTTTATCATACACTCCAAACATGGGCGAACGTGTCCACAAAATTAGAAACCAATGTACTCGGTAGTTCTGTTTATAAAAAATCGCGAACACCGCAGAATGTTTGAACAGTTCGAATAATGCCACAAGTTCATCTGATCGATACATTTCGTTTAAGCCGCCACAGCTTCGGTTAAAATCGCTCGGTTAAGATCGTTGAATGAATCGAGAGAGTTATAAACTGGAATAATTAGTGGTCTCGTTTATAAAAATTCGCGTGGGCCAGAGCGCGGTTACTAATCGTCGAACTGGAGAGACCGTTTCGAAGACAAATCAGCGTTTAATTAATCGGCAGATTCGTCGTCCAAGATCGGTATAAATCGGCATAAATCGTCGGCAGGCTCCGTCCCGGATCGCTGTCGAGGACCGCGGAGATAAATTAAGTGGGATCGAGGCGAATCGTGGATCGATGCGGGGAAAACACGTTGACGTCCCGCTGTTTTACAACGGCCACGTCTTAACACGTCCCCGGGCCGAGTCCCAGGCTGTCCATTAAAAGTATTTACTGCATATTATTACCTTCACTTACCCGATCGTTTACGATCGACGATAATAAAATAATTATAACTCGGTGTCGTAAAACGTTTACGGGGAACCGAGCGCGCGGGTACCCCTCTATTCAGTCGGGGACGGATCGCGGCGTTCTCCACCTGAGCTGGTTTTCCGCTCCGCTCCGCGCCGATCCGTGCGTACTCGCTCATAGGCGAGACGGGAATCGTGGTCGGGCTGTAAAGATAACGAAATGCCGGGCTATCTTAACGTCCACTTGGATTTTTCACTCGGCCACGATTATATTCCCGGGGAACAAGGCGGTCCGTCGATACCATCGGATCGAACTGGCTGGCGAGAGGGCTTTACGTCGAAAAACTTATCGAACGGCCCCGACGTCACTTGATTCGACCGTAAAACGGCCCGCTACACGCGATTCTAAATCTCGTTTCTATCTTGACGTTGATTCGAGCTTCGAGAACGAAAGAGGGTAGAATACGCCGGGACTCGTCCTCTACGAGCTGCCATCCAGACGTCCGTTAACCAGAGACAACTTTCTACGTGTCTGAGCTTGTTGCCTCCAATTGGTAAGTCGTTGCTTCGTTTGATACTATAGTACAATCTTGTTGCATAATTTTTAACACCAGAACCAGCTGTGCCCTATGGAAATTATATGACAGATTTGATGCAGATTTTTATTAGAATGCGAGCCTGAATATAAGAAACTCGTTTAATATTTTTCCAAGAGACTATCTCCATTTGTCGATCATATTGTAAAACAGAAATTTGAAGACAGTCATTTTGACACTTCTAATAATCAGGAATATATAGGTGCTTTTGCGAAGGCTGTTATAGATAAATAAGTTTATTTGGAAGAAATTTATTGAGACAATTTAAGCAACTACATGACACTACGCATCGAAAGGCTATTGACCAAATCATTAACATACCGAGGAGAACAGTAAAAATAATTGTACGATTAAAGTTTGAACAAAATATTAAAATCGTATAATTAAGTGTAAAAAAGCAGTTTGTCCGGCACACTGTTTCATTCCATCTGGAAAATGTGAAGAGAATATTAAAGTGTAAACATGTTCATCTTCGTGTTCAACGAATATTTAGTAAAATAAATCGTTCGCCTTTTATTAGATTCATCTTTACGATAGCGTCAATTTGTCACACACGAGGGATACATTAAGTTGGAAGAATGAAGACGGGACGAGGGTTGAACAATTTATTTAGGCATCGACTGGAAACAGATGCGCAAGTTTCTCCAAAGTTATCAATTAACAATGGCCCAGTGGAAGAATCAGAAATGATGCATGAATCCCGTAAGAGGTGCACCGGTTGTCTTTTTCTGGTGGAAACTTCGATGGCCGTTCGATCCGGAGAACAGGCTCGAGAACCCCTGCCGGTCTATTCACAATCACGGATTTGATTTAGCGATGGAGAAGCAATATAATGTCTCTAACGAGAGTGTAGCATAAGGATAAAGGTAGGAAGCCGGCGGTAGAGGGGATGAGACGGGAATCCAGTGGAACGAGGACAGCGCATAATGCCATAATGCCAAACCAACACAGTCCCGGGCTCGTCAGTATCTTTGATTAGAGGCTCCATCCTCCTGATTTGCTTCTAATAAACCCATGAGGGAGATCAGACCGCGGATGCCGAAACCGTCCGATCACGTGATTCTTCAGGATTACTATGTCCCGGAGGGTGAGGGCATTTTTATCGATAAGACCCGCCGAATGTCGTTCGGAATTATTAGGAGAACACGAAATTACGGGGCGATTCGAGATAGCTGACTGAATATGTCGATGCTACCGGATGATCACAAAGATCCGAGATCGCTATGACGTGTGGATCGTGTTCCGTGCTTTCTCGATAATTGACCCTGCATTATGCCCACTGCTCGGCTAAAGTCCTCGAGGAACGGAAGCGGCCATTTTAATTGGCTCTTGGGGAGACTGTTGGCTTGTCATCGGTAAAATCGTGCTCAGACGATCTTACTAACTTGCTAATCGCGTCAGAAACCGTACGTAATTATGCGAATTTAAGGGTTATTCTCGTTACTATGCAAATCCACATCCTTAGACCTATATCATTTTTTCTTCGAATTATTCTTGGCGCACCTTTTCTTGTGTATTCTCTCTACAGTATACTTACAGAGACACCATATCGTTACACGGGCACAACAGACATTACGAAACACTATATGTAGATACACGTATTTTAGCACTTTATTCGTCGGAAACTTGTTAATAGACTTTTCAATGATCGAGCTGCATGTAAAAAATTGAACAATTTGTTAAGAAATACTGAGAATGTTGATCTTCAATCTTGAAATGACTGTTAAAAAATTAACGGTACACGAGGCGTTAATTAGTTATTGCTTGCACCCTAGTTTCTTCTCTGTTGTGCTTTTATTTATTAAAGCGCCATATCATATTGTTAACATCAGGTTCGCGTATCTAATTCTTAAATATATACTAAATATCGCCAACATTTTACATTTCTCAATGACTGCATCAATCGTACAGATTGTGCTTTACGAAATTGTATTAAGCACCCTGATTGTTCAACGATTAGAAAAAAGCGATTATCGACGAAGCTAAAACGTCGGTAGTGAATCATTAATTTCCAAGGGACCAATAAGCACGTACCCTGAGGTAAATCGTTAAATAAATTGTCGTTTCGAGGATCCCTAAAATCTTTGAAATGAAATTGAACGAGGGTCGGGGTATATGAAGTTTGAATGGCTGTAGGTGAATTATGTTGATCGCGATGGTCGATACGGGGCGAACGGAATATCGGGCAGGAAAGTTGTCGGTGTGTAAACTTACGGCGCAATTTCGTGGCCTGGAAGTTCCAATAGCATGGCCCGTTTTTTTCCCACCAGCGGCGCACTTCGAATCTGAATCCTTGGAAAGCGAATGAGCCTCTTTCGAGAAGGGAAACGAAGGAGGAGTGGGTTGACGGCTGCTCGAAGGCAGCATTATATACACTGAGAATACCTCCCGCTGGCTGCAGAAATCACTGGCGGGACTTAATAAGCGTGGAAAGAGCCGAAGAGATAGAAGATAGCTAGCTGGATGATGCGAAAACTTTGCTATATTAGCCTTTAGCTTTGGCGATCCGCAGAGCTTTTGCCATGCCGCGCCGCGCCGCGCCGCGGAAACTTGTTTGGATACGGACACGCGTACCGACATACATATTCTCCGAGCTTATATCGAACTAACTTCCAGAGGAATATGTTTTCCCGAGTTCCGACCGAGAAACAAAATATTGCTGACGTATGGCTGTCCTCGAATCAACGAGAACAGTCGGGGGACCCGAATGGTTCAGCAGCAAAATGAACCATCGTATTTGGCCACTCTACTTCCAACATCCTGAACCGATCGGTTCACTATAAGTCTCAACTGCGCCATAATAAGATCTGTGGTACTTTAGATATCATTTCTGTGCGAATTTGCTATAAAAGTTTCAGAGAATGAAGCAAACATAATTGAAATTAACGTCTGTCACCTTTCTTAGTTAGCACATGTGGCACTAAATGGCACGTGTTTTACACCGAACCGATCGAACCGGTCAACATGACTGATTTCACGTTCTTTGTGTTAAATTGCCGATATTGTAAAGACGTCTTCGTAGAAAATGATTGAATTCTTAATAGAAGTATACATTATAAGAAAAATGCCGAAAGATCTAACTAAATACAATCTTTTTATTGTTATAAAGGAACACGTGTTACTTACTTTGACGGCTCGGTAGGTTCGGTAGGTAATTATTTAATTTATGTAATTGTCTATTAATTCATCGAGTCTGCAACGTTTTAAGGCAAATTTGCTTATACTTACTAATTTGGAAATCTGCAATATTTAGACCGTTTAAGGGTTAACGAAAACGATGCTGATAATAATTTATTCTGGTATATTCTAAAGAAATTTTATTTCTTCCTACATCACTGAGAAACCGAGTCTGTTGAACTGATTCTAATTAATTTTCTATAGTCAGGGTGAATTGAGTTCCAGATTCAAATTTGAATTGTTATACGATTCAAATTTTCAATTTTGATTTCATGCAGTATTTGATAGTAGGAAATTAATTCGTAATGCTCGATCGATGTGTCTAGTGGAACAGGGAGACAGTATTCGGCGCATCCTAGTGTGCATGGTTCTTAAAACATCTTCCGTTTGATCGTGAATGAAATTTCCGAGTCTGCTCGGTTTTAAATCCATGAATCCCACGCGGCTCGCGTTTAAGAGGTCGCGGGAGGGAAAAGGAGGGCGGAGGATCTTGACTCTCGAGCTAGACTTTATCAGACGTCTTTGTTCCCTCCTCTCCCTACCATTCTTTCCGTTCCGTCAGTGGTGAAGAGTTAATGAACGCCGAGCACTCTTGCTTTCGCTGTTTGATGCGGTAGCGTTTTGGCCCACGCGTCGCCATAATTACGTCGTGCACGCACACGTGTCCCATAACGCGTGATCGGAGTGCCGAGTGTTCGAGCTGCCTATTATCGCTATCTTCTTAATGTCGATCATCGTTCGAATCATCTTCTGATCTCTGGTATCATTGCAAATTCTCTGTTTATCGTAATATAAAAATATATTTTAGATTCTTTTTTATAAGATAATATACTTGGGGTACTGGGAACTGTCTCCGTAGTGCAAACGACAATAAATATTTTTATCAGTACTTATATTTTATGCAAGATAAAGAATGTATCTTGAATGTTTTGTATAACTTAACGATATTGAAAAGTGTATTTATTCTTTTACAGTCCTATATACAATAAACTAGAGTGAATGTACAATTTCCTTTAACAAAGCATATAAATATTCTTATTATTTCACAAAAATATACTAAATCACGTTTCAAAAAATTGAGATAGCAAGTTCCAACGAAGCATCATAATTTTTCTGCTGATTTGAGCATAAAGAATCAAGGATGTTTCAAATCGTAAAAGATAAAACTTTTATTATTGTAAGCTTAAAAAATGAATTAACAGTTGAATGAATCCCTATAAGAAAAGTCAATTAACAGCTTAATGAATTTTTATGCATGAAGTAAAGGAGAATATTTAATTGCTGTAGTTTACTCATTACATCAATTGGAATCTAATGCGGCTCTCCTGCTGATTTTCGAATAAGAAATCGGAGATACAGAAGTGCACGGAACGGTAAACCTCTCACGTTCAATTCAGCATGTTTAACGAACCAATTACACTCGTGACGATAATTTTCTCTGTCAACTGCAGTAACGTGCATAGATAATGCGGTGAAAAAACTGAGGGAAAGGAGCCACGTGCGGTTATCGAGGGCACTGTACGTTATGAATGTTTAAGATCGGTGCAACAAGTACATACTGGTATCGGAATGATGTTATGATCTCACGATGACATCACTGGCCGGGAGAGGTTCTGCTGCAACAGCGGCCAACGCTCCAGACAGGATATTGTCGCGGCAGTCATTCACTAATTGATTCACTGTTTTACTTTACGCCGTGCTCGCGTGGTTCTCAATATCTGATTGACCAGCGATCGGTGAACATCTGCCGGCCACGTTATCTGCAATTAAATTATAGTTCGGTAGCAAGAGCGGTGTGCACACGCATAATCATGCTGGTCACGCAGATCACACTGCGACGATGCAAATTCTTTTTTTTTCCAACCACCAGATTGATATGTTATCTGCTCGACGTTCATCGCGAGACAATCTTCTGTCACGGTTGCTTCGACTGTTATCTTTAGGCGACAGACTAAAGATAACGAGCAGAGGAGTCCCGCCATTTAGAAGTTTCGCCTGTGAGAACCTGAAGAATTTGCACATGTTCGTATATTATGAGAGAAAAAGAACTAACGTAACACTGTCTGGGTTGTAAAAAAATGTTTGCGTAATTCGTAACAATCCCTAAACTCATTAATTGCTTCTTGTACAAAATCATATCTGCTGATGCACATGAACGAAGATTTTTAAAGAAGTCAACTAGAATCTACCTGTCCAATTAAGTAATGCATTTTTATGTAGTTCTGAAAAGTATGAATAAATATATGATTGATTGAATTTAGCAATGTAATCTTGTAGCCGCGAAATAAAATTTTATTTTATCTGCGACCAACTTTTGTGACAAGTTAGTCTCATTTTAACGGAGACAGATAAAGTTTTTATATACCTAGTCACCAGGACGAAGTTCCTTAGTAACACTTTAAAAGTTATCAACAAGCTTCTTTTATTATGTTGTGTCATAATGAAATTTCGAAATGTTTTTCAAACCACGATCGGAATAAAGATATCATCTCGATAGAAAATAATATAAGAAAATTGATTAAAAGTCAAATTCTTGATTCTGAATACTAACTTCTGAATCGACGAAGAAGGAATCGTATTAATAATAAATGTAGGAGTAAGAATGATCTTGGCATTTAACTACTGAAAAATTCACTGAAACAAATCCCACATACTGAATAATATTCTCAAATTATCGACGAAAATGAAAGTGTATAATCGGCGACAAGGTGTGAAAATAAGAATGAGATTGATACGTAGTGTAGGATAGAGAAGAAGGAAATTTTGTAATCGGCGGAAACTGACGAAGAAATGAGAACCGTTTCCATGACGGTGGCATTAATTCATAGAGTTCATAATCTATTAGTTACGTTAGAGGAGAAGCGTTAACGAGTGTAATGGCATCACACGCCATCTACGTGTCATTTAATTCCGACACCCTCGCACCATCGATGATCTCATGCCGCGGCCGGCTTGACTTCGCTTAATTGTTTGTTATCATTACCGAGCGCGTGCTATTGAAATTAATGTTGATCTGTCTCGGTTAACATGTGCGCTCCCATAAAACCTGCTTCCGGCGCGTTGGCCCGGCTCGCTTGATGGAATTAAGTCCGGGGCATACGCCTCGCGTCGACGTTTCTTCCCCTGAAATAACCAGTTTTTCGACAAGCCTCTCTCCGCCATCAATGGCGCTCTTACTTTTCATATGGTTATTCCTCTTTTTCCTTTCTGGCTTCTTTTTCCTTTCTTTTCCCCTCCCGGACAATCTCAATTCACACCGCATTAGATCTTGTTATCCTGTTAAGCGGGTAACATTCGGTTCGTTCCTCGAATTGCTGTATCAAAAAGTTCAGAAAAATAATTGAATCATCCAGCCTCTAAAAACCCAGTCGCATCTTATCGAATTTAATATTAATAATCGCGCTATAATATAGCGCGAGAAAGTCAACACTGCTTTAATTCTGCTTGGCCACCTGTCACTTTATAAAATCGAAAACTTGGAACTGTCTGCCAATAAAAATGACATTGTTTAAGTATTAGGATAGAGCAGAAATATTTATGCAAACAATGAGAATTCTAAGTAATATTCTACAGTGGGGAATATCGACCTAAAAAATTCTCACAAAATTACAGCAATTTAATTAACGATTTAATAATTTCTAAATTGAGACAGTCGTCCTTATTTGTCAACTGATTAAATAAAAATTACTATAATCATTCCATAAAATATTAGTAATAGAGTACAACATTGACTAAACAAATTAGAACTTATTATTTATCGTTTCTTATAAATTTAGTTCATTTTCGGGAAGAAATTTTCTCGAAACACGATTTAAATAAAAACCATATTCCCTCGAATCGAAATTGTGCTCTAAAAATTCGCCGATCGAATATTAAATGAAATGTTAGCAAAAAAATGGCCAATAAATATTCCAATTGCGTAGAAAGGTGTTCCGCAGAGTGTAGGCCGGAAATCCAATCCTCGCGAACGTTGTGTTATTTAACACGCTCAGCAAAATGGAATTAAGAGTCAATTAGGAATTCTTCATTAAATCACCGTGTATAATTACTGGATCATTAGGGTCATTAATGAAAGCAACTGGGTGTGATTTCCGAAGAGAACGGAAGGCTACCGATTATTAAAGGCGCAGCCGAACGCGAGCTGCAAACCGATATTGCGATAGGCGTTCCCGAAAGCGTTTGATTTCTTCCTTCCCGTTAATTCCATCCGACCGGTGCAAATATAGTTCTTCGTTCTACCTTCAAGCCCAATTACAACTATATGTATTACGTGCAAAAACTTCTCGAGCTGTGCTTCTAATTTAAACCCTGACCGTCGATCGTCGAGAGAACTTCCTCTCATTGATGGATGATAAACGATCCTAATCTAACACGATCAGCCGGTGTATAATGTGGTCACTGACCCTCGGCCCGTGATTGTTGAATCTACAGACAAGTGTCCAATATATATTTTTATCGAGCGCGATCATTCGAAACCGAACCTTAGATCTTTAGATGCAATTAATTACGATCTTACAATTTGATAGCTTTCACAGCTGTAAATTCTCGCCTAGAATTTAAGAATCCTTTCTGATGAAATTTGCTTTATAAATGAAAAAATGTAGACTTTAAAGAAGATGATAGTCCATCTCTGATATTAGTATCAGTCTAAAATAAATAATTTTTATATATTTAAAAATAAAAAGATGTACGATAGTAGTAGTTCCCGATATTTCAGAAAATGTGAATAATGTAATTACTTGTTCCTAGTTTCTTGTACACTTCAGAGCTGTGTTAACTTAAGCTCTAAGTACCCTTTTTTAATCAATTTCCATTCGTTATTATTCATCAGCGAGATGGTACAGGAAAGCAATTATGTTACTTGTTGGATGTATAGATGTTGTATAAACTACGGGGATCGCTAAACTGCGTGAATTCTTCAATTCTTTAATCATTGTCCAACATGATTTTCTTTGAGAATGGAAAATAGGCATCTTTTTCTATTCATCTTTCCCTCTTTAAATCTACCAAAAAATTGTAACGAAAGGTGCGCAAAGCAAATCGATTGAGAAAAAATTTTTCAACTTTGAAATTTATTTAGACTTAATAGGATGGTCTGCAAAATGATCATGAAGCGGACCTGGATTGCCAGCATCAGCGACATTGTCGACGACCTTATCGAAACAAGGAAACTCGTCCGACAAGCCGCATCCGAACACGGGAACGATTTGCTTTTACAACTCGATAGCTTCGGTAAGATCAGAAAATCGTTCGCGATATCGATTCCTGAAGAGGTCGAGAGGAACAGCCCACTCGCGACTTAATGAACATCGTGGCGGCGCTGGAAGAACAGCGTGTGCTTTCGTTCCATGCCACTAAAACCGGCTATCGGACGGATCCGCGACGTACATAGTCGTTGATCGCAGTTTATTACGAATCGGGCACGGTCCAGATACGGCCGATCGAAGGCTACATGTGCTGCTCGATCGACGATATTATTACAGATTGCCTGAACGGCCTGTGAAATTCATGATGACCCGTTTAATGGCTTTAGACAACCGCGAAAATGATCCATTATGCTAGAAACAACTGCAGCGTCGCCGTCCCTTGATCAACAGCTCTTAGACTGTTCGAACAATGAAATTTTTCTGACTTTATCCACTTCTAAAACTTTAAATATGTCCCAGAACTTTATTTTTCATCGTTAAAATTTTTGTAAGTTCCCCGAACATTGTTTTCCATCTATGAAATTTTTACAAATTCCCTGAACATTATTTTCCACCCCAGAAATTTGTACAATTTTATCTTGTCCTTTTAAATGATTTGAAGTGTCTGATTTGATACAAATAGGATTAGAGAGGTTAATGATCATTTAATTCATTGCTCTATTGTGATTATTAGACTGTGTTTTTTGTACATTTATTTCGTTTATGAATGTATTAAGAAAAATGATGGAGCAATGGACATTTTGTAAGATTTTTATTTTACTTTTACTTTTCATGCAACTTTTGACACTTATAATTGGACTCTATAAATGAAATCTTGTTATAAACTTTATAATTTTTTCAGTAATCACAATTTTGTACCACATTGCTTCCTCAGTTCTTCACGTCAGAACGATATGATAAACGATGTTACAAAATAAAAATTATTTTAATCAACCAAGCTGTTCGTTCATGAGAAATATGAATAGACGAGATCTAAAACAGTATCAATATTAAAGTAATTTAAGAAAATCTATTTAACTTTTGTTTCATGCAATTGATGAAGAAAATTCGTATATTGCATAAAGATCAGCAGTGCACTAATGAGACATGTTACACATACATTAAACATAGAACAGTAATATCGTATAAGGAATTTGAAAATATTGCATTATTTTATAGTTCCCGTATGTTGCAAATAATGGACAACTTCTATTTTGTACAACACGTAGCTGTCCACTAATGGCATTAGAAAATCCATGATTCCATGAAATCATGAAATCAGTGTAAATGTCTGGCATTTTCGATGCTATTGAAAATGGATACTTTGTATGTTTTACGGCCTTGTCCGTTTTTCAGGTAAGACGGCCCTTGCGGCCCATCTGCAGGGTACGTAAGCGCTAAACGAGCGTCGACTCGAGTCGAGCAAATTTTGACTCGAAAGTCCGTTACACGCGGTGTGAGAGCGGATTGGTTATTTATGACCACTAAGGATTTTCCGACCCACAGTTTGCGTGTCTTCCGCGGTTTTTTAGTTAGTCGTCTGTGAGCAGCTTACGAGTACACTCGTTGTCTCTAAGCTCTTACGAGCAAGCCTGTATATTAGATCTTGTGTTTCCGTGTGTTCAATAAATATACTTTTATCTAAAACTCTGCCTTTAATTATTTGCAAGCAAATAATCAACAATCAGAAATTGAAAAATAAGGGAAAGATGCGACTGAAAGGTTTGACAGACAGTGTCGAAAACTTTTCTATTTTTGCGTACGCGTCTTAGTTGTTTTACCAACGATGTTGTTCCGCGAGGATTCATCTCGCACCGCGTATAATTAGACTGAGTTATCGACGCCAGATTCGGGGACAATGGCTGTATAAATATTCTCGTCGGGAGCGGTCCGCGTACGTGGGCAGATGCGTCTCGCGGATACAGGGTGGTCCTGACTAAATGCAACGTGGATCAGAACAAGGCCGGCTCGTAACGAGTGCGTCGCGAAACGCCTGTTACAGCCGCGGTTGATGCACGACGATCTGTCGCGTTTTTGACGGCAGTCGTTACTTGCCACTTTTGCAGCCATCGCCGAATTCCCCCTTTGTGTCTTGTTCACAGAGATTTGTTGCTCTGATCGTCGCTCTTCTATAAGTCTCGACGCCATTACCGAAACATATATTTATTTAGCACCTACAACATTGCAATTACATAAGATTCCCAATTGCGCGTGAACGTATGAAAAGTTCACCGAAATAATTTCTCATCCAACCTGAAAAGTGGAAAACTTGAAGTTTCCAATTGAATTTTTTACAATTCAACTTATTTTTCAACGATTTAACTTGTTCTTAATCTACTGTAAGATCTGAGAGAATCCGAGAGACTATAATATTTTCGAACCAATGAGCGTTTCAAGCACGTTGTAGCTTCGCTAAAAAGGCGGAGCATTTTCGCGGAACGCGTTTCGCAGCAGCTCGCGCAAGTTGAAGATTATGTATTGCGCTGGGACCGGAAATGGGCGCCGGTAATTATGAAATAAATGTAACGGGTCGTTCGATAGCAAAAGAGCTAATGAGAATAGGTGCGTGTGAATGCCGCGAGACAACGCCCCAATTAACATAACACGTCCTGCGGAGACATTTATTTATTTATATTCGTCTCCAGAGAGACGGGGGCGGGGGCACATACCGGCCGAGTTTTATTTATGGTCTATCAAGTTAATTAATAACGGTCTGTCCACTCTTCTGGCGTGTCGGACTCGTCGCGTGGAAAAATTAATTCGGTCATTAACGGATCGTATCCGGAACAGTGTACGATTCGTGCCCCTCTGCTCCCCGGAGACGACCGGGAAATATGAGTCCGGGCCCCTTGGGTGTTTTGAGAAGTATCGATTAATCAAATGGATGGGGGAGGCTGACCTGATGTCACCCGCTCTCTATCGGCCATGCTCTTTTTAATCATCAAATGGAATTTTTCGAAACCAGGCGACCCGAAGACACCACGCTAAAACATTCTAATTACGCGATCTTATCGCGTCTCTGTCGATGAACCTCTGTCTTCATTGATACCCTTCTCTGTCACAGTTTGTAGAGGAATGATTCAGAAGGGAATGACTAAACCGTGGATTGTAGGCATTTGTGGCAAAAATGAAGAAATGGAATTTAAGACGGGCAAGACGTTCGACGAATTTAAGGATACTGTTGTATTATTTATTTGATAAAATTATTAAGATCTTATTTCGCATAAAAATTTGCAATCTGGTATAATGATAATAATAATCATACTCTGTACTACATCCTCAAAAACGCAAATGTAGCTTCTATGATCAGATCACGAAACTTCGTGAAGAATTAGAATTGTCTGTATCAGTTGCAAGAAATACGAGTTAACTACAAATTTATTTCACCTCTTAATAATTTCAATAAATTGAAAATCTATGGACTGGTAATTATTTCTGTCAATAATATGAAATTGACGTGTTCATGAAGTTATCAGTACTCTTGAAGTTAATACAAATTTTTGTCTCCCTTTTTTTGCCACACTTCGACCATATATTTCTCTTCTGAATCGAATATTTAACACGCTGACTCGCTGTATATATTTTATTTTTGCAGAATTAACATATTTCCACTTCGTGTTACAACGTTCACAATAATGTAAACAATTCTAAATATCCGGAAACAGCTCTAAATAAACGTTTAGCATCGAACCAACCTTGAGTTTATAAAATGAGAATTGTTTTAGTAGAATTTGACGGGATAAAACGTCGAGGGAAGGCGATAAAATGGTGGAACATCGTGGCAGACGGTGAAGGAGTGGTGCCAAATGGATTTTCAGATTTTTCAATATAGGTTGCGGCTGTCACGAGGCCGTAACACGTAAATTGAGAACGTCGATCCAAGGTTCCGGGCAATATTTCACGAGGCGCGGCGCGTTCGTGGCCCCGCGACCTCAAGGAAACACGCTAGGGTCGGGTCATTAAGAGGCCACGAGGACTTTTGTTTTATAGAGGACCAGCATTTTAAAAGAGATGGTATCCTCTCTACGGTGCGGAGGGAAGGCCGAATTCAAACGGCCGTCTGAAATGGTCCTTCTTTACCGAGAAGCAGCCCGATCGTGTTACACCGGTCTTTCGGATCTGTACGATGGTAATTATCCATTCTCTCGACTATGGAGACACTTTGGATCGTGTTACACTTGTTGGTTTATGCAATTAGTGGACATCATTTTTTACGCCGCGTCGGGGGAAGGGGGGGAGGATCCGTCTTTCTTTCTCTCTTTTCTTTAGGACCTCGTGTTCGCGCGAGAATCTAACAAGCAGATGTTGTCGAATTGGTGTGCCCGGTTTCGAAACCTTGTTAATGGCACTGTAAATCACTTTCCGACGAGATCCAGCGATTTCTTTCCAAAGCTAGATCGAATTTTTATCTCACTGTCGAATAACTTTTATTGATAGACTGGATCTCTATGCAAAATAAAAATACTGTGTACCAAGTGTAAGAGGCAGTAGCCAGTTACGAGTTCTTTTCTTTCTTTAACAATTTTAATAAGTTGAGAATAATGTATCGGCATTCTTAAATTCGTTCAATCTTTCTACTATTGTATATTTCCTCTACTCCATTTTGTCATAAATGCATCAAATCCGAGATCTCTACTTTATTAATCATTATTATTCCTCTATTCGGTGAATAGTATTCTTATATCCTTATCAGATCGAGTTTATTTCATTGTTTTATTTTATGTCAGTCGTGAGAATACACGATCGTCCTGTTGATCGAACTATTTTCGTTCGCTGTGCGAGAAAATCATTGCTTTGCAAGGATAGAACTAATTATGTAGTTTAGTTGGAAAAGGAAAGAAAAAGGAAGCAAATCGTTTAGAATAGAATCGGCGTAATATCGAAAGAACAAAAATATGGTGGTGATTTTTAATGAGGAAAAATGTTAATAATGATAGCAACTCAGCAATCTGTCAGCACCGAAACGTATCCCCTCCATTCTGTGATGGAAGTAACGATTTTTCTTTTCCAGCCACGGGATCGAGTTATTTCGGAGTAACGTTCAAACCAGCCATAGAAATGTCGCACCTTCGGTCTTAACAACATGATAGAGTGCGAGCGACAGCCAACTTTATCATTCCCGAGCGTGGTGGGTGCGTTAACTGCAGTGCACGCTAGTATTTTGCTGGCCCTATTAATAGATACGTCTGTGTCTATGTAACTGCGGTATTACGGATATTAATAGCCCATAAATTCAACGCTATTTCCACAGGTAAAAGTTGCACCGCGAAAACTCTCCCGGCGATATTACCCTGTTTCAAGGAAACCACCTCTCTTGGACCTCTTTTTCCATTTCTCACGAACAACCACTTCGATCCAGACACGAGAAGGCAATTATCATTAATCTATACAGCGATCCGACAAAACTGACCGTTAAATGGCTATTTAATGAAGCTTCTACCGCTACGAAAATAGAAAACAATTGATTTCCTTCGTCATAAATAAATCTGAATGTATACTTCCACCCGCTGGACCTCGTGGGAAAATTGTTCCTGCAGCCCGTGCAAAAATCATTTCACCATGGCATTATTGATATCCAGAATTAATTAATGTCTGCTGTTTTGTTGCATTTCGCTTCGTTACACATTAATCTTGCCGATTCGCAATTAATTCTCTGGACGAGTGTTGGGGTTGCAACAGAACTATCTCAAGTTTCGAGAAATGCATAAAACGTATCTAATCTTACTAAAATTTTTCAGTTCGGATAGAATATTGAAGCATCGGCAAAACTCTTCTTACGCTGATAGTTAATTAATATGTATTGTTGCAACTGTTTGCTGATTTAGACGAAGGTACGATCTTATCACGTCTTCAATAAAAATGAGAATGAATTTTAACTCATTTCGGAAAATGATTGTTTACAATGCTGAGAATATTTTCTTCCGAAAGCTGGATTATGTGGCACAGACATAAGAAATATGTGCTTTTGTTGTGTCTGCAATCTCTGAGGTAAGATATGCACTTCTGATGCAGTCACCGTAACGTTCGTTTACAACTGAATTATAAATAATCATTGTTGAAAAACAATCGCATTAAAAATAGATATCTTATTAATTAATAAAAATATTAATTGACATCTTCCGACCAAGTCAATACTTTTCTCTCTGAGAACCGGAGAAACTCAATACAACATAAAAGGTAGAAATCATCGTGAATAATTAAAGAACATTTATTTTAAAGTTACCAGAAAATCTTAGCCACTCATCTTAGACCCTAGGCTGCCGTGCAAGGACAAACAGACTGATTCAGGACACAAAGCGTATCATTACGTTTCCCGACATTATCCCCACGCTGGCATCATTTAGTTTGCACTGTCTAATTTGCGAGTCTTGCAACTACCCGATTACAATCTGTGAACAACAAAACAGCAGCGAGACATCGTTGTCAATCAGCGAAAGACGCGCTGTGCCTCAACATTGGCAAAATCAAGAGGCACGCATTCATCGAGTCGCTCAAACAGCTCGGAAGAATCAGACGGTCCGCGGGGGCGTCTGTTTCGGCGGATGGCTCGAGTTTTAATTATTACGCCGCGTTTTGTTGTTACGGTTTCATAATGCAGAGAGGGAGAGAGAGAGAGAGAGAGAGAGAGAGAGAGAGAGAGAGAGGAACGGAGACTGGAGGAAAACAAAAAAAGGAGGACGACGAAGAAGAAGCAGTGCATCGCGACGTGCGGAGCGGGAGACTGCGCCAGCGGACACAATGGGGCACCGTCGGAGAAAGGTCTCGCGGCTTGGCTCTCTGCGGAGCCCCGGTATAATGTTTTATGGCTGCGATCAGCCGTAGAAGTATGAAGTGTCGATAGAGCGAGGCAGAAGCGAAGAGCGGCGAAGATCAAAGGGCCCATAGACGCCGCGTGGTAGCTCGGGACACGGCCTCTCCCCTCCAGAATCCGCCCGCGCGCGTTCTCTTTCTCCGTTCCAATCTCTCTCTCCCTCTTCTTCTCTCTTTTTCTCTCCTTCTCTCTCGCTCTGGCCAGCGTGATTTCTGCTTTTCAGACCGTATTCCTCGCCTCCCCGCGAGACCTCGTCGCGACGAGCTAGCTCGCTCTTTTCCACAAGCCTCTGTTCCTTTTTGCTCGCTCGTTCGCTTGCTTGCTCGCTCGCTTGCTTTTCTTCGTCGTGACCGCCTGTTCGCGTTCTTTTCCTGGCCATCCCGCATTTTCTGCGTGCTTTTCGGGACTCGGTATCCAACGAGCCTCTGCACTCCTGGGAATTTTGGTAACTGGGGGCAACAAACTAAGTTTGGATTTTGTCGGTGAGGAATGGTTTCACGTGATCGTGGGAGGTGATTTTTGATGGTTTTTGGAATTTGGGATTTATCACAGATGATCAATGTGTTCGAGATTTGCCGATTGTGTCGATTATTGTGGGGTTTGAGGACTATTCAGTTTATGGGATAATTGATTTTCAAGATGGGATCGAGGAGTCTTCAAAAGTTCTAGGTGAATTCTAGAAAAAGTTCTAGAAAATGTGATAATTGGAGAAAATTTATTTCTAAGATGTGTGATAGATGGCGATCCATTTTATATATTTGCAAGGTCATTTGACTACTGAAGGTGAAAGCAAATATTGAATGGATATGACAACAAATTTCTAAGGTCAGCGAACGAACAATTTTCTGAGGCTCGTTAATCGATATTGGGAGCAGTATAATAGAATAAATCTGTAAAGCAGTATCTAAATGATAATTCGAACTATACACTGGAGCTCAACAATTATTGCAATTCTTTAAAGTTAGCCATAATAAAAAATTTGACTCGTTGCACTTGATATTTATAGAACAATATTAGTTTGGAGAAATTGGGGAATGAATTTGGAACGAACTAGGACCGAATTAAAATTTTAGAAAATTAAAAGACCAGTTATGAATTAAAACGTGAAGTAACTTCTGCAGTCTAGAGCTTTCTAATTGCACAGCATAATTTGGAATTATCTGAACGGAAAGAATTGAGATTCGGATATCACACTGATAACACGCAAGCAATCCAGTGGAAATAGTCGGGCCGGTTAGAAAAGCACGGATGGATTGAATTTGTCGTCGCGATTCGAGGAGTCGACGCGAAATTTGCACATAATAGGAACGGCGCCAATGAGAGGCCGTTCACAATTTGAAGGGGAAATTAAGGACTCCGGGTAGCTCCTCGCAGACCGAACCGACCGTTTGACATTCCAGTCGTTGTTATTATCGGCAGACCGGCGGATCTGGAGGGACTACTCTCTGATGAGTCAGAGCTACCGAGCCGTTCTGCTAATTTTTCAATTTATTCCTCCAATTACGCCGGGTACGCGATACGCCGACAATTGGCCGTTATTAGTTTCGAAACGCGACGCTCTCGGCCGGGGTTTCCGTCCTCGGAACGAATTCGCGCGCTGATAGACTAGTCTCTGACATCTTCTTTTCATGAAATTCCTTTGTTTAACCTAGCCACTGTCCCTGTTAGCCTTCTGGATACCTAAACAATGGACGGCGACGCGCTCTCCCCTGATTTTGTGGGAATTAGTTTCTCTAGTTCCCCGTGATTCAGATCTACCAATCAGCGACTAAAGAACGGAGGACTTTCGTCTAATTCGCACTGCTGAATATTCTTTCATATTCCAACTACGAAATTTCGGAATGAAACCAATAAGATACTTTGTCCTTTATCTTGCCAACGATGTCCTCATATTCTAAGGAATTTAATATGTCGTATAATTTAAGCTATTATGTATAAGGAATTTCATATTTCGTATAATTTAAGCTAACCGGTTGTCCCGAGTTTTCGAAAGTCTGTAGTGCGTACCGATTTTCAAACGTTCACAATTTTTTTAGACCTCATTCTGCTGTTTCATGCAATTCTTATCACCACAAAAAAGCAAGTACCATTATTCAGCTTGGTACGTTGCAAATGTACGTAACTTTATGCAGCAACGAAGATTTATTCAACAGTAGATAGGATTTCAAGAGCACAGTTGAAACACGAACCGTTGAAAAGTCCAGGAAAAATTGAAGATGCTTTTATGATACTTTTAACTCGACGAAATACAATTATAGTCTATAGAAAAGAATTGCTCTACGAATTTCATTATACACTGTGATTATTATGCATTTCAAATCCTGACAATATTGCTAAAAAATCAGAAACATTCCAAAATTGATGTGATATTAAATAATAATAATCACACTATGCAATGAGCTGCTCATTTTATAAATGACGGTTTCGTTGATAATTGTTTATCATGCTCTTTCATCTTATGCAAACGATTCTTATTACCTACTCTTAAGAATTCCTATGAATTATTTATAAAATTTCGATCCCGAAATGTCCTGAAACATTTGAAAATTAATGTGTCGCTGAAGTTAAGCACCGCGCTGTAGATTTTTGGAAAATGGAAGGATTGATCGATGGAATAGAGGGAATTGTCCGATTTTCGAAAATCCAGTGGCACCGCGAAAATCCAAAGAAGCTCGGGTCAGAGACCCGGTGGACTGATGAGCCTCGGAGGCGTCTCTAGCCGTAATCGCATAAATCAGAGCAAAAGAGGAAGAGAAGAACGTCGCGACGAGAAGAAAGAACAACGGAGAGGCCAGACACGGACAGACAAACAGAGAGTTCGCCGGGCAGGTACAGTATACCTGGTGGGTTCAAGAAAACATTGACACGACACGAGGCAACGCATCCGTCCCGCCGATGACACAGCGGCGCACGTGCACTCCGAGTAGTCGGGCATAAATAATACAAGACGCGGACAAAGATGCCGCCCCCTTGACCATTTGTTTAAATTAAAATTATCCCTGAGCCGAGGGAAGCGCGTCTCCTCGCGTGTCCACACGCCGCCTCTTTTATTATAATTGTTAATGGACGCCGGCCCGTGTCCTGGACACCTATTCTGGCCGCGATCTGCTCCTCGACGATCTCGCAATTCCAATTTCTGATACTTCAAACGGTTTCACCATAAATTATACTCTTATGCTCATTTCAGTTATTAAATTCCATAAAGGAAAATAAGCAATCATTAATTCATTTTCTGGGCTGTCAATATTTTTTGGGTGATTTCATCGTTGTTTGTTGTCGAAGATTGTTCGTTAGTTGAGCGACAAGTTGGTCTAACTTTTTATTAGGTTTTTTAAACTCTTTTTATCGTGGGATATGCATGTTTCAATTATCCAGAACCTGTGATATCTGAATTCGGTAAATAGTGAGATGTAAAATAACGTAAAATTAATAAAAAGTAAAATTTATAACTAGACCGCGGATTTTTATGCTTTCTTCTTGTAATAATTTTAATAGATTAAAAATTAATACATTCACACTTTAAAATTCTTCTAATCTTCCTACTATTTTCAATTGCAACCACTCAATTGTGCATAAAATCCGCAGTTTACTTATGACTTCAATTTTACTTATCTCCATGAGTGTTCATAATCGAAATATTGCCAGTTAAAACGTTCTAATATAAAAATCGATGAGAATTCCGCCAGAGACTGTTACAAAATATTCCTCCAGTCGCTCTGCGCCAAAACTCGCTTACCCAACGATCAAGCTGCTGTCAGCTCAGTCTGACAAACATCCAGCTCCTCCAAAACTCTATCAAGAGTAAAATCGAGTAGTTGGAAACGCTCTGCCGAGACTCGCTCGTTCCGATCGCAAATCATAAACCCGTAGCGCATGTTCGTGTATCAGAATCAGACGATCAAATCGGATCTGGAACTCATCGTTTCAGGTTGCGAAGCTCGAGCAGGATCGCCTGTTGCAACTTTTATTGGCCGAGGGACGAGGACCGGCTATCGAGGGCCCGATGACACAGAGATGAAGCCGAGGCTCCGGGGCCCCGGGCCTCACCGGTTGGCAGGGATGAAATAGAATCATCAGGTATGCCGGGCATGACCTTAAATCGGCTCCCCGATACCAATCTCTATCGATAGCCTGGCTGAAAGAGTCAACTGGATTCTGGAGACACGGCGATTCCTCCGGGACTTTACGACTGCCATTTCAGACGTCCTGTCGATTTCATCCGCGGCTAATTGAACGTTTTCTCACAGGGTACTCGGGGGACAGCGGTGCGCGCCCCCGAGAAAAATAAGCGGCCGCGCGGGGCCCGGTTCGCGATCTGCTTCGCCGATCTGGTACGCGCCGAGATTCAAACTAATTTTCCAATTAGCTGCGGGACCAAACGCGCTTGTGTAAAATCGAACTTCGAACGAGCCGGCCCCGCTGCCGTATAACAACGCTACCATACGGCTGACAATGTGCACATATTCTTGCCGCGCGTTAGAATTTCCGTATCTAATGATCGCCGATTAGAAGCGAGATCCTATCGGCGCAACAGCACTCGGACTCGTTCCACGCTCTGAAGATGTTCGTGTTCCGATGCTCGAACCGTTCGAACTCGAGCTTCGAACGCGGTGTAATGAACTGATCACGATGGTCCTTGAGATAGTTAGAACGAAGGTCCAGAAATATTGATGACCTTGGTGAATTTTCTTCTTTACGTCTTTATTATTCACCGTTTGTTTTAGCGAGAGTTGAGGGCGATGAGTGACCAGTTTAATAGGCATTTATGGTGGCAGACACGATGGTGGTAACACGTTCTGTATCTTATTAGTTCCGTTGTCTACCTCCATTGTTAAAATGTTTTATTAAACGCAAAGTACCTTTTCTGAAAATTTGTAGACTTCTTCGATATTATATTAGGTCTACCGGAAAGTTCTGTCCGATAGTGTCACTTCAAGTTTCAATCCATATGCACATGTTGATTTGAGGCATACATGATTATCTCTCTTTATCATTGCATTTACACACATGTACTCTCCTAAATAAACTGAAACAAAGATGTCTCATGTCATTATTAAGTGAGACGCGATCGTGAAAACATGGCTACCGATGATAATGCCAGACCGTATGCTGCTTTGGCGACTCGTCAGAAAATCGCAGTGCTAGGCTGGGAAATTCTGTCGCATCCACCATACTCCCCAGACCTAGCACCCTCCGATTATCACTTGTTTCTCTCTTTGCAAAACTTTTTACAGGAAAAAAAATTCAAAACTGAAGCTGATGTCAACCAAGCACTAGTTGAGTTCTTCGCCTCTAAAAATAAATCATTTTTAAAAAATGGCATTTACAAGTTGCCATCACGCTGGCAAGAAGTCATAAGTAACGATGGAAAGTATATTCTACAATAAATATTATTAAATGTATGAAAATTGTGTTATATTTCAATTAAAAAACGGACAGAACTTTCCGGTAGACCTAATATTACCGTTCTTATACTTGCAAATGTTGTGTTGATAGAAATTAGGATACCGTGAACATCGCGTATGTGCAACTATGATAGTAACCGTGTTAAAATCATTACACATTCAGAATCGATACAATTACATAACTTTGTACATTTTGAAGAATAAATCTTATGATAAGGTGAGCAAGTTTTATGTGAGACTGTTCACGGTGTTCACAATTAACGAAACGATGTCCAGAGTATACAATTTGATCAGTGGAAACGATGTCAAATTGATGCGAACGAGGGTTAATGTTTCGTTTAGTTTGTGCAGACTGATATTTTCAAGACTTTAGATGGTGAGAATGGTTCGAAAAAGACATTATAGGCGGAGGAGACAGAGTAAGAATGTGGGGGAACGACGGAGAACTGGAATTTGGTAATGATTGTACCGTATTGACTGGTTACACGGCATTCTTAAGAATATAGTCCTCCCGCATGCGGCAAATTTAATTCCGCCGATGGCGCATTCTCGCACGGCATGCGGGTCAGCGTAAAGACGAAAAATGTCTGCTAAAGTCATGCTGTTGGTAGCGATAGCTTAATACGTCGACTACTGGATCGGGAAACGATGATACTGAAATTGTACACGCGACCGGATCGTTCCTTCGGAACAATATAAAACTGCAGCATGTGTAAGCAGACATTTTTTAAACGATTAGAATCGCATAGCATAAGCGATGATTCCAATTATTTCTTCTAGCAACGACAAGTGTTGCTAATAATCTGCTAAAAAATTTGCAATCAAAATTTAGTCGCAGTTTTTACAAATGAAATTGTAATTTTTCGAACAATGTAAATACAATAGGAATTTTATTTCAGCATTTTAGAAGCTATTTCCTTTCTGAATGATTACTTTTAACGTTGTGTTCTATTAACTAGAACACTATACATGCTTAGATGCAATAATGAAGCTACAAAGGGCAAAGATTTAATTTTACATCCAATTCAACGTCCACGAATGTTTCTAGATTCGTGTAAATGTTAAATAGTAATAAATCAGTCGTGCTTGTAACGACATTATCAAATACAGCCATCAATACTGCTGCTTATTAGTTGACCAATCACGCAATCGTACAATTTCCTTCAACCCTTCGAGTTCCTTAGAATAATTCACCCATGTTCTGCTTCTAGATAAAACATTTAATTTCTCTTCAATTATAACGCGATTTAGCAGAAGAAATATATACAAGTGGAATATAAAATATCGTTATAGTAACTACAATGCATTAATTTACGCGGTCTTCAATGAAACATAACAGTATAAAAATCACTTTCAGACTACAGTAATCGTGAACAATATTACAATTAACTAATAGATTGCAGATTTCATGCATTTATAACAAAAATAAATACATGAAGCAAAGAAAAGTGACAAAATATCGTACAAACTACTGCAATTCTATATACTGTAATTAATTAATACACTGTAGATTTTATGCATGTACGACAAAAATTAATAACCATCCAAAACAGTGAAACAACCACAAGAATTTCACAACACGTTCGCATCATTACAACTTATCGAAGTCATTAAGAGAAGATATACATTTTTACGCAGTTTCTGTCTGACGCAATTGATGCGCCAAAACGTTTACTTTGTATAAAGATCCGCTGCTTATCGACTCTCCCCTCCAATGGCCCGCGGAACAACGACCATCTAAAGCCCCCAAAAGCATAAAAGAGAAACGGAAGAAACGTGTAAATGAATAAGCATATGGGCGTGAAGAAACCCGCCAATAATTCAGCTGTCGCGCGATATTCGCGTCTTCGAATGGTCGCGCGTGCAATCGAGCGTCCGTCCGCCGGTTCTTTTTCGCGTTAATTGGAAAAACCATAAAAAAGGACAGCGCCGGTCGAGCATAACTCTCGAAGCGTGTTGTCTGGTGATGCATCGGGACGCGATAAAGCCGCTTGGAAACGAACGCGTCCGATCTCGCAGCGAATGGTCCGAGAACAGACATTCGACGAGCGAATTAACAGGGGATCCGCGACGATTCGATTGCTCGTTTACCGAGACGATCACATGCTTGTAAAATGCGAAACTCGTTTTCTACGAGGTTCGCGGCTCTACGCGCAATTTACCCCGGGGTCCCTTCCCCCACCCCCTTTACCTAACCGATCTCGGGCCCTCCCTCCACTGTCCCCGCTGGTGCCCGCCGTTTCCAACCGCGGTAAAGCACTTTACACCGGGGCCCCGGCGTCGCTTTTATCGAATTCTGATCTCCTCCCGGCTCTTCTGTCCTTCACCGCCGCTGAATGTGATCCGACTGATAGGCAAACACGATGCCAGATGTTGGACCGAGGCAATTTGCGCAACGATCGATTTATGACGGTCATATACGCGCACGATGCCCGCTGCTTTTCCTGTTTAATGGAGCTCCAATAAAGTCGTTCCTGGACGCGGTGATCGCGGATTACAAGAGGTCTCCGCAGGGGCTGCGTCGCTCGGTCATCTGCTAAGCCGGATGGTTGACTGGCTGTTGAGCTCTTTTGATGAAATTTCGAAAGCTGAACCGACTCGAAACCGAAAATTGAACGTCTCCAGAAATCTTCGCTTCCCGATGCGACAGTGGAGGAAAAGAGAAGGCGCGTTTCGTTTTGGAATCGGTAAGGCTATCTAGCCCAACTTGAACAAAAAAAAAGTACAAGATCTATGTTCATTAACGTGCCCAACATTGTATAGTCCTCGATGGCTGCACCTGCGAACAGAGTAGATCAGATTGCTGAAATTGGCCAGTCTCCGAGCGATCGGTATACGCAAGCACGACTCGCGCATAATCTTACGTCAATGAAACGATCAGTAGGCTGGACAAGCACTCGTGACTCACTCCGGATCTTCACCTGTCTACCAACATCACAGACAAATTCGACAACTCATTTTTCAACCACTTGTAAAGTCATTCCAATTAAACTGAAACTCCACAGTAGCCAGTCCGACGAGTCGGCAAGCAAAGTCGGCAGACCCGGTGCTCTCGATATTATCACGTTGAGTGTCATATCGGCCACGCATGGGTGGCACTAATAGACTAGTTTCAAACATTCATGATTATTGTAACATATTCGAACAAGCTGAATGTTGCTAGGATCTTCAGAATACAAACAGAGTTAAAATACGTCCACTACGATGAAGTTCAACTTTCTAGTTTCAGTTTCGTTCATCAAATTACTTAGATTTTGGAGAATTTTTCGGGTAATTTTTGCCACTTAACGTGTTAACAGCAAATAGCTGCAGTCGTCAGCATCGATTACGCGAATTTTATACCGTTGTTTTAATTCACCGACATCAACACCGAGTTGAACTACAGTTTCTTCCATCGAATACCAAAGTATCGCAGCACTATTTCGAAAGGAAATCGAAAGTTTTAGTGGGAAGGGATTGTGGCGGCAACGATCTATCAGGTGAGGAAGGCCGCCCCACATGTTTCATCGGCGAGCTTTCACGCAATCTTCGGGCAGCGAGGGGCGTGCTGGCAATTCCGAGGAAATGATAGATCGTCGAAATCCCGATTCCATCGATGCCACGCCGGAAATCCGTCAATGTCGACGGCCACGGGAGTTTCCGTGGCTCTCTCTCTCCGAACCGTTTGACACGGATACACTCGGCCCCCCTTCCACAGAGAACAGTCTCTCCCGGCTCACCTTCTTTCTGGACTTTGTCTTAGATGCTGCGAGAAGATACGAGCTGGAAGGTGTAATGGATCGCCACACGACCAGCCGCCCCAACCCCCGTAAGGAAGACCGGCAGAGATCGGTTAGATTACAGAGAAGCGGGGCATAATGTCCAAACAGTTGCTCGTCAACAACCGTCTAACGGTCCAACAAAACGTCTACCATTGCCGATCGCCGTGGCTGACAGTCGAATTCCTCGAACGCTACACCATCGAGACCTGAAATCTTCACGGGCTGCCATGGATACCGTTACGGAGGTGCCGAGGGGACCTTCGTGACAACTACCGATCTGTTTCTGGTGATCTAGACCTGGATCCACGGGGGGACAACCTGCCGAATTAATTCTTCACTTAATTGCTTCACTGTTCGACACGGGAATCCATACTTTTACGCAGCTTCCTTCTTGTTCTCCATCTCGGAAAACCATTCGTGGCTTCAACAAATGTTATCTCTTTACAAAACAGAAGTTCTGTCGCGTCAACAAGACAGCTACCTCGTGCCGAACTTAGAAAAATTGGACAAAAGAGGATTACGTCGCGACAAAAACAAACAAAATTTACGAAATGAATGCTAGAACAAAGTTTCTACTCTACAGTTCTGCTACTCGGCTTAGCAGATTCAAATATGAACCCGGATACAACAAAATGAACGTATTCAGAAATGCAACTATGGAAGATGCTGCAGCGTGGATAGCTCGATCTGTAGCATTTTTGACACCGGTCTCATCCGCAGGACGATCGACAGCGACGCAGCAGCCATTAGAATTCATCTCGGCGCGTTCCAAGGAACACGCGCAGTCCGCGGCAACATGTTGCCCCGCGATGGAAGCGGAGCCGGCGTAGCGAAGATGCGGATACATTTTTTACAAAACGTTTCTCATTCCGCGGTGCATTACTAGAGGAACGAGAGAGGGATGATGCGCAGAGAACAGCTTGGACAAGGAGCAGGCCACAAACGGAAAAGAGGGGGCGGGAGAAGGAGCAGACGGAGAGAGAGAAAGAGAGAGAGAGAGAGAGGGTGAGAGAGTGATGAGGAAGGGAGGAGGGTAGAGGCATCCGAGGCTGAACATTTCGTGAAACAAGGAAAAATGCGACTCCGCCGAGGCACGACCACAGCATTTTTGTCTTTACAAAATTATGTATTCCGCAGGCCTCCGCCATATCTCTCAAAGCATAACAAGTTCCCTCTGTGTCCTCCCGTCGTCCCTCCACCCAGCTATCCTTCTCCCCTCCGCAGCGGCGCGTTCGCGACCGAGATGCTCTCGCTGTCCTTCTCCCGGTCCCTCCATAGCCGCCTCCTTCTGACGTCCTTCCTCGTCCTTACCGCGGGCCCGCGAATCTCTTTGTCCCCTTTCGCACACACCCACGGCGGTGGCACGTCTTTCCGCGGATCCACGTCCATCGTTTTCCTCCGACCAGCCTGTACGGACGCAACCCAGCTACCGAAATCGAATATCCAGCCAGCCTCGACCGTGGGATAATTCAACTCCAAGCTGACTCGCTGTCGTTACCTCGAGATCGGCCTGGATCACCTATTGAACCCTCTTCCTGGAATCCTTATCCGTCAGAAATTTTTAGACCAGCAAGATAAGAGTAAAATGGCAGCCTTCGAAAGTCGATGGTAACTTGGAACGATAAGAAGTTGTTCAGTCCCGTGTAATCGAATTCGGGTCACCCAAAATTTTCAACTTTTTCGATACTTTTAGAATTGGCGATTCTTTTTCTTCGCCGTTTGACGCGAAACACTGGTATTCTTCGCAATTTCTTGCTGTGATAAATTATAGCGAGATTATTTGAGAAGTCCAGCAACGAATGCCTTTTTCACAACTGGTACGTATGCTTGCTTTACTTAAAAGCAATAAGACATTTCCTAAATGTTCACAGAGGGAGTATCAATTTCTTTCTAAACCTCCAGACAATACATTGAAGTTTCTGTGGAATATTGTAGTCGCCTTTGTCAGAATAATATGAATATAAAACTTCTTGGTGCCAACAGTATCAGATCCGTTGGATTTTCCCTTGCACAGGCTACATAGAAATGCAAACAGAAATTCCTAAAATATCAAATCTCTGGGGAAATGTATCTTTGAATTTCTAAACGATAAACAATTTAATGTAATAGTGACAGATCTAGTCACTTCTTATTTTTCTTTTTTATCATACTGTAAGGTAACCATATAAAATACACGAATAAAAGTACAAAATGTCTCATTTATTAATTCCAATAAAATATCACAGCTGCGTAATGATTTTTATTCTAGTACATTTTTGCGTAACAAAATTTGCTCGAAGTTGGTGGTAGATGCATGGGAAAAATCTTCCGAGTGTTAAAAATATGATAAAATACACTTGGTCAACCAAATTTTGTAATATTTACAGGACAACGATTAAATTAATATGTTAGCTATTGTCAACTAGAAAAAAGGCGATCGTGGAAGCAGAAAAGTTTCAGTTTCCTGAGGTAGGTCAGAGGACCCGTGTCAGAAGCCATGATCTAAGAGGCACAGATTTCCCGGCAATAATTTCCGAACGAAAGGTATATCGTTGTGGCCATAAAGAACGACAAAACTATTGTCTCGGGGACAAAATGTGGCCAATAAGTGGACGGGGCCACGTGAATAGGCGAAACGCGGAGGTAACGGGTCCTTCCGAGGGAAAAATTTCCATAAACTCTCCCTGGTCGTTCCCGTGTGATGTCCTATATAGTCCTGTCCTCGTCGGCCGGTGCCTGCCCGTCATCGTCCCCTCTTACTTTCACGCATAGTTGAGATCCCTAACTGATTTTAGTGGTTTCCCTTTGACTTTTTGACGTCTTACAAGGGCCGACAACCATTCAAATACTTCTATAACCGCGTGCCGGGTCTGTCGCCGCTATAACTAACCTTGGTTAACTCTCCGAAGTAGACTCGCCGCTCTTCCTCTCATCTTTGGTCCTAAATAGACCTTTTCCGAATTGGGAAACCTTTGTTTCGGCCCTAAATTGGGTACTGAAAACTCGCTATTAAATCGGCAAATGGCTATGCATTTCTATACATTTTTAACGCATCAGAGTCTTTATAGATTCGTACAATATTTATTTATTTATCATACAGGCAAAAACCGTATTTAAAGATACCTGTTCAATTGTGATAGAAAACGAAAGAAATAAATGTAATAGAACTACAAAATTCACGTCGTACAAACATAATGAATATTAATATACTATGTCTCGTCATAAATTGTAGACTCAGTTTCCGAAGGCAAACATTGTAGGTTATTAAATATTGATTAGCGAGAAAGTTAATTTAATTTTACGATTAAATGGCAAGCTACCAAAAAGCAAGGCATTCCAAGATTTCTTTTTCATTATAGTATGCAAGATTAATTCACGTCGATGCACTAATCAAAGGTGCATTAAGACGAACGCAGCAATTATGTATGCCCGGTAGTGTCATATAAGAGCGAATTATTATTTCTAGCAAATTATTTTGAATTAAAATCTGTTGTAAGCGATAGCGGTGGAACAAAATTTTAGTCTATCTATATCATTTTCTAGAAATATCAAGTTCTACGAAACTTAGCGGGCTGGTTTTTGTCACATAAAATTCAACAATAATTCAAAGCTACACTAATTAGTAGAGAGATTGTAATTTTGCTAGCAACAGATAGATAAAGTCGGTGTTCAAGCATCGATGTTGCACCCTAATCTTCTCTCTAACGAATGAGAATGAGAATGATCTCAATGCAATAGGAAATACAATAGAAAATCAAACAGCAATTTAAAGATTTAAAAACTGATCTTCAATTGTAAACATTTCCATGACGTGGGTGGATCCGCAATTTCTGGCGAAATTTAAGTAACGAAAGAGCACAGCGTGACTGACAGTTCGAAACGTCCGAAATCCTTCAAAGGGATAACTCCGTGGATGCGACGATCCCCTGAACTAGGATCCAACTTTTCTAGGTCAAAGCTGGCTGGCTCACGTGACCCAGTTCCATGCGGATTTGCTCGGCACCTCTGCAACCTTTAGATTCGCCCTGTGTTTCTTCGAAGGTGGATTCCAAAGGTCC
Source organism: Megalopta genalis (assembly GCF_051020955.1). Classification (NCBI taxonomy): domain Eukaryota; kingdom Metazoa; phylum Arthropoda; class Insecta; order Hymenoptera; family Halictidae; genus Megalopta; species Megalopta genalis. Next base: position 26,295,308 of record NC_135018.1, on the reverse strand, counting down.
GGTCTTCTCGAAGGTGGTTCGTGAGGTTCACCGAACAGGCTCGCGAACCTCTCGCGAGCTCTCGTAGTCTCTCTGGCATTCTGGCACGTATAGCAGTTTTCAAGATGGGTATTTGATAGGATGCGGACACGTAGGATACGTATACGCGGCGACTCCGTAGATTAGGATGATATAATTACGACATTAACATAAGTCACCGGGCAGGGACGGCCGCGGAATAGTAATTGTGTCGAACACGTGTGCGCGTCATCGCTGTTTCGTTTTACTGCAGTTCGTTTGCCCAGGGATGGCCGGCGCGGGTTGTTCTTCGTCTTCTTCTTCCTTCGGGGTTCACGTGCGCCTCTGAACCCGACGATACTCCTACTCCTAAATACCGAGATATTTATCGTGACTGACGCACCGTCCCGTCGGCCTGCTTTCCGAATTCTCTTTAATCTGTCTAGTTGTGGCGCACGTGAATTGTATGACGATTGTTCGGTGAACTTAGCGACGATTGGATTCGGAGTATTTTGAGTTCACAGTCTCCTATAATGATCCTCTTCTGGTCTTCTCGTTAAACGAAGCCGAAGATTGTGAATACGCTTACGTGGTTTGTACGTCTTCATGAAAGTTTCTTACGGAGCAGCAAAAGTGTAGACAGAGGAAAGTCTTACAAAAATTTTAAATCGGCTTGTGCCGATGTAGAGACTTTAACGATGGCTGCATCAAGAGAATTTAGGAGTGTGTTCATTTCGTATCAATGTACGAGATGTTTCATTTAAAACAACGCAGATAATTATATTCTCGTGCAAATTGGGCTATTAACGAATAAGGCACGTCTTTGCCGAACGACTGAGTGAGTGAGTGAATCCAGGGTAAGGAGTCAAAAACGAAGCCCGTCATGTATCCACTGACCCTATATCAACAGCCAAGATATTGTCTTAAAAATTTTTGTATATTTATGAGGTAAATCCAACATCTTTTTAACTACAATGCTACAACAACTGTTTCTGGAACCTGAAATTCCACCCAAAATAAGTTTCATTTCAATTAAAAAAATTTCCGGCACAATGTCGTATAAAGATCATACGTCATAGTGTGTGCTGCTGAACAAAATAAGAAAATTAGTTTAACTGGCTAACAAAAATATTAGTGACCTTCGGATGACCTTAGAGATGGTCTTGAAAATAATTGGGAGCGTATTCTTTTTTTTGACACAGTCATTTGCATGTGTCAAAACTTGCTCTGAATTTTGTGTTACGTTTAGTATTACGGGGGGGGGGCAATTTTTATTTTAATTCTAAAATGATACACATGCATGACTAACTCACCCTGTATGATGTTAAGTGAATCAATGGACCTTATTGTTCACACATTTGTTGCATAACACCCAACTCTAAATAGTAGAATAAAAATCCATTAATTAAATTGAACCATATAATATATAAAGAAATCAATTTTGATTCACTATGTAGTCGTGGTATAACAAATCATCTCCTACAATCTCACTATTTGTTCATTCGCTGTAGGAATAAAAATTATTAAAATAAGAAAAACGCGGACATTCTATTGTAAAGAGCAGAAGAAGGATCCACTAATAAATTGCATCATTTAATTATGAGCCCGGTAATACAAACGTATTCTTCCTCTACGATGTCCTTTTGCCAAATTTTATGATTTCCCACTAAATCGAAAAATATGATAAATATGATAAATATTACCCGTATTCTTTGCTCACAATAATATCCTGTCAGTAAAGAACAATCGATGGCAGTTATCGCGAAAAATACGTCCTAATCAAGGACATATCTAGGGACAATCGAGGGTGCACCAGAAGACAAAGGCGGCTGAAACGGTGGCCGGCGCATCGGTCAACCGGTGACCCGTTTGAAACGGGTCCTCGAACCACCGTGAAATTCGCGATCCAGGGGGGCGGTTCTCGCACAAAGAAAAATCCGTTCCGCAACAAACAACAAGCCCAAAATAAAAAAGGAACAGGGTGGGGGTTCGGAGTGGGGAAAGGCAGGAAATGGAAAGCGAAAAAGGGAAAAAGGGCAGTACGGAATCAGCAGGCTGACGGAGCACGCCGTTTGGAAAGTTGGTGAACTGATGAAGCAGTCAGGCGATCATAAAAGGTAGGCAAGTTGAGCGTTGGCTGATGAAGAAATAAAAGTGTACCCCCGCCCGGTCCCGCCGCACTCCCCGGTCCTCTCAACCGGTCGGAAGGTAGAGAAAGCACAGAGATAGGGTTGCGGAGGCAGGCAGATTTTGCTCCCCCTCTTTCTCTCCCTCCCTCTCTCTCTCTCTCTCTCTCTCTCTCTCACTCTTTCTCCCCTTCTCTCTCTTTCTGTCCTGCTCCTCGCTCGTCTTTTTCTCTCCTTTTCTGGGTTTATCCGAGTCACCGATCGCGTAGATTCCGAGAAGCAGCCGAAACAATATCATAACTCGTCGGCCCCGGGAGCCCAACACCGTAAATAGAAATGCCTGATACCGCGAGGACTCGTTGCCTCACTGCTTCAGTATTCCTCCCGCACAAACGGGGCTCCACGATAATTATGATGCGCCTTGGAGTCCTGGCCGATCGGTTTTTGATGTCCCTAGCCGAGCCGCGCCGGAACGACCTCCTGGTACCGGTTCGGCCTGATTCGTGATCGAAATCCGTGATCGATCTCGGCCGCATTTCCAGGAGATTGGAATCCTGCGATCTGACCCACGGATGCCTGAACGACCAGCTGATGCTTCGTCGTTTTGTCTTCGATTATATGGATGCGAAGGTGTCTATGATAACCAAGATCAGGTGCTTTATCCCTTCGTGGATTCTATTGACCATTCTAGTTTGCAACGTGTAAAGGAAATTGGATTTATATTCAGGTCCTCTCGATCACGCTGGCTACTATTGCGATTAATGGGCAACCAGGTGAAGGCTAATCAAGGTATCTGTCAACTTGCTGATTGGCATTCACCTCGATGTCTTTGGGTGAATCAGATCGCACTCGATGCCAAATCTCCGACGTTGTAGTTTTAAATGGAGAGAAAATTGATTTATAAATTGGTCATGTCTTATTAGTGTGCTGTTGAATTCGCTTTTTATTGTATTTGTACATTGATGAACAAATAGGATACTTTATCGCGGTCTTCTTTTACTTAAAAGGAAAAATTTCAGACATATTTATTTTACGAAGTTAGTTTTTCTAGTTTCTTGTACACTGTAGGATATACAGTAATATTGGATACACAATGATACCGAAGTAGAATTGAAACGAAAGCAATTGTAATTAGTTACGCATGTACTTATAAAGATAACATAGAAAAGTACATCATAGCTTCTGTTTAATCTTATATCGAACTCACGTATAAAAATTGCAGCCGTTCAGCCTTCTACTCTACAGTCAACAGTTAAGTGTATTATAAAATACAGCAAAGAGGTAAACATTTAAGACAATAAATTAACGAGAAAGTATAGGGCTCCAAAGAATGTATGTATCCTGAAGACGTAAGATTAATCGAATGAAACCATTGACTGAAAGCGACCACTTCTTTATGCTACAACTGTGCTAAAAGTATATAATATAAAATTGTCCAGAAATATAAAACAGAATTGTTGTCAAGAAGTTACAGAAACTGATATAAAAAAGTAATTGGATGTCCCGAAATCAAATAGTGATGGTGTCAAAAGTCTCCATAAAGTGAGTTAAAGTTGTCCAGAAAATAAAAAACAGGAAAACAGAATTGACAATAAATATAAAATGGAATTGTTATTAGGAAATCGTAGAACTTGGCATAACGAAATTATTTTCGAAGTTCGAACGGTAACCGTGTCAAAAATCTGTAAAAAGGAGACTAAAGTTGTCAAGAAAGTAAAGAATAGAAAATTGTCATGGAAGTCATAAAATTCGACGCGAAGAAACGATTGGGTGCCCCAGGATCGCGGAGTGACACGTTGTAAAGACTCGAAAAAAAGGAGAGAATGAAGTTGTCCAGAAGGGAACTAGATCGTACCCCGGTCGATTCCTTCTTGGTTCTCCATTGACGATTTTATCCATTCTCCACGGGGGCTGACATCTTTTGACATTCGCTACGGATAGCGGCGGTTGGCTACCATCGCATCGGCTCGCTGGAACCAAAGAATAGACACTAGAGCCACGGGCTGCGCTCGCTTAATCCGCGAATCGAAGCTTTCATGCATAATTCATGGCCGCGCCTCCACCTCCTGAATCCGCCGCCGCGCGCGGCGTCTTTTGAATCGGAAACTTTTGGAATTCCCTCCCGACGGGAAATTTATCGCGCTTACGGCATTTACGTCACCCAGAAAACTCCGCGTTTTGTAAGTATGCGGCCGCCAGAACGACGGAAAACCGCGATTCATTTTTATCTTCATACCTGATCCGGCTTCGAAAGCGATCGTCGCCTTAATCGGATGCGTTACATTTTTAACGCTGCCCTCTGCGGAAGAAGGTCCCACAGAATTTTATACATATGCCGCATCTGAGCCTTAATTATACTAATCCGACAGTGATTCCTTCGTTAGACAGTTTCAAACATAGCTAAGATAATTTATTTACCGCCGTTTATGGGTCAGAAAATGTCTTTTGGTCAATCTGTACGATAAGGATTGTATGCATTAACTGATTTTCATATCTTTTATTTTTAAGATATTCAAATTATGCAAACTCGTTTGTAGGAAATAATTAAATAAATTTCTTCGCTCCAGCATCCGTTGTGATAACAATAACAAAAAAGAATTAAATAATTGCGTTATTTACACGAAGCAACTTATGTTAGCTACTTTTAAAAATCGGTAGACTTTAGTTTTAATGCCAAAATTTTATGTATAACGTAACACACCAATTTCTGTTTAAGGTGGACATTTTTTCTTCTTTCCACTGAGTACTATAAATCCTTAAAGTCTCAAACTACTTCTTTTAACACCCTGTATATCACTCTGATCACATCATCATTTAATAACTCATCTTATAACGGATGAGTGTATGTAGTATAGAACGTTAAGCGATACAGTCTACTTGTCTCACGGATAATCAGAACCGGATAATCGGAACCGCGGATAATTAAAACCCCCGTTCATCAAAACCGCAGATAATCGGACTCCGGTTAAAGGAGGTTCCACGGTATTCGGGAATTTATCGGCTGACATGATCAAAGGCAGTGTCAGTCACGGAAAGCGAATGATTCGATCTTAGGAACGTTTCGACGACACCATAGCATCGGAGCAACGTTGGTTCCGACTTATGCGGGTGTCCGAAAGTGGTTACTCTCTCCCCACCATCGCCGGTGTCAATTTCAATTGCTGCTTGAAGAGATTGATACGGGTCGTAAGCGTCGTTCAGCTATGGGAGCACGTCTCCCATAAATGCAGAAAGAGACGTTCGTGTTCCGGGGACAAACTCCGGAGAACTTTATGGCCACGTTTTCGGTGGCCGCTTTCGGGGAACGATGATTTGGATAATTCTTGCTGGACGGTAGATTTCGGGGGCCGATTAAGCGGAACGACTGATGAAGTGACTTGGAAAGCCAGACCCAGGGCACAAAGGTACTGCGTACTTAATAAAGACGATGACAGTCGCGGGTTGGCTTTGTAAGAACCGACTAGCTATCGTCTTCTTTTTTGGGAACCTACTAATTGCCGTCTTTTTTTTATAGCTGTTGCAAGATATTGAAATGCGAACTAATCTTTAGAAAACGCTATAACAATCTGTCGAAAGTAATGCTGTCATTGAACAACGATTTTTTAAACGTTCATTCATTAATGAAGTTGTCTAAAAAGTACTGTAAGATTTAGGAGTAAAATAGTTGTATTTTCGTACAAACGTTCGGACGCAGTCGTTAAATCATAAATCAATAATTTTAACGAAGGTGATACTCCATTCCTTCACTTTTCTCACACGTTTCATACATCAGGCACATACACAGTTGCATACACAAACATCATTGATATAGTAGTAAATTTTAACTAATTACATAATATTTCCGAGCAGTTTTCGAGCTGTCAAATGATGCAACTAAATAAGTAGAAATTTTGGAAATAATAATGAAAAGATATTTTTAGAAATACGGGGAAATGATAACGCTGCGTATGTTCGTGTTACCTAACAACGTCAAGTTGCGCTCTACAAAAACGCACGTACATATAACGTACATAAAAATTAATGCCGGGAATGGAATCAATGGTGAAAGATGTCTTTAAGAACACTGTTAACCTGAAAGCCGTTCATATAAGGTGAAATTGTGTAGATCTTGAAAGAAAACTATCTATTGCGATCCTTAAAAGCACATTGATTTCGTGTAGGTTCGTCTTTAAAAGGCACATCTGTAATTTGATTTACAATACTCAAAGTTCCAAAAGACAGTTTTACTAGATTCTTTTATCACTCCTAACAACACTTCAGTTGGCGATCGAAAATGTTATGGAATCATTAGTTAAAGGTTTAAAAAGTGAAAAAGTTGAAGAGCAACTTCAAGAAAATGCAGTCGAAGTGAACAGAGAAATTGATTATCGTGGATGGTAATACCTAAAGAAAATGAAGTTCGAAGTTGAACAGAGATGGACTTGTGTACGATTTCGATGACGCGTAAAGATCGGAAAAAATTGGTTTATCGGTTTGGGAATCGTCGATCGAGAGAAGATGGTCGACCGATAGTTAGACGGTCGCGCGGGGACCACCTGAGCTATAATTCAAGAAAGGGGGAGTCGAGTGAGACCACGGTGTAGTGCGTCACCCATTGTCCAAAGGCGGGTGTGGTTTGTCGTTGTTGGAGCAACGCGTAGGATGATCTACCTGGGCCATTCCTTGCCCCCAGGCCGACTGTACTCGTCTCTCTAATGCTAATATCGTCTCCGAAATTGTACGAAGGCGAGACATGTTTGCCCGGTGAATTTTGCGACCATAAATCCATTAGCCACGCTCCGCGAGGGGCCCTCGCTGTCACAATAGGCAGACCGGCGATTGTCGCTGGCGTTTTCTGGACAATTCCCAGTCGCCAGCCAACCTTTTATACCCGGGGCGAAATTGATCGGGGAAATATCTCGTTGCGGGAACATCTTCCTCGGTGGATTCGCTCTAATAAATTGCACTTGGATGATTCCGGTCACCGACTGCCTGGACCAAAAGTAATGATAAGAAAAAAAATCGATGCAAAATTAATTTGATTAATTTGAGAATTACATTTGAAGACAAAGTTACTACGCGCGAGGCACAAAATTAATTACGTGTCGAGATTTATTAGAGAAAATAGAGAAACTCCGTTACGGGCCTATCGCAAAATAATAAGGAAAAGGTTAGACACAGATACGTGCCAGTACTCTCGCGAGAAGAGTATTCTCCAGCAAATGAAAATATCATCAGATGTCCTCTTAATTAATTATTGACGCAACGTGACAGGTACTTTTACGGCTATGAAATAGCGAAACTGATAGGTCCGATAGATTGATAGCCCCGTTGGTCTTCCACTCATTGCGCAATCATCGCGACAATGATTTAGGATGACTATAACGTTAAATGTCGTCGCCTTCGGCTTACGGATTGTTTCGCATCGCGGGAGATTAATGAGCCTGCGTTGCCATTAATCCCTGTTAAGTCTTTTCCAGAAAATCTTGTGCCCCGCGGAGCAGAAAGAGAGAGAACCAGACACGAGATTTCATTGACACGAGATTCACACGCAAATTCTCGAATTAGCCTTAAAGAAACGCTACGTAAAGATGCGTATGCCGATCATATTCTTAGTCCGATCAGTTTTGTAGACAAGAACGTAGATTCTAATCAAATCTTTTCTTTGATAGAAATTTTTTCTTGATAGAAATGGAACAATAATTTAATTTATAAATCATTAGACAATTCTGATCATTTAGGGTTTATTTTTATTCAAAATAATAATGTAAATACTTATATCGAACACACATCTTCAATGTTTTCGAAGTCGTTGGTTCTTCGCGTACATCGTTTAAGAAGAATTTACTTATGGTTACAAAACTGTTAAAACATTGCCTGTTTGTTATTTTTCAAATTATTAACAGTCTAGCGACCATGTTGACCTAAAAACAAGATGCATTCTGATTTAAACATTGATTGTTCGCTGCTTTTTCGATTACCAGACATCTATTTTCTCCTTTCACGCAGAAACAAGCCTTATTTTAGAACAAAGACATCAAAGTCGAATCAGATCCAGAGACATTCTACAGCCAACAAAAAGACTCGCAAAACTAACGATTCTTCTACGCTCTCGGACGGCATTCGTCAGTGGGAGCTAATCCAATTTCAACGAACATTATGAACAGATTATCAGCAGGTTCGAGATCTGAGGGTTGCGACGAAAAATACGAGCGGTCCCGGAGCCGTGTCGCCGGGCAGAAGGAAGTCCGTTCGAAATCACCGGCGGTATATCTGATCGTTCGATCTTCGGAGTCGAACGTGATTGCGCTGCCTTATGACTTTCTCTCCTTTTTTCGTCCGAGCTTTGTCCCAGGCATATCGATACATTCGGCCGCGCGCGCACACCTTTCAGAGAACTTATGGTCACCGTGGAAAGTTAATGGACTCCAATAAAGCATCGATACCCTCTCGACGTCCCTGTATCGGTACGCCCGTGGGACGCGCAAGGACTCGATACAACCGCGGGACACGGGTTGCAGAGGGGTTAGGGGGGCAGGTCCCCGCCAGGGCATCTCGTAAAATAAATCGGTGACATCCCGCAAGGCTGGTCAGGCGATTTGTGTGACGGACAAGCGTCGGGAACGCCGAGCCGTGCCGTATGAAGACGTCACTTGGCTACGGAGCCTCGAGGAGCCTCGTATCGGCAGAATCATTTGTCAGGAGCTTCACGTCGCGCGGCTGGAGGTCTCTCTACTTGCGATCGACTCGCTGATTGACTTATTGTGAGGATCGCGGACAGTCGCCTGTCGACGTGGCGGCTGATGCGAGCCGCTACCGGATCTTGATGGCGAATTATCCTCCCGCGCCGACACACCGCCAAGATCCCGTGGCGCCCTTAAATTTCGTTCTAGCCGAAGGAGGTTCCTAGGTTCATCAATTTCGCCACTGCGGTCGATCGAGTCAACTTTGATTGGAGGATACTTTGATACTCTCGGTATAAGAGATGAAATCTCTCATCAGTATACCATTTACTTCCTTTATTCGATTTTGTGTCAATCGCTCACCGAGATTACACTTTTTCTTGAGACAGAATTGGATTGATAGTGGAAATTCAGGCGGCTCATTATTCTTAATAATCGGTTTAACGATGTACAGCGGAATCTCGTTTATCCGGGCCAAATAGAATGATTTGAATGTTCGGTAATTTTCTGGTAATTTTGCGGGAAGTCGTTTTGTGCACGGGTTGCCTTATATAAGACAATAGAGAAATTTATATTCGGTGAGCGGGATTTTAATTAAAGGATCCTTACGCATCCAGTTGACATACAATTTGAGTTACTCGCGTCACAGTGTCGCAGCCAGAAAAGTGAAACTTCTGCACGCTGCCCTAATTTAACGTTCAAGGTCCGTGGTGTAAGAGGACAACGGCGCAATAGGATATTCATCCTTCAAAGAGAAAGATCAAGGGACAGACAAGCCGGTCACTGTACACTGTTCTTTATTTGCTAAGAAAATGAGACAGATTTATGGCGTCGCGGAGAGATCCGGGCCTCGGTGGTCCGAAAAAGTGTTGAATCGGTGTGAAAGGCAGGATCAGCAGGCGAGGTCCTGGTAGCTTGTGCCGGAAGACGGTCAACCCGGGGAACCCTAATTACCGGGAGCAATTAGAAAATTGCGTCAGACCGGGGTTTAGACTCGACTCGACACAATCCCCTTCGAACAATCGGCCGGTCGAGACCCATTGTTCGATACACCGTTTCAGCCACAGGATTGCTCCGGATTTCGCCTCTCGATTTTACCTGGCCAGGTAGAGAGGGAGGATCGTGTCGAAATTGCGAAAGCATCGCCGCAGCCGGAAGGCTTCCCTCCGGATGCCGGGGGTGTAACTTTCGCCCCCGGGGTAAGAAAAATTGCTGAGCATATTTCACCGGTGGTTCCCGGCGGGGCACCTGACTGCGCGACCGGCTAGAAACGCTGCTCTCGTCTCGGCGTTCGAGAAAATAGATCGACGATCGAAGCCATTATTTAGGGACGACCGACCGGCCGAAAGTCGGTGGACGGATTATGCCGGTTGATCTCCAAACTAAATTGCATCGCGTCTGCTACGGTCCCGGGATTAATGGATTCCGTTATCTGGGAAAGGAGCCGCTCGATAGACAAACGCGCCGCATTTGTTTATCACGTATTAGATGGCAAAAGTTCGTGTCCGCCGTTCGGATTTGGCCATTTTTCTCTGAAATTTTTGTTGCGTTCTGCCAAACAGGATTTTCCAAAGTACGACGCTCGGTGGAGGCACCGTTTCCCTGCTTGTGTTAGAGAAGCTTTTGGACAGATTGTCTTTTATTCGCGTATTGTCTGGAGATAAATGTCTGGTCATTTTTGACATTGATTTATGGAGGGGGTACGAACGCAGCAATTTTAGATTAATGTTTTGTGGGGTAATGTTTGTTGCGGACTGTGTCCTTTTATTCTTTTGACCATTGGCATTGATCCAGTTGAATGTCATCGGACATTTTCACATAGGAATCAATTTTTAGCATTAAACTTGACTAGAGTTGAAATGAATCTATTGCATTAAAAACAATTTTAACACTAAATCTGACGGGAATAAAACTGTATGACATGTGATAAGAATTTATTTAGATATGTTGCTATTTTTATTATGCAATTGAGACTCCTTTATCCAAAAATTTATTTTTACATTATTCCGGAATCCAAACAGTCCATTGTCTAATCATTTTATTATTTAGATACATTATTACCTGATAGCGAAATTGAATGAAATTTTTCGATAATAGAATGTTTTGGTGTTAATACGTTACAAAAATAAACCTTCAGATAAGAAAGTCTCTACTATAATGTGTCCTTGAATTAAGAAATTTATTCAAACATTTCCTACAAAAGATTCTTTATAATTTTAACAGTTTTAAGATATAAAATGTAAAACTGGTCATTAAGACTGGCACGTTAGGTTTATTGTTAACAATCTCCTTCCGTACAGTAGCACATTTTGTCTGGCAGAAATCATTTTTTACGTTGCTAGAGGTGATTTCTTGATTTACAAATAAAAGTGCTATTGCTTGTTTAGCTATAAATCATAAATAGCGCTATTCGGTCAATGCAATTGCATTAATAGGATAATTAGCAATGTCATTTCCATCGTGTAGATTGTGCATAAAAATGGACAATTTGGGAAGAGCAGATACGATTATTCGAGCTTGCGTCTCGTTTTATGGTTGTTGAGAATCGGTAACTATAAAAACGAGCCGCTAGACTCGAATAATCGTATCATCTTTCCCCAAGTTGTCCATTTTTGTATATAATCTGAGCGCGAATTAGGGAGAATTTACTTATTCGTATATTTACCCATATGTGTACGATATGTATTACTATTTACATATACTACAGGGTGTACTCCCGTAAGTGAATAAATTCAAATTCGATTATTTTCAGAAATTAGGTACCTGAACCTCGGAACGAAGAATAGCACGTGTTTCGTGTTTTCGGTTTTGATTTTAACTGCGTCTCGTTGCAAGGAATAACGCATTGTCGACACCAGACATTACCAGAGGAGGTCATAGTAGGTCTTGGCAAAGAATTCCAGAGCCTTCGGATCGGTAGGCCACGGCTACTGTCACCACCCACGCGATATTTCTCCCTTCGACATGGTCGTCGTCCCGTCTTACCCGTCGATTTTCAATCCCGAGGCAAGAAGGGCGCCGCGCCGGTCCGCGGCGACGTTGTCCGGGGTCTGCAAGAAAAATTGATACGTGGGCCCCTAATGGCCCAACAAAAACGGACCCAACAGGGACGCGACAACAAAAGCGTATGCATATTATGAATGAATGGACCGAGCGAAGGAGGAACGGATCCCAGAAATATATTGCCTCGGTGCACCCACTCTCTCTCTTTCTCTTTGTCGCATACGTGGTCACTATTCCGGTGGGGGATGAGGGGGTGAGACAACTGGAAAAGGGTGGGCGAGGGGGGAAGAGGGTGCGTAGAAGCACCGCGAGTAAAGAAACTCGCGAAAGAAAGAACGAGTCGAAAGAAAAACAACGCAGGACAGAGGAGGAGAAAGAGGATAGAAAGAAAAAGGAGAATGAAGTTGCGAAGCTCTCCCTCCCTGCCCTCACCACTTTTATCTGACTTTGTGACGAGGAGCAGGCGAGGCCCCGCACGACAGAAAATTAGTAAAATCCGGCGGGTAGCGCGTGGAACTGTCTGTCCTGATGCTCGGCGTCGGATTTATAAGGAGCGAAGCCACGATTTATGCCGCGGCCCCTGTTATTTATCGATTTCGATGGTGCACGCGATATCGCCGCACGGATATCGATACGTTCCTGCCTCGAACGGCATGCCTGGGCTCAGTCCTTCTTCCCTCTGGGACTCCCCTCCTCGTCCCTCCTCCACAAGCCTCGCTTCTTTATTTCGTTTCTGCTTTTCTTTCGCGCCACGCGTGAAAAATGGGACGGGAAATTCTACTTGCGATCGGACACCCTTGTTCCCTCGTAATTTGTGGGCTTTTTCGATTTTTATGGCTACGGCTGTCTTAATTTTGAGACCTTCGGTTCTTTATTTATACCGAATTCATACTTTTCATGTTGGTATGTTAAAAAGGTTTTAACTTTATTATGTGAATAGTGTTATAGTATTCATATAAATATGTATACATATATTGTTCTAAATTGCATGTCAGGCTCACTGGATAGCTACCGGTCGGGTCTATCCACACACGAAGACAAACGACTCTCACTCGTACACCGTTTCACATGACATACCGAAGGCTGTTAGTGTACATTTACGTAAACTTGGGAGAGTGATAATAAAACCATTCAAATCACACTTTAACCCTGGGTCCGCGGTTGCCGTCTCATTTTGACACAGTGTACTATTAATCCTCACCTAATTGCTCAATCGATGGAAATTGGATAAAACAAATTACTGTTGCACTAGAAAAAACCGAAAGAGTGATAGATCTACAGGAAGAATTTTAATAAATATGTTTTGAAAAATGAATGAATAAAGCTGAGAATTATTATCATCAATCGTATAATTGTCAAAATGGTCCATCGTCCCGGGTTTAATATAAGGAATGTTTGCATTGATGTACCAGCAGATGTTAGTTGTCATGATACTACAATAATTGCTAGATGATATGCTTGGTTTGATTGTAGCGTTAAGTTTGGGATGTATTTAGCATTTTCTTTCAATAGCTGCTACTGTAATGATACGTGTCTATGCTCTATGCATCTACTGTTATCTTATGTATGTTCGAATGAGTCCAAGTTTATTATGGTATGACAATTTGCATATTGTTTTCACCGTAAGGAGATTTTTAATCAAGGAAATAAACTTTCTCTTATTTTCGATTTCATGGAATAGTCTATGAGAATAGAAATTAGAAGTCCACGAATGTAAACCTCGGTAGGCATTCGATTCTTAATGGAAGACATCCATTTGGACAGTACACAGTAAACGGATAACAAGTTCGAGAACGAAAAAATTAACTTCAGAATGAATGTATTAAGCTAAGAGTCGCACGTAAAATTTCAGAACTCCCCTAAAGTAATCTTCGTTCACGCGATCGTCGATATAAGAGGCGCCGAAAATCCTCGATCCGCTGCGCCTTTCACGCGCAAAGATCGCGCACAAATGTTCCAATCAATGGAATCCTCTTTGCCAGGCAACAGCCAAGTAATATCAGGCCAAGAGAAGGGGCGAATCCTCCCCCGGAGATTAAAACAGTGCGATACGAGTGTCGACAGGCTTACAGAGCGAAATCATCCGTTCACTTTTTCTACGATAGATTAATACCGTAAACGGAAAGGGTGCAGGGTCGAAGAATCGTGGAAGGGATGGTAGAGGAGGGTGGAGAGAGGCTTCTGAAAGACGAAAGATCAAGCCGATTACCCACAACGAGCCCCGACGCGGCGTAGCGTTAGGGTTGGGAGCGGTTTGCCGTGCAATTATTAATTCCAGGAAATCGATAAGCTCAAAGAGGTGCCTCCCGATGCCGTGCTTGTAATTATTGCCGACAGAGTGGTAGGAAGAAGAGAGCAAGGAGCATGAGGCAACCCTCAAAGCACAATGCCACCCTCTAATCACGCATCGACTTATCGGCAACGAGGAGACGGAGGTGGCTCGTGTTTTACCTGTGTCTTGAGACACCAATAGTTCTTACGGAGTTGGCTAATAGCTCTTTCGGCGAGAGCTCAAACTACAGGAAGCACTTTCTTCTTCGGTTCTCGCATACTTTCAGATTCTAGGGTGTTCGGTGTCGATTTGAATATCTTTTCGATCGAAAGCAGAAAAAGACTTCGGCTGAAGACTGTCAACGTTAACAACCTGAAACATTTCATAAAATTAAAGCATCTTATTTAATTAACTAGTTAGTTGTTTATGACGAGTATACCTCTTATAACACAAAATGTTGTTATTTCTTCGTGACAAGTGTACTCGTCAAAAACAGCTAACTAGTTAAGAAATGTATATACTTCGATATTCTTGATTAAATTATATATTTTATAAGAGTGTTGTATTTAAATCAAATACAAAGGAAATATGAAGGTACTTGCTTCCTCCAGCGGATGCAGAAAATTTGTATCTCGTACAAGTCCATCTTTAAAAGTAAGTGTTTCAGTAGGATGAACATCTAATTGCAGAGTAAATGCGATGCAAACATTGCTAGTATATTTGCGTGCCACTTAGTATAGTCGGCATTAAAGTGCTACTCTGTCGAAATAATTAGCAGTTGTTGATGCTCTAAGTCGCTTTGAGCGGATTAATTGTACATATTCTCGTAGCAAATCCAGTGGCGAAGGAGCCATTATTTCTGAAGTTCCATTTATTGCAATCGAAAATGAAATAATGCAACTCGAGCGAAACGGTTTGCAGTTCTTTCATCGATCGTCTTCAAGTCGATCGAAGGGTGCGAGCTCGATATACATATATTCGAGAGATCGGAGGGCAAGCTGATTTTCAGGACGCTCTAAAATTCACCGTCTAGGTTAGCCACCGTCCACGCAACAGCCTTAATTAACGAATCGACCAGCCGGTCGTCCGAGGACCGTTCCGAGCTAAATCTCTGGTTTATTATCCGGAACGTTTAGCTTTTTACGAAGTCTGCGACCGTTCGATGGCTCCGCGCCAGCCTGCTACCGCGCGATTAATGCGTATTTATGTGCGTTTTCCGGGGACGCCGACGTATTTTCTCGGCGGCAGTGGAATCTCCGGAATCCGTACGAAAAATTCGTCGGTAACTTTCGATCTGGAGTGAGTCGGAAGAATACATTTTTCTTGGCGGGAAAGGGAGAAAAAATTCCAGGCTACCGGAAGCGCGGTGATAGCGGGAGGACGATATCGGTACGACCTCTAGGAACGAGCCTCTGACCACGGTGGGCCCTGTTCGCTGCGGCTGTGGCATCGTGTGCCCTATAAGAAGTGATCGTTACTGCACGCCGCCCTATAATCTACACGGGCTAATGACGTCCATTACGTTACTGCGCGCCTCGAACCGCTCGCGTCGTCCGCTCGCTCGTTCGCTCGGCTTGGCCACGGTCCCGATACGCGACTCTGTGTATTCTCGTGCCGGTACCACCGCAAAGAACACACGGAACACACGAAGGATTCCGCGCTCTTATTGTTAGACCAGTTCTCAGGGCTGAAGGCCACGAGCACCGCGGTTCCCAGAATCATATCAATTTTCCGACGTTTCACCGCCCACTATCGATAGGTTTCCTCTACCTCTCCTCCTTTTCTTCGTTACATTTTTCCTATCCGAGATAGCGTCCCGATGATTCCTTCATTGTTTAAATCAGCACCGCGAATTTGTCTCGAGGCTGCGCGATTTTTACGACCGGCGGCGGCACCTTTGTGCAGCCATAACGGGCGCCGGGAACTTAATGCTTCGACACAAAACAGCTCGTTTTAATTCATTCGAATGTCTCGCGTGGCACGCACTAAAGCCTCCTCTAGGATCCCCGCAGTCCTTTGACCTCGGTTCGATGGGGAATCGGGGATGGGAACGATAGCGACGGAGTGATATCTTCATCGTCCTTGCCTTTCAAACGCCGCGCATCGCGCCGTGCTGACACTATGGTTCTGTGTTGCAAGATGCCACTGACGATCTTCGCACGGTTTTATTGTCTTTTATGAGGGAATTTGTCGTAGAAAATATTATGCATTTTTGTATATTTTTCTGAAATGGCTGGAACATTTTTTATTAACGTTTTTGTACTCCTGTTATTTCATTTTATAAAGGGGAATCGAAAGAATGTTTGAGATTTTAAGGTTTAAAAACAAGAAGTGAATGAATTTTCGATCGAAGAGAGCATGAGATTTAATTGCTTCGAAACTCGTTATGTTTTCTGTAGTTGGGCACATTATCATTATTTTATTGTAATATTTGTTTTTCTACGTTCAGATAGCAATTTATTCAATTCTTCGGCAATAATGTTGGAACAAATATTTCTAGAAAATTTGGTAACACTTGACCTAGCGGTCATTGTCCAATCAGCCCTAAAACTAGACGATAATACACCATACTGTCTAAAACAAGTGGGAATATCCGTCGGCGGACTGTAAATTTTATACATTTATAAGGAAGCTGATTGAGTGAAACTTTCACTGATGAAAAGTTTTAAAGAATTTGAGAACAAGAAAGTTTTTGACTATGGTGAATATTTACATCGGA
The DNA here is from genome assembly GCF_051020955.1 of Megalopta genalis. NCBI lineage: Eukaryota > Metazoa > Arthropoda > Insecta > Hymenoptera > Halictidae > Megalopta > Megalopta genalis. The sequence goes on along the minus strand of NC_135018.1, from coordinate 26,278,529 downwards.
CAATCTTAATGTCGGTTAAATATCCACAGGCTATGAGTCATTTCGTGGTTGGTCCTTATAAAAATTGGCTGACAGTGTCCTGAATCGATCAGCATCTCGCCACATTTCAATAAAGTCTGTGCACCCTTTCAACACGTTCATTGTCACTACGGTTCTATTATAAACGAAAAAACAATTACGACTATTACCAATACCACTGAAAATAAATATTCAATGTAAAGAGGGCTTGCAGCATTGCCAAAAAAATTATCAATACCAGCATCATATTTATTATCCCGATGCTAGGTCTTTGCGAATGTATGAAAAGGTTGACAGGTGAAAGGTCGAAAGCTACTCGAAATTCTGAAACGATGCATAAGATTTTACAGCTGGGGGGTGAAGAGGGTCGATGAAATTTGAATGCTGATGGCAGCGGTGCTCCGTTCGATCATCGAAAAACGAGGAGCGGCACTCGCGTTCTTGGCTTATCAAAATGACAGACTGGTCCCTGAATTGATTGTCGGCTAACTTAATGGTTCGACGGAGGTCTTCCTCTTTCTACCTGGCTCCGCATCTCTTCCACGCCCTGCTACATCGTCCCCCGACAGCCATAACTCGGTCGAGCGAAACAGAGGAGCGCGCGCGAGCGGAATCTGTGTGTGGCCGAGCGCAGGCATGTATAAATACGCGAGGAGAGCCGCGTATAACAAGTTATGGCAGATAAATTTATAGCATCTCCAGTGAAACGCCATTACTTTAAATGCACCCCTCTCCGGAGCCGAGTGCGCTATCCTCCGCGATCCTTCTTTCGTCTTCGTTGCTCTTCTCCTCTCCTCTCTCCTCGTCACTCTGTCCTCGCCACTCTTTCTCTCTCTCTCTCTCTCTCTCTCTCTCTCCCTCGCTCTCTTTTTCTCTCTTGGAGTCCTGCCGTCCGTCCGCGGTATCAGCTTTTACGATTTTTAAATAGCCCGCGCCTGCGAATGCCTTCGACGTTGCAGGAACCGCGCCTTTTGTCCGGTCTCGATCTACGGATTTCAATGATCTCTCTTGGATCCCTTCCCGGCCGGCCGGCCGTGATTTTACGGCCGGTGCTTCGATGCTTCGCCTGAATCTCTCTCCGAAGCAGCCATTTCACTGTCAGCGATTTTTTGCAACGTTGTAAAAACGTAACGACACGCCCGTCTTCGTTACAGATGCCTGTGTCGGGGTCCGTTGTTTTATAATTATTGTGCTACGGAGGCGGAAGACCGCGATTCAAGGTCCCTCGATCCCTCCGGGGCCGCGTCGATCGCTGCGATCATCGACGTTCTAGCTGCGTCTTAAATTCTCGCCACTCCTAACTTTTTCATCGAATATACACTGACGGCTTTTCATCGGTGAGCTTTCTTCGAGAGAACTTGTGCAATGATTTCTGCAAAGATCCTGCGAAGGTAAGTTCAATTTCAACTTGATGAGAAGTTCAATGCAGTAGACCGCTTTGTTCATTTCGGTGTGTTCAGAATTGTATGAACTATTTTTATTTAATCTGTGTGGAATGTTGCCAATCAGAAGCTGAGATCATACTTGCATAATCTGACAGGAAGTTCGTCTTTGAAACAGTTAAGAATCGTCGTTTCAACTATTGATATTTCCATGGTAAACCTTATGAAACACAAGTTAAATTTTTTAAACATTTTAAACTATCAAAATGACTAACTGCATAGATAAATCAGTTTACAGAACAAGAAAAATCCGATTGAAAACAATCAGAATAAAATACTTTCTACAAACTGTATCAATTACCAGCAGCACCAAAATGTTTGGTTGTGTCATCTTCGATCAACCACATCCCAAATACGCATCTCCAAAAACAACCCCATGAAGTAGCACTGAAACAATTCCTATCTATGCTCAATTCGTCAGACATGACGACTGATCAACTAATTAAGAAGCTGGCTGGATCGTAAAATATCATGAAAAATCCGAAGGAAAGGCTGGAAAACGGCATCGAGGACGCTTCGGCCTCCACCCTTTTGCTTCCACGAGACGATCAAAGTTCAACCTCCATAATCTGGCCTAATCATGGCCCGGTGCCCCGAGTCGCTAACTTCTGTGACGTGTGCCAAGTCGTGGCGGGGATTCAAGAACGCCGGGGAGTGAACAGGGGCTGGACGGGAGGGTAGTGGAGGCGGGAGGCCGACGGGGGTATCAGTATCGCTGCGAGTAGGTTGCCAGCCGGGAATAAACCGTTTATCCCATATTATAATTAGTTAAATTCTTCGGGACGTGGAGGTGTCTTTACACGTCAGTCAGCCCACTTCGCTTCCAGGCTCATCCACCCCCGCCCCCGTCATTCCTTCGCCCTCATCCTCCTCCAGCTCTGCCTCCTCCACCCTCTCCCGTCGTGGCTCGTTCTCCTCCCCCAACGGCACGATCATCTCCAGCGCAGACGAGCCAGCCGTTCCGACTTAACTCGTTCGCCCGACCAGGTCGAGAGGGGGATACGTAAGATATTAAACTATCTGAAAATTAGTTAAATCTTGTTTAAAAGTTCGCCGGCGAAGTATTTGCAGCCGAAGAGAATCGACACCGGCTGCTGCAATGCGGCGATCCGAAGCGGTTCAGTGGCGGATCCGCAGATATTTCGACCGCTGTCTTTTTTTTTAGACGGCAGTAAATCGGCCGACCATTGTCCATTCGTTGTCAAGTCGAGTTGTTGTCTATTAGCTATCAAGCTGAACAAGCGGCCCGTACGTCTGATACCTTCCCTGGATAAGGGTAGTTTTGGTACATGTTAAATGTCTCAACTGTCCGTAAACTGTTACCATATATGTATGTGTCAAGTTTTAGATCCATTTAGAGAGTTTAACAATTTTTAGCTACATTTAGACCGTTTAGGAATCTTTTGCTAAGTTGTTCCTAAAGATTATTGTTTCATTGTATCTATAGAACTAAACAGCCTTGAATTTAACTTAATCGATTGAGGAGTTCAATGATTAAAAATAAATAAATAAATATATATATATATATATATATATATATATGAATATTATATGTATATATTTATTTATTTATTTTAATTTATATAAATATTATATATATATTTATTAATTTTTAATCATTGAACTCCTCAATCGATTAAGTTAAATTCAAGGCTGTATATATATACACATATCCTTGAGATTTTGACGAGATCTATAAAGTAGACCCAGCAGCTATCCTGAACCTAGCACCTAAGAAGTTAGTGATAGTTACACTGCATTTACCGGCTTATGACAGCCAGATAAAATTAATGAAAGAACCAGTTTCTTCTACTTCGTGTAATCATTACTATTTATTATCACTATATTGCTGATCTTTATGTAAAGCATAAACTGTTTAAATTAATTGCGCTAAAGTTACACGAAAGTGCATACCCTCTTTTAATAACTTTAATAAAACGAACACACTACAACCACAAATTCTTCCTATGGCTTTATAATTTGATCTAATCAGTTTTATCATAAAAGCATAAAATCCGCAGACCAGTTATTACGAAGTTTAAATTGTCCACTTATATGATATCAGATATCAATCTGAACAGAAGCATTTCAGATACAGAGGGCGCTCGATTCTGCAGCGGTGTAGATTGAAACGAAAATTCATTGTGCATCCAATCGAGTGTAAAAAAGAAATCAGATAGCAACTCTTATGGATTACAACGAACATAATAACGTATTTACATTGTCGCGCGACTGGCAAGTATCGCGAGCTACTTAATGGGACCTCGAACGATAAGGCTAACGAGTTAGACCAGTCTTGAACTTTTGCAAAATAGATTTTCCTTCCTGCGAAGGTGCTGCAACGTCTTATCCACATGTTGTAACTCAAACCCGCGGCGAGACGTGTGAATAATGACTGACAGCCATTTGTTTTCTGAGTCAGCGACATGTCCATAAACCCGCGGAACCGATAAGCTGTGTATAATTTTGCTTAATAAACCAATTTCCTTGGGATCCTTTAATAAATCATATTCATGATATGAATTTATGCCAGGTTTTTCGTTTTATGCAGAGTTTGCGCAAGGTACGCGTTATTAATGGACACTTTAATGCTATTAACACCATTTAATAAGACACCTTAGCGTTCTTGCGATCCAACTCTGGGTTAGCTTAATCTCCTGATTGTTAGATTGTGGATCTTGGTACTGAATGATCAGTTGAAATGAAGAGCAGCCTTGCAGAAGCTTTTTTCTTTCTTAGATCATGTTCTTGTGTTGATTTGATTGTTTTAAATTGTACCAACCCTTGCATGGTGCTTATGGATCGTCAATGAAAGAAGTTCTATTTACTGATTCAAATATGCAAAAATTTGCCAATGGCAAGGGTCTACTAGATCTGCACGACACTAGACGCTCAGGTGAGTACAGCAAATTCTTCCTAACCGACGTTCAGATTGTACACAAAAATGGGCAATTTGGGAAGAGAAGATACGATTATTCGAGCCTCGCGACTCGTTTTTATAGTTACCGATTTTCGTTCCAAATTGTCCATTTCTGTGTACAATCTGAGCGTCAATTAGGGTGAATTTACTGTACTCTCGGCACTAGGTCCCCACGTGGGTACTCCTAGCATTAGACTTTCACGTGGTTAGTCCCGGGTTAATCGACACTCGCGAGCGGGTGCTCGGAAATTACGGATCCGCAATAAAATCGACGGCGAGAGGAGCGCACTAAAAAACGAGGAATCGACTCCGGGGGCGTGATAATTTATTCCAAGGCTGAAAATCGAACAGCCCGGTCGCCGTTGAAATCGGAACGGCGCGGCGTGGCGCGGAGCAGAGCAGTGCGGAGGAGGGGGAGGCGGAGGAGGAGGATGAGCCGAGGCACGCGTGTAATCGAGAACGTCCAATTCCGAACGAGAGATTAACACGGTATTATTATTCTGACAGGATTTTAATTTCGTCCGCGGTCAAGCGATCCTCCTCGCCCGTGAGAAGTTCCCCCTGCACGGTTTTCTGTGGAAGTGACGCGGAGGCCACGGCAAACGGCCAAACGGCAAACCAGTGGGTGTATCGATATTGACGAGGGTGCAATCCGCGTGACGTTCCGACCCGGACCCAGACCAGGAACACCCCTGTGTGCTTGCTTCAGGTCCCAGCGGGGGTCGCTCACAAATTATATCTGCCGGACGTGATGCTAATCTGGAGAAAGTTTGGAAAAGCAGGCATGATTGATTCTAATTTATACAAGTCCTACCCGTAGTTCGGACTAGTTTCCTGCATTCTTCGACATCTGGTTCATATCTTTCACTTTTAGCTCTGTGGATTGCTGATCTCTGTTTGATAACATTTTTGGACATACGAGTTCGGTTTGGTAGGCATTGAGCTATCTCTTGGAACGGTAGTAAGGAAAACATCCCTTAGAACGTCCTTCGAAAACATCCTTGAAATGCTAAAAATAAAGAAAAAGACTGTCTCCATTTAATAAGTTGTTACACTTAAAAAAGTGTTAACGTTACAGTGATAACTTAACTGTAAAAATAACTAATTATAACTTAACTATAAAATAACTAGGCTGCGGATCTTTATGTGAAATAGAAATTATGTGCATCAATTGTACAAAACAATAATTAAATAACATTGTGTTCCTTCCTTTAGTAGTCTTAATAACCAGAAAATAATGTAATGACATTCTTGAATTCTTTTGGTATCGTCACCGATCTCTATTGCACTAACCCATGTTTGCCATAAACGCGTAAAATCCGCGGTTTAATGATATACTATAAATAATGATTGTTTAAGGGTTTAAAACGAATTGTCAAAGTTCGCGGGGCGTTCTGAGCACGACGTTCGATCCTCCGACGACCGTAATCCCTTCGGGCCTGTATCGCTATGGAAGATCGGTGATCGTTTGGCGCGAAACGCGTGAATCGATCGGATTTTCAGGTCCGCTAGATGAGAACCTGTCCTCCGGTGGTTCGTTTTCCTTTTCTCGCGCCGCATCGACACATTCCCCCGGTCAGAAATCCAGGAGCGTACACACACGCACACGCGCGCGCACGAACACGCACCGGTGTGGGACGAGGATGTGTGCAGGGGGAAGCCACGCGGGGGCACACACGCTCAGAAAAGTAGACCGACAATGGCAAGTTACCTGTTGAACATACGGACAGGTGACACCCCACGTCCTTTATGCGGCGTATCCGTTGCGTCGTATTTTATCGGTCGGAAAGTTTGATTTCTCGTCGAGGCTGGCCCACAATAAAATACTTCGGTCGGCTCCCACGCCGATCAGCAGTCAAGTGAAGCCGGATTACTTCCATAAATTTTCCCCCGGCACGAGGGGGGACCCGTCGATCGACCACCGAAAACCCACGAAATAATCCGGCAGGGGCCGATGTCGATCTGTCTTTAAAACCCAAAAGAATCCTGCAGGAAGTAAGTGTGTACCTGCACACCTAGCCAACAGCTTTTTCCTTCCGTTTTTATTTAGAATAGTAAGAATAAGAGACAAGTGATATATCGTAGTAGATAATCCAGCTTCCGTTTCGGCTAACTTCATTTCTTGCACGATAACTTATTCCACCGTAATTCAATTTCCTGCGCAGCTTTGAGCAAATTTAGATCTTTTGACACGTTGAAATTGATGGTAACACGTTTACTGAGAATTTCTTAATATGTTTCAATGGAATCGTGTCTTTGGGACTTAGTTTTAAGCTTCTTTTTGATTCGATGCTTGAGATTGAGGAGCCTTTTAATACGTTTCCGGTGGGCACAGGATTAATTGATCTACTGTTTCCTGGTGAGTTCAATACATTAAAAAGGAAGTGAAATATATAGGGCGAGTCACGAAGAAGAGAACACTTGAATTTGTCCGCAAACGAAAGCGTTCGATGGAGACAATGCAACGATATCGACAGATCCTCTTATTAACGGTTTTTTAAAGCTGATTCGAGGTCATCGATGTTTTTTTTTCTTTTTAATAGCTCTGTGCATTTTTAATCTCATCACGTGGTAGCTAATGCCGAGACGAGTTAAACGACTTAGGACACTATGCATTGAAACATGTATCCTGTTTTTCGTGATACACCCTGTATGTTCGTTCATCTTAGAGTCTTCATTTTATAATTCTTTGAAGGTATTTGTGTGTTTATTCTTGTTAGTTTTATAAAGCAACACATACCAGTCACTTTTAATCCTCTGAGCATTTAGTAGTAATAAAATTTATATGGCTCGAAGCTGTTCTTCGGGATTTGTAATGAATTAAGGTAAATTATTGCTTTTGAAGTTTTCCTGCAGAAAGTATAAACACTATTTAGAAATTCTCGTAGATTGCGAACATTTATGCAAAATAAAAATTGTCTTCATTAATATCAACAAATTAGCCTTAAACAGGAATTTAGTGTTGCTTCCGATCATTTGATACAGCAGTATCTTTATATCGTTCCAAAGTTTGAACTACTGTATTTGTTTCACAAAATAATAATTTTTTTTCATAAATTAGCAATCTAGTTATGCAGGCTGTAATAAAATCACTAACCAAGAAACAATGAAACTAAACTTATACTACATCTACTTCTTCATAAATTTACCAATCAAATGATAAATTTGTACGAATATTCTCTATTTGATTGTCAATATGTCGTACTAGATTGCAGATCTATCTGCATTTACCACTCAGAAAATAATATCAAAGAATACATCATCAAAGCTTAAGTTCAATAGAATTTAGCAGATTTCAGACATCCTTCCTTCTTCCAAATTGATCTCCAGAAACAAAGTTCTGCTCATCTGCCCGGTCTGAAGGATAGCGACAGAGCTCACAGGAGCATGGTGGTATCCAGCGGCGATCTAGTCAATAACAAATGACATGACACAGGTGGCAAAAAACGCTACCATCGGGATCCAGGACCAGGTACGAATCCCACGTGTCACAGATCTCGGATCGATTCCGTCATCGATAGTTTCCGTAGACTGTCCTTGAGAGTCGGTCGATCCTTCTAACACAGGACCGATCGAAGGCCAGCCGATACACACGCACGGCAGAGCCGAAAATCGAATGCGTTCATCCGGCAGGCATTCCAATGAGACAAACAGGCCGAAAGAAAGAAAGAAAGGACGCTAGATGATGAAAAAAGGACGCCGGAACGAGGAGATGTAGACGGATGGCGTGATACATGGCAGCCTTATTTCTCTCTCTCTCTCTCTCTTTCTTCTTCTTCTCTCCGTCTCACGCTCTTTCATTCTCTCTCTCTCTCTCTCTCTCTCTCTCGCTCTCCCGTTTCGTCTACGAAACGCTACCAGAGAGATGCCACGGTAGCGGTTTCACTCTCTTTCTCTCCGAGCTGCTGGCAGGGCGTAGCCTGCAGGCCCCGATCATTACCGACATTGTCCACTAATGGATATTTATGAATGCACCAATCAACGCCACCACTACCGGGCTTCAATGCAATCAGAATCGATTATATAGATTCCGGCCGCGAACGCAACCTTCGATCGTCCTTGCGAAACTCCTTCGACGATGCCGCGCCGCGTGGGCGGTCTCTCTCTCTCGGAAGCTTCGCGGAATTAGGAATCAGCGGGAAATTGTCGGGACTGCAATTGCTGCAGCTGGAGCACTTTCTTCAAAGCGCAGTGGTCGTCTCCTGTTGCATCGCGAGGATCATTTTTCTATCCAATTTTTCGTGGAACTTATGGACAGTGTTGTGAGTTACTCATTAACACGTTCATTACCGCATTCATACACATGTAAAGTCCACGATATTCGTAGTTTACATCTTTATAGATAAATTAATTTCGTACTGTGTGGCTTTCCTATACTAAATTGTTTTATATGTTTAGTGAAACAGTCTAACAATGGAAATAAGTAGCGGAACTAACGCTGGTAGCCAAGAGCATTTATTTATTGTTCCGTTAAAAAGCTATGGACCAAATATTTCTTGGATTTGCATTTTAAGCGAGCTAGATTATGGATCTCAGTTTTACAAGCTAACGAACGATGTGTACATAAATTATTATATAAATTGATTACATTCGACGAAAAATGTACGCCAATGAAATACAAGAAGCTGGTTGATCCAAATTTATTACATCAAGTATTGAACACTTGGGTACTGTTCTAGTTTTTCCATTAGTATTTTCTGAATTAAAATTTGTCAAAGTTGAACATTCATATGAACACCTAAATTGATGCTGCACAATTAGTTTTTATATTTCCACTACAAAAACTAGAACTATATAAAATCAACGGTTTAGAAAACGCAGTAAAATAAAAGAACATAACGCCACGTATGAACTACGAAACAAAATTTGATTCGCAACTCTTTCTCACTCTCGGAGATATAAAAAGTAGAATTATTAATTCCAATCCAATTCCAATCCAGAGGATTGTAATTATTAATTCTAATCCAATGAAATTGATTCCAATATCACGCGAAGATGAATTTATTTGTTGTCCTCGTATAGAAAGGACAGTTCAATAATACATATATACATAAAAAGTGTTACCCATCACACTGATAACAGAATTAACGTATCCGCAGGATTGATGAAGAACCTGCCTTTCAATCTATAAGTTCCGAGAAGACGTTCCGTTTTGATCTCGCCGCCCACGCCCCCGCCGTGCCGTTTTTGTTCGACGGGTTTCGGAGAAACAATAGACGATCGGTCGGCGCTAATCAGCCTCTGTTCACCGAGTTCTGAGCGTGTGACGTAATCGCGGGATTTTGAAAAAGTCACGAATGCGCGTTTGCAGTTCGGCACGCGGCGAATATGCCGTCACGGGCCGTAACACGGCGTGACCACGGCGTGCATAATATCGCGTGTAGCTGGCCGCATTGTATGTTTACGAGTCGGCCTGGAGGGCCGAAAGAGCGGCTGCAGCCACCACCACGGACAGAGAGGTGTCGACCAACACGTGTCCGTATCGACGAGGATGTATCGACGACAGCCTCTCCCTTCGGCTATCCGCGTGTGGTCGCTCCGAGTCTTCCTTTTTCGCCTCCTTCCCTTGGATTCCTTTTACTTTCGACGTGTACGAGAGGATCGCTCCGGCGATGCCTATCTGGCACCTTGAGCTGCAACGCTGATAAGTAGCTAGGTTGGGACTTGCAGCGGTTGTTGCATCGATGCGTTGGCTGCCGAATCGTGTGACCCTGCAAAGTCCCCCAAAATCAGAGCAATTTTGGGCAACGAGATGAAGTTTGAACCTCGGGATCAGTGAAATTCGGTTCAAGCAATATGCTGTGGTAAAAATTGTTGTGTAGTTATGGATGTCATCCTGCTTGTATAATTTAGGCAGACAGATTTTATGCGAAGTGAACAAGAGGATGCTGGATAAGGGAAATTAGATTCTGGCCGGGCGCTATTTTATGTGTAGAAGGCGAAAGAGATTGAACAGGGTGACTTTGATTATGTTGCACCTTCAAACCCAAGGATATTGAGTGACAAAACAGAGCTCGCAGTGCTGCCTGTATTAAAAGAGTCAAAGCAGAGGTATTCTAAAAACAATGTACAATGGTGAGACTGGATAAGGGAAACTAGGTTTTGGAGAGGCACTATGAAAATTTTAAAGGATTTAAGAAATCAAAGTAAGTGGTTATACCTTCGTTGCACCTTCAAGGCCAAGACCGATGAGCGTCCAATCAGAACTTACAATGCAACTTACCTATCCAAACAGGTAAAACAATAGGCTTCCAGATTTATTTAATTAGAACAAATCAGGCTTGTATTAGGGGAAGTTAAATTTGAAAATAGATCGAAGTTGTAGGGAATTCATAAGGTTAAAGAGGATGGCTACGATGGTTATACGTGAAGGTATGTCCCCGTAAACGTGAAGAATGGTTGAGGTAATCAAGAAAGGTGCTATAAATCAATGTGAAAAAATGATGAGAAAAACTAGGTCGAGAAAAGTGCCCATGAAATTTTTATGATCTTTAAGAGGTCAAGGAGAACGACTATGACAGCTCTAGGAGCTTCGGATGATCCTACGAGCTTGAAAAGATCTTTAAAAATTGTCAAGTCAACTACGATCGTCTTATGAAGCATCTTGGACATCAAATAGGAATTTCGAAGCAGTCAATGGTTCTGAGGCTGGAATAATTGGATTCTGCAGCTCTCACAAGTTTGAAAGTGTAATTGAATATTTTTAGAGGATCTTAGCAATCCAATTGTGAGGTTCTACGAACTTATTCAGCTTTCTGTTCTGCGACATTATATCCTTAGTGTGAAAAACTGGGTCGACAAGATGTCGATACAAATTTAAGAGCCTCGAGTGGTTTTTGATGATTTTCGGAGCTTCTGATGAGTTTCTAAGCTTGAAGCAGATCTTCAAAAATAACTGAGAAATCAGGATGATTTTTTAGAACCAAATCAGAACTTCAAAGTTCCCAATTTGTAACTTACAGAGTTCCAGAATATCACGATGATTTTTGGGACTATTTACATGATACATGTATTTTTGAAAGCGACTCCGCCGATAGGAAAGCGATCATGATTTTCCACGCATCCCCATAGTTACGGCTAACAAATTCCAAAGCCAAATAATTCCGTAAGAATGTTTTCCTGATCAGAGACTGCCATTACCTGGATGCTCGCTGAAAAACGCTGAACGCCTAGGCGAATTTTCCACGTAAGAAGGGCAGCACTCGTATGGCCGCGCATAACGATCGTTTCATGGGAAATAACGTATAAAATGAATTGGCTATAAAGCCGGGTAGCTGCAGCGGCCCAGAGGAGAGTTATTCGTACCCCGGTTCTGCGTGTAACTCGTGTACCCTATAACTTGACACCCTAGCCGCATCGGGCAACCATAACGCGCGTATATCAGTATAATCCATCTGAAATCCGGATCCAATTTCTTCGGGGCGTCACGGTAAATTCGGCATTATGAATTTCACCGAGACGCTCGGCCGTCGACTGGTTACTTTTTCAGTTGAACACTGCTGCCTTCTTCGATGCTTCGTCGTCCGTGAGCCAGCCTCGCGGTGTCGAGGTGAATTCTATTCCGACGCATAACACGGACACTAAAACTTTATTCCCCTCTGTATGTAGCTTGATGTCCCTTCTCGTAACTCGCGAGTATCGAAGATAAGGACGCGAGCGAATAATCCGGCCAGAATCGCCGGCCCATAGAAATTTTAAACGATCCGAGAGACCCCCGGCTTCATGGAATACCCTCGTCATATTAAACGATGATAACCGCGGGAAACGCTCGGTAAACGCATCTCGATCTAGGGGATGTATCGGAAACTTGCGAATTACGCCATACATCCCGAAACGTACGTTGCAATATTCAAATGTTGCAGAGTTTGCCAGTCTGTCGAGTGTCTGTCGTCTAATCTTTATCTAGGCAGATCCAATAGTTTCAGAGTATTTTCTTGGTTTATTCAGGATCTCTAATCTTCTAGAAGAACCATGACACTTGAATCTGTCACTTCAGTTGACAGAAATACTGAAAAATTTAAAGCAGTGTCTATTTTAGCTATTTTTAATCGAATTAATGCTGCGAACGGAAGCTTCCAGTGTAGCCACATTATATAAGAGAGAAGAGAAAAAGAAAAATGTATTAATATTTCTTCAGGCTCGCATAACGAGGACCGTACTCAAAATTTGCTTGTAACTGCATTCATTTGTAAGAAAACATTCAACATGTCTGCAGTTAAAAGTAAAAAATTATCGGTATTTTGTGGTCAATATTTGCGGTCAGTATCTGAAGACCACGAAGAACCTTGGCAACGTTATGATTAGATTGCGGATCTTTCTGTAAAATAAAATCGTTTGCAACGAATTCGAAATGTTTCTCGCATTATCAGATTCAATTTTTTTACTTTTTTACAGTATCGTTCAAGAACTCTGCATAGTTTGCATAGTTTAGCAAATGGAACTGACTTTTTATGAATTCTTCTTCTCATTCTTTCTGTTTTTAGGTTAGAAAAATTGTTTTATAAAATTAATAAACAGAATGCCAAGAATTGTGTGGAAGTATCAAATGAAGTTGTTCATTTCGATGAGACAAGAATTTAGTGGTAATATTTCTATTTGTAATGTTCGGGACAATTATCTTATTTATAACGTATACACGACCCTTCATGCAATAAACAATGAATAACTGATCTTTCTAAAGCTTTGTCTAACTGTGACCATACTTTTGAACAGTAGTGTGTTTCTGTTATAAATACATTAAGCGCGGTTGACTGTACATCATTATGTTGGTTGGTCGTGTAATGATGCACGTCGTTATCCAGTTTTCATTAGTTGCTTTATAGAAACTAAAAGAAATGCTCTATTTCCGTCGTGCATTAGAAGAGTATTTAAAATAAAACATCTGCTAATTTTGCTCGATGCAAACATTTTTCCTCGTATGTTACAAACTTGCACATGCAATCGCTACATCTTATGCAACGTTTGCAACATCGCCAGCTCGCATACGTGAACGAAGCTCTTTGATTTTTTCAAAAGAATAGAAGTTGGTAAGAAAGAGAAAGCGAAAGAAAAAGTTTCGAGGGAATATCGTGGATCGGCTTATACCGGACAATGGCTGGCAGAAGCGAAACGGTAGCAGCGGCCCATTGAATCGAGCAGTTTCCGATTCCTTTCATCGTGCATTGAACTTTGGTCCGGAGAGGGCAAGCATGTTCCTGGTTTCCTTCGGATACGGTGTCGGTCGCCAATGACGACGCTGGATCGGCGGATTCTGAGGCAGTGGCATCATCAGAATGAAGAACGACTCGGAGGTGTCCACCTAACGTTACTAATGATCCCGTGGGCTCCGTAGAATACATATGGAGCGGCCAGTCTGAATTAAAATCGCTCTGGCTATAGCGACCTACCCTTCTCTTCTCCTATGATTAATGGAGAGTTCACACTCAGAATGCACACACAGGATAATTAAGGGGATATATTCTGGCCACCGAGTCCGCGTGTAGTTTGAAGGATGTAACGGGTGACAAGATCGTCAGGCCTCGCACTCTCTTGGACTGCAACCCTCCTGTCGTACCTAAAACACAGAAAATCCAACATCTTTCCGCCAATCGTAACAATTCGGATATCGAATCTAGCATGACCAATGCGATCGATGTTAAAATACTATTTTCCAGGGTGCACAGTAATTTTAGAGGTTTCGTTTCGACACGATAATTCGATTGTAGATGCGATCGATCGATACCAAGCGGAAGATTCGAAGATGCCACCCAGTATACGGGGTTTGGACGGCAAGCTTTAAGATCTGCCGCATCACGCCGCGGTGGAAGGGCGGCCTAATCATTAATTCAAGGCTTAGGTGTAAACAAACGATGATTTGATAACGTCCAGAGACGCAGGGGCGTCTCTAACGGCTACCAGCGAACGCAGAAAGGGCGGACGGGAATCTTCTCTTGATCCATCCACGCACGATGCGTACACGCCGGGGCGGGACAGGGGTTCCGACCTGTAAGTACAGGTGCTGCATTTGCTCGTTAATTATGTATACGACTCGCGAGAATTACGCTCGATTAATTTTCCCTGATGCACGTCCTCTCGCTGCAGATTCTTCTTTGCAAATGGTATCCGTGTTCTTGTCCAAAGCATCTAAAACGTTTCCACTCGCTTTGATCACCGGATTCGAATGAATCGAGCCGCGGGAATTCGAAAAGTCGATCCGAAAATGGCTGCTTGAAATTATGTTCAAGTTTCCTGCTCGCAGAATATTGGAAATATAATTTTTCTTCGTCTGTGTTGACAGCCCCGTCGATCGAGTGTGGGCGATACAATTTCTCATCCACTTGTAAAATTTAATTTTTATCAGAATTTATTAGTGCAAACCGAACTTTATTAGCAATATATGCATATGAAATGGTATAGCAATTTTCAATGGTGCCTCAAATCGCCATTCGAGTGCAAATCGTTAATGTCGGCGAACAATTTCTATTTTTGGTGAAAGCGTTTTTCGAAAAAAATCAGAAAGAAATGAATATACGAAAATGACTATGGATATCAGTTAAGTCGATGTGTACGATTCACCGCTAAAAACCATAAAAATCGTGACAAGTTCTCGAGGAATTTGAATCCGGCGAATTAATTACGAATTGAGCAAGGTTAGAGCGATCTAATCTCTGACAAATTACTGAAAAAAGGAAAAGATTTGCTGGAGGGGGTCACACGATGTCGTTGAGCCCAGAGCATCGGGGTGTTCAGGGTACAGGCTGGAGGGGTTGGTCCGAGGGGGTGATACGAGCCACAGTTACAGAAGGCGGGGGTGGCGTCGCGAGGGAGGAGCGGGAGATCAGGATGGCGATGGGTCGGGTTAGTGGTGGTGTGTACAGGAGCGAGAAGAGCGCCATTCTTTTGTAAGAAGCTCACATAAATTGCGACACCCAAGAGTTAAAAGCAGTCTTAAATTACGTGCCGTCGACTCCTTGATGAATTGAGTGCTCCCACCGCCGCTCTATCCTCCCACCCCGCGCCGCGCTGCTTTTCCCGTAGCCTCTTCTATGTAGCTTTCTTCGCCTAGCGATATTATACATTGTTTTTACGTTCCCCTTTATACCCCGTCGGAGGCTGCGCAACCCTAGCCCCTCCAGGTAACTGGAGCAACTGGTCGTAATGAACAGCTCCTTTATAGTTTTCAAGCCTTCGCCCGGTCGAGGATGCGTCCGTGAGATCCTCTTCGTCACTATACACCCAGTCCTCGGCCACTTTCCTTTAAAACGGGGCCAGCTACCCGCGTAGATTGCACCGGCAAAAGTAACTCAGGTGTTCTAATTAATTAAGCGTTTTATTGTCGCTTTTACAGACCCGCCTCACAGATCCGCTGGCACTAGCGTCTTTATCGAGCAAATCAACCTACGTCGTACCTGGCCGAGTCGCTATGTAAGCAACTTCGCGAATTTCTGTCGACCCGTAACTTTCGACTACTTCTGTTCAACGATTATCATTTAATGAAGCGGACTAGGTGTAACTGTTTCAGGGATATTTAGTTAATCTTCTGTTATTTTACGGTACTTTCAATACTGCGAAGCAAATTGATTTTTATTCGTCGCTAGTTTAAACAAAATTAGTTAAACGGGTTGAGGCACGTTCAATCTTTTTGCACTAAATTACTTTTATTGCTACGTTGATTAGTATTTAGTCGCTATTAAATTCCTACACAACCAAGAAAACTTATATTTATTTTATATCTACGTTAGAGTTGCAGTTGTCAAATATCGACGATAAAACGTTGTTTCTATTTAAAAGAAGCGAATAACATCCACGAGTAGAGTATTTGATATTTTGACTAAATAATAATGACAAGTCTGACATTTTGTAAGTGTTAACATACTTTCATGTACTTACATTTATTGTAGTCGAAGTTTTAGTTCATTCATTTGTTACGGTGAAATATACTGTAGAACAGCTTTAATCACTCCATTAATTAAGGGTGAAGGGATAACAGGAAAGTACACCTTGTACTATGAAATCTCTGCTGTCCTTAAGATTATGCATTCAAGTGAATCTCAGAATTTTTTTACTAAAAAATATTAACAAAAGTGAAAGATATAACCTTGATATTAAGGGTCTACTATTCGAGTCATTTTGCAAAGATCATCCGTTCAAAAAATTATCTTTGCCAAGTCTCACCCCACGATCGTATCTACAACATCGCCGACTGTCCAAAATATTATAAACTATGTACAGGAATTATTTTGTACCAATGATCTCATCCGTGTCATCATCGACTGTCGAAAATATAAAAAAATATGTACACGAACAAAAATATACACAGTTATAGGACAAGTTACACTAAAATGTCTCTTCTAATGGACAAATTGAAATCATCCCTATAAAACGACATAGAAAGGTAAGATCAGAGGTCTGCTGATTCAGCGGCACCAGGATCATTAGCAGACATCGCGGAGACTAAGCTGACCCCCTAACAAGCCCCCGCGAGCCGAATGGGGCCCGATTGAACTAGTTTCCACGGCGCGGTGTCTGTGGATCCCGATCCCGTGGCTCGCGGAGCGCGTATAAATTAGCCCGAAAATCGCGTAAACAAGTTGTATCGCGGGTTGAATCGTGGCCACCAATCACCGGGGCTTCTCTTGTCCCGCCGACAGTCTCCTTCACCGTGGCCGACTCCCCCTTCACCGCCAGGTTCTCGCCGGTTCTCTGGTTCCGTGCAGCCCCGGCCTTGCCTTCTTTTGTTTTTTAATATCGCCGTGTATTTTATATTTCTGAAATCCTATCTGATCCTGCGCGACTGATTTATATGCACGATGATACACGCGTGCCGGCACTACCAACGAGGGGGCCTCGAGAAAGCAGCCATCATATCTGGGGAATCATCGGGCAGCGCAAACAGAAAATAACTGGGTTACCTTTAGTTTTATTTGGCGCAGGTTACGTCGGATTCGTGGACACACGGACGGACAGACAGAGAGAGAGAGAGAGAGAGAGAGAGAGAGAGAGAGAGAGAGAGAAAGAGAGGGAGAGAGAGAGAGTGAGCGATGACGAAGAGAGGGAGGCGGCGGAAGAGGAAAGGGAAAAGGTTGGTGGCAAGAATGGTGAACGAGGATCCGGCGGAGAGGGGAACCGGGGCGGAGAGGGAGAGGGCAGATACGTTATTGTTCTTGGAATGATTCCAAATAAAGATTTCACCGGTACAGTGTGTAGGAACCTGAATAATAAAATTCCGACGATGGGCCAGCGCAGCGCTAACCTCCATTTAGCTCTGCTGCCGGTTGCCGGGCACGGGTGTAAAGGCTGCCTCCTCGTAACAAATTGTCCTGTTTGCTTTTACCTCGCGCGTCGGCTTTTCGGCCATCAGAAAGCGAAACGATCCTCTGAACGCTGATGGAATTAGCTCCCTCTGCCAGCGACAAAGTCAAGGCGATCCCCTATCTCGGTAATTGACGGGATTACGCTAACCTATGGATTTTACGTAGGTCTTGGACAACTACTAGTCCGTTCGTCCTTTATGATCTTCGGCGTCTAGAAGTCGCAAAAATCTGCCGACAGATTGCAACCTGTTCTGCCGAGTTGGGCCCGGTAAATCAATTCCGATTCCTCGATTCCTGTTGGGCAAATTCTGTTTCAGGAATGTCACTGGGCGCAGAAATTAATGCTACTCCTTTGGTTGCTCTCCGATAGACCTAATTACTTCAGAATTCAATTTCTCGCACCTTTTCTTACAATGCTGGCATATAGCCGCGATCAAGATTTCAAAACGAATCTGTTGCACACGTGTATTATCAAGTTTTCTAAACAATTTGACTGTCGCGTCAGACATACTGTTTCATAAACCTTGAAAATCTATTAAGATGCGTTAAGTGTATCAAATTTTGTTAGGGTGTGCGTGTCATAGGATTGTTATACGAATTCTCGCTGCATTAAATTTTCTTTTCTACTCGTGCATTCACAAAGAAATTGTTTCATAATCCGTGAAATCACCATAATAGATTGTGGCAATAAAAGAAGTAACAGAGAGAGTATTTAGAATCTCGAATTCAAATAGAAAAGAAAACTAGTTTTTGGAAATTAAATAGATTGTAATACGTTTCAAAACTTGAGATCGTGTATTATAGGATCTTCGAAGACTATCAAAATGTGTTTTGTCCGATCTGAAAAGAAATTAGTTTCTGAAGATTTTTTAAATCTTATACTATAATACCTTCGAAAAGAATGACAATGCATTTTTATCTAGAATCAATAATAAAAATGTACTGTAACAAGTAACAAGAATAGTCAAATTGAATTTTATTGTATATTGCCGAAGAAGTATTGTAAATTGTAAATAGGAATTTTCTATGGGTCGGTTGAGGATCCATCGAAAAGTTAATTGAAGCGGCATAGCCGAGATCCCGATCAGTTTTTCCAATTATTTTCCGTGATTTTGGTCACAGATTCTGGTCCGCCCCGGCAGCGTTCGGCATTAACCGCGATTATCATATTTTCGTTGGGGACCTGGCATCATAAATTTGATCTCGTTATCTCGTTTACGGACTGCAGCCGTGCAATGGAGCGGGATGAACTAACGACGGAGACGTGGGTCACTGTGGTAGGAGACGGCTGAAAGAAGTGACGAAGGAATGGCGTGCTGAAATGAACAGGCTTCTTCAAACGAGAAGATTCCTGATCTTCTCGGCGTTTATATTGTGTTTAACAACTCCGCGCTGCTTCCAGGAAAATCAAACTTTTATCTAAAGTGCCCCGCGCTTGCTGGAACACCAATTAATTTACATACGAAACCGTATCAGCAATAAACGGGAAAATACTTTCGGAAGTCGATTACTATAAATTGATTATTACGATCGTGCATGTCTCTGTAAATATACGTTTCCTTCGAATAATTTACACGTACAAAAGATTTAACGGGGATTCATCTTGAAATCCTTATTAGCGCGTTGAATATCAGATCATTGTCTAAAAATGGCCCACACGATCGAAGTAATGAATTAATGATATCGAAAGTAGAATATTAAATTTTTTAGAGCGATTATCATTTTAATATTTTTCGATCCTGCTAATCCTTAATAAACACTCAACTTCTTAAGCTGTGCTATGATAAACATCAAGCGTAAAAGTTCCTTTTCTCCGCTTTCGGCGAACGAAATAAAATTGTCTGATCGAAGTCCACTTTAATTGCTCAGATTTTCAGCGTGCTTGTCGCCCGTAAAGTTGTCGGGGAAATAAAAGGATGCACTCGGGCCGTTCGCGTGGCGTTAGAATAAGTTCCCGAACATCTTGATAGGTTTCCGTGAAAGCAGTACAACACGGAGCGATCTTTATCGCCAGAAAGTTCGCGCTTCTTTCGATTCGGCCAATTTCGCCGGGCTCGGTTCGCGCGCATAACTGTGCATAAGCAAAATTTATGCCAGGCGATTTGATTACCGCGATATAAACTTGATGCGGACCTGGACGACAAGACGGGGACATACATCACGTGCTCGGTTCGAGCCCGGTCTCTGTACCCTGGTACCATTCCTGGTAAACCAACGACGCCCCGCGTTCCGTTCTTCCTTCTTTTGTTTCACAGCAGCGGTGTCCTTTCTTCTTCGCCGATCCGTCGCCATTTTTTCGTGATTCAAGCCGCCATTTCTTTCGCGTACGTGACGAATGCGTAATATCGTTCGCCATTGATCAAAACACGAATATTTCTCTACGTAATGCGTTCTTCGGGATCTTATACTTTGCACGGCAATGCTGTAATTAATTTTATGCACATTGGTATCTAAAGACGTATTATAAAGCACGATAATCAGGTAGACCATAACTTTCATTAACTAAATTGTCTTAAACTTTTTAACAACAGAGGCAACGAAATAGCAATGGTAACGAATTTGTTAATTTTTAGTTTTATCAGTACAAGTTAACTAATCGCGATCAGTGAAATGTAATGAGCATATTCAATTGTCTTCTACAGTATCGTCTGATGTATTCAGTCCACGAAGCTACTTTGCAGTTATCACGCTGATTGTGAGCTTTCCTTTATGAAATTGTTTTAATCCAGCAAAATCAATTATTATTATATTCTAATAATGCAAATGGGTTACGTGTTAATTGTTTTCGTCGTTCGTTTCATAAAAATTGTAATGAATTTTTCAAACCGTGAAATGATTTCAGGTTCCGAAGTTTGTTGAGACCGAATATCGAGTGCTGCAGAAAATGGTAGATTACTCATCGGTACACCTAGTGGATTGAACGGGCACACGTTTGCCAGATACGTTCGCGCGCCAAAGATAAGTTTAGAATAACTTGTTTTATGAATTGTCTTGTCACTCAAATCGTAATGAAAATCATTTCCTCGGAGACCCGACGAAAATGAAGTCGTAGCGTAGAATATAGACACTTAATTGATGATCCGCGTCTGGCTGTCCGAGGTGGTGAATATTGCGCCCTCAAAACTGTGAAATATTTATAAATCTATCGACTCTCGGGAACACGAATTCGAGACTGACTAAAATTTAGCAATACCCTAGACTTCAAACCTAAATATAATTCAGTCGAACATTAAAGAACATTAAAGTAATGCGCGGTTTATAGAAGTTTATAAAATTCAAAGTTTCATTCTTTCCAGATAAAATTTTGTTCTACTGTTCCAGAAACTAATGGTTCTCTAGGGAGACGGACAAAGCGCTTTTTAAAAAGTTGGCGTCCGAGTTTTAACACACTGGCGAGATAATCAACATTTTTCCACCAGCGACGATGAGGTGTTCCAATTACCAAAGTTATCATTATGAAATTTAATCATTCCTTTCCATTGCGAACATTATTTTTAACTCAATTTCAGGGACCCCATCAAATTAGGACAATGCACAAAAATAGAATCAGCAAGATTGTACAAAATAAATATTTTTTATCGAAACTCCATTTCTGGTGTCCACTAATTGGAGCAACGAAATCCAAAACAACACGAGTCAACACGACTATTGATATCATTCATTTGTTCTGCTCATTCAGAGTTATCTAATACAGTTTGAAGCAATGTGACAATCTCATTCCTAACAGACATATTAATGTTATTTTTTAACTAATAATGACAGAACTATATACACATTGAAAAAATAAATACGAATAATGCTCACAGAAAATCAACAAAATCGATAATGAAATAAAGACGATAAATATATAAAATTCGATTTTAGCTGTTTTGGTAAAAACATGGTTTTAATTCTCCAATATAACTCTCACGTTCAATCCAACACCATCGATCGGAGGATACGTTGATCACTCGATGCTGCTCGAAGACAGAGATTCATCGTGGCTTGCTAGGGAAATCAATGGTTCGCGAGGTGAATCAAGAGGTTCAATTTATAGTTATTGTTGCTAATTCACCTGCATCTTGATCCGGCGACGTGTATTATTCGCGAGGATACCGAACGGCGTCGAAGGGGGGCCTAAATCACCAGCGTCGCTTGACTCACCTTCGTCACACCCATGGCGGCACCCAGGAATAATAGCGGCCCGGGGCCGGAAGTCCCCTCACCTTGTCGGACCAGTTCGTTCCGAAGAATCGACGGTTTCGACGTGTTTGTGTTGACTGCGCCTCGGTGCGCGCCGCATTCGATTTCATATACGCAACCCCTGCACTAATGATGCCTACACGCGGACGAAAGAAGAGGCGACCGTTCGCCCACGAACGGATCATCTAATACTGTCCTCGCGAGCCATCGCTTGGACGAGGGGCGGCATACAAAACTCCAATATTTATAACTTATTGTCTGGAATTTGGCGGCATAATCAACTCGTACCAGTTGCCTTCGTACTGCCATCGAACTTACGTTGTTCAACGACGTTATCATTTTTGGAACCTCAGTAGTTGTTAAGAATTTTGTAGAGAATTGATATATCGGTATTATCGAGGACCGTCATTTTAATACTTCGTTGTTGGTGAAAACAACATTTTTGGGGGATGCTATTGCATAATGATTTTCCTAATTGCTCAAGTGGAGTCATTTACTTGAAAGTATCATTGTTGAACGTCGATGAATTTGTCTCTTATTATACCTGAAATCGACTTGGAATCTTTCTTTAAATTCGGGATACTTTGATTTTTTGAAATTATTTGGTTAATATTTTTGAACCTAAGCCACTGTATCTTAAAACGAACAGTGCAACCTCTAATTTCGGTGAACGTAAAAACAGCAGCGTTAAAAACTTCCCACAGGAATACAACCGAATAAATTGTCAAAGAAATATAGTGCCAGGAATGGGTACAAACGGTGTAGAAAAATGAATTGCAAGAAGCAAAAGTCACTCAAAGATTTCTACCTTTCTTTAATAATTTGAATAAGTTAAAAATGCTGTATTGGAATCCTCCAATCGTTTAAACTTTACTATTGTTTTAAACTGCACTTTCTCATTTTTAATGCATAAAATTTGCAGTCTATCGATTATGAATCGAACAACACCTTCAAGTTTCTGTACCTCAACGGTAAACAATCTTGAACGAAAAATCGCAACAGGAAAAATTGTAACAGAAAGACCTGATGTCAAAAGTAAATTCGAAAGGTAAAGTAGAATTAATTAGGGAGAAATATTGTTCGTCGGCTCGTTCCAGACGGTGAATAGCGTTTAATTATTAAGGCAGGGTTACGCGGAGCGGTTTTGAGGCCGCGAATCGTCAATTCCAAGGCTTTACTCGTGTCGGTTTATTTAAAAAAAAAAATCGACAAATGGTTGTTCAGACGGCATAAAAGCGACGGAAAAGGCAGGGTACTCGCGAAAGGACAACGATTACAGGATTCCCGTGGTCAGAGAGCATTCGATCCTCGATGCTGTAGGTACCGGGGACTATAAATCATAATTAGGCTGCAAGCGGTAGCTGCGAAGTGGCTGCAGGCCCATTAGCAGCAACAATGCAGCCAACCAGCTTAAGACGTCGTTGTTGCCAGAAGAAGAGTAAGTTAGCCGGCCATTCAGACGCAGATCGTATCGAGACTATAGAACAGGACATTCGCAAAGAAAGAATAATGAGTGTGCAATTCACAATGGGTCATTTGGAAATGTTCCTCCGATGGCGTTCAACGGAAACACGGTGTCCTTGCGCGTCGATAAATGAATTGCTTGTACCTCGATGTCGCGCTAATATCTACAATTAATTATCGGGATCCATTTGCTTCTCGTGCTTCCATACTTCCTGAAATACAAACTCTGCCTCCTTTAATAATTCTATCTGCGAATCTCTCAGAAATTCAGTTCGAGAAATTTTTATTTCAGGTTTGTTTACAAAAGGATAGAACACGATAACAAATTTCTAATTTCATTAGGCTTGGTCAGTTACAAAAATATTTCGTTAATTTTGCTTCCTATCAAATCTTCTCTGGAACTTTTACATTATTTAATATATGATTCATTAAGAAATTCGGCCAAATATTCTTTAAATTTCTTCGATAATTCAATCTACGATTCACCATAAAAAATGTTCAACAATCATAGAAACTGTTTTTGAAAGTTATTTTGCTGTTACAGCTTTAGCATACTAGTGAAAAAGAATTATTCAGTTGACAGAAGTTAATTTGTAGTTCCGAGCGAACCCCGACGAGTTAAATACTCGAAACTGTTTCATCCCTTCCTTTCCAATTTCGTTAATTGCCAGAAATGAAGAAAATAAAGTATCTACATATACAGGGTGTTCCACAATTATTTTAACAGCCGAAAATGAGGAGTAGCTGAGGTCATTTGAAGTAACTTTTTCCTTTGCGAAAATGCGATCTGCGGCTTTGTTTACGAGTTATTAACGGAAAATACTGACCAATGAGAGGTGACGGCGCGAAGTTCGAGAGCCCGCAGCACAAGGCTTTGACAGATGGCCGGGACAGACTCGAGCCGCGTTCGAAGTATTGAACAAATCACGAAGCGAGAACTTTCCGGATTCTTCCTTACTACGTAACAGTGATATTTTTAAGAAAAACGCTGTTCACCTTTACTTTAAAACGTCTGAAGAATATTTACTAATTTTTCGGACCCGAAATAATAAGTAATTTGAGCGTGACGGCCGTTTTAATTTTCTAGTGTGCATGACACATTGTGTGTAACATATAAAAATTTTTAAGCAAGGTTATGTCAAGGTTATGTCAAGGTCAACATATGAAATTTTTAAGCAAGGTGTACAGTGAAGATTAACAAAGTACGTAAATGATATTTTAATTTAAATATTTCCGTGTCCGAACACAGTTCAACGAATGATTCGCAAAGCTAATTTAAAATATCATTTACGTACTTTGTTAATCTTCACTGTACACATTGCTTAAAAAATTTCATATGTTACATACAAGGTGTCATGCACACTAGAAAATTAAAACGGCCGTCACGGTTAAATTACTTACTATTTCGGGTCCGAAAAATTAGTAAATATTCTTCAGACGTTTTAAAGTAAAGGTGAACAGCCTTTTTCTTAAAAATATCACTGTTACGTAGTAAGGAAGAATCCGGAAAGTTCTCGCTTCGTGATTTGTTCAATACTTCGAACGCGGCTCGAGTCCGTCCCGACCATCTGTCAAAGCCTCGTGCTGCGGGCTCTCGAACTTCGCGCCGTCACCTCTCATTGGTCAGTGTTTTCCGTTAATAAATCGTAAACAAAGCCGCAGATTGCATTTTCGCAAAGGAAAAAGTTACTTCAAATGACCTCTGCTTCCCCTCATTTTCGGCTATTAAAATAATTGTGGAACACCCTGTATACCGAATGAATGAAGTGACGAGGCAGAAGCTGGCTCTCAACGTGCTACTGGTTTCCGAAGATATTATGGACCGGGTCTGCGACGTGTCATTCTATCTGATTGGATTTTTCGAAAACCGATTAGACTAATTTCTATTTCTCTGACTTTTCAGACACAGTGCCTCATTTTCCATGATTTGCTCGGTTCAATCGAGTGACAGCATTATTTCCAAGAGGGAAGGATGACAACGCGAAACTGATTTTATGAAGATTCATTGGGTACTAATTGGAGCAAAGTCTGGCAGCGGATTAACCAGAAAATTTTCAATTTGGACAAACCGGATAATCGTCGATTTAACGGCGGGGGATTCTCGTTCGGGTTTTTTTGGTGGACGTGACGCCATCGAACCTGGAGCCTACCTGGAAACAATGATTAGGCACTATTAGACTCTCGATGCAGAGGATCCTTGTGCAGACATGTATCGGTGATTCACCGGTTTTTAAGATTCAGTGGCCCTCGTCGTTACGGAATCGAAGGTCGAAATAATTGAGACAGTCCGACGATTTCCACTTGTAATTTCGGCTGCGGAGAATTTTGGACCACCAAAGGTGACGGGGTCCCAGCTCAATGGGTTCCCTTGTGATCGAAGACACCCAGGCCGTGTTATAAAATTCTGAAGATTCATCTTCGTCTACTTGACTCAAGTATTGACGGGCTCTGATCTTCGGTTGCGATCCTGCACAGTTTCCAGCTTCGGAAAGAACACAATGAAAAGTCTAAAAGGTAACAAACAAGCAGTTCCTCATCCTCGAACTTGACTAAAAATTTCGCCAAGAAATGGACTCATTTTTTGAACCAATCTTACAGTAGTTACTCCTAAATTTTTTTTTAATTTCCCCATGTAGCAGCAAGTACAAAACGCATTTATTAAATAAATATATTCAACAATATTGACACAGTAATACCTAACTGAAATGTAACCAACTAACAAAAGAATAATATTCAGTCGATAATCTTGAGCAATTTTTGAACGTTAATATAATTTTTGTAATAAGTTGAATTCGATGACAAAATTATTGGGAAATGTTTTAGTATGGGCAAACGATATAATGGCAAATTGTATGATAAAAATAACGGGCGTTTATTTGGCGGTATCAATTTCCAGTTCGCACTTTCCAGATAGAAAGCGCAGCGGCGCGGCGCAGTTGCATCGATGGCAACGGTTTCTCTGTCAAATGACGAATGAGCAGAAGTCATGACGAATTATTGTACGCGGTATGTCATGCATCAACCTGCCAGCGTTCGCGGCCAAGGAATAACGAAGATCCGAACGAACGAGTGTCTTAAATTTCATACCAACACCTACTCGAGATACGGTGCACGGACGATGCCGGCCGTTGTCGTGTACGTTCGACGTATCTGATCGCTGAATGGACGCGCAGTCGATGATTCCAATCTGCTGTCAATGGTAGCCAACCTTCGGCCGAACGGCCATTTACCAGCCGGCGGGATGCGAACGGCACTTAATCATATTTCGAGCAAGTATGCGGTGCCGTTCGACCTACGACGCGTCGATTTTTATACCAATGGTGCATGAAAAGGCACCACACCAGCTTCTTTAACACCAAAATTTGTCGAACACCTGCGAAAATTTGAAATAAATAATTAGAGGTATTCTGAATTTATTCTTCAGCTTATTTTCTAATTCGCGTTTGATTTATTAATTTTGAAATTGGAATCAGGTGCCGTTTTTGGAGATTACGGGTATCACTGGTTACTCAACATTGCGGGCATCATAATTTTTGTGATATCTGTCAAAAATTTCAATTTTTCATAAAAAAGTTTTGGTTAATTTATTTCGTAACGCTTTGTTTACAATATCTTAAACCGAACAGAACACTGAGCATGTTTATATTAAATTACGGATTTCACTATTTTTAATTTGATGCTCCAATGAAGTAAATTTTGGAAACTGTTACAAGATTGTTAATGCAGTTTCCAAGGTCACAGTTTAATTTTGTATGTAGGTTACAGCTGCACAAATTTCATCTGCATACTTTTATGAAGTTACAAATTGCATCGATTTAATCATAATCGAATATTTGACATATGTAGTTATGAATTTCTTGAATTAATATTTAACTATCTGTTCAATTTTGTGCACAAGATACAGGTGTCCATATTGCAACTGAATATTTTTATGGAATTATATATTGTATCAATTTATTCATCATCGAGTGTTTGACACTTATAAAGTTCTCATCCAGTTTCTCAAGTCTTTGTTCACTTTTTCATGTAATAAATTACATTGATGTGGCTGCAATATTAAATTTCAAGCATCATTATAAAATTCTCGTGTGACTTTTGAGACACATAGAATCATTCCGAACACATTACAGATGTTTGCATCTAATGTATATGATTATATAATTCACAAGTGATTGTTAAAGCGTTCGTTCAATTTTGTAGGCGAGTTACAGGTGTTTGGAGGATCGAGGGAGCGGAGCAGAGTCGTTCGAAGGGATCAACGTCGTTCAGGAAGCCGTTGAACGGTTCAATGGATCGTGGAAAGGAGGCGTTTTCTGACAAATTTTTCGGATATCGTCGATTTATCAAATGGCCACGATTACCGTAGCCGAGGTGTCAAGACAGGTTGACGTCGTCGTCGAGAAGGGGTTCGCGTTTCAACGACAACGACGTCGGGGTAGACGTCGACGACCATTAGTCGCCGGACGATATACCTCTGATGTATTCCGATGTTGACGGAAAACCTGTAAAACGGCCTCACGCCGGCTTACCGGAGATCTATTAGCGACCGTTATAAATGGTCCGACGTCTCCGTCGATGTCACCGGTGTCGCTGAAAGGAAATTGACTACTCATCCCCCTGTGTACCACCGACACCCACGCGTTTCACCGCTCGCCTACTCGAATCCTAGAATTAAAACCATTCTCGACGAATTCCCGGGAAGAACGTGTAACTCGATGCTCTGCCGAGACCTGGCAGAAAACTCGGAAACTCATGCCAGATTTCCGGCAATTAAAAACCTCCTTTATCTTCGCCCAACTTGTCGACACTCGCGACTAATTGACGTTTCACTCTCTGCCTTATTGTAAACAGTCTTCGAAGGTCGTTGGAAGATGTCTATTTTAATGAAAGGTAAATATTTACGTTTCCGTTTCAGCTGGGCATTCTCCTGCTTTTCAGTTTTATTGTATTTCACGTTTTCTGGAATTGAGAAGCCCCTCTACTTTTCCGCTTGACCTGATGGTCTTTAAAGGACATTTTTAATAAGGTACGTCAGCAAACATTCGTGCTTTCACGTGGATCTCTGTTTGCTGCTTTTCTGCCTTCTTCAGTCTTCAATCATTTTCTGCAGAGATTGTTTCTATGATTCTTTGTGTTTTGAATTGTTTTAAAAAAATAGTTTACAATGCGAGAGAATAAAGGTACATTGGCAGAATTGTTAAAATACATTGCACACAAGCTTCTGTTTATTATAAATTGTGTGGCCTGATGACAATCTTTGCTGCGGTACCGACAGCAAAGTGTTCCAATGAAATTGATCAGTTCATCAAATTATATAATCGGTCACGTAACATTTGGAGAACGTAACTACAAAATTGACTGCAAACAGATATCTCTATTGGAAGAATGAAAGAATTTATTTCATTAATACATACAAATATAGCACATTAATACATAATACCACTGTAATTATGTTTTCATTTTCCAATAGAAACGTAAAGATATACAAATTAATTATCACGATTTAAACTATTTTGTAGCGAGGGCCATACTTTAATTATGAAAATTTGTCAAAATTGTAAGAAATATACGTATATCATATATTTACAGCAATGATCTGTTAAATCTAAAATATTAGCATTTGTTTAAACAAGTATTATTTCGCTCGATCTGATTTGATTTGCCATAAGTTGCAAAATCTGGACGTACCTAGTTTTAGCGACAGAGTCTTCGCTTGTTTCCATGCAGAAAATAGCAAGTAGCGGTACGCAAACGCCGCCATAAATTTGGAGTTTAAGGGGTGCCGATTAAAATGGCGACGGGTGTACTATAGGCAAGCGATTTAAATGATTCGGAATGGTTAAATACAGGTTCGAGAAGAGCGTAGATTCGCAGCAAACCAAAAAGGAGAGTCGTGCATCGCGCGAGGGAGCTTTTAAGATTCCAGTAGCCGGTGGCGAGCCAATAACGCTGGCGTTAAAATATGGTAATCGAGTCGCGGGATCGGCATATCGACGACTTGACAAACGATGCGACGCCCGAAGCATCAGACCACCAACAGATCTCGCGCGCGCGCGCGCGAGAGAGCCAGCGAGCGTGTGCGCTCTCCTCTCCTCTTCTCTCTTCATCGCTCCTCTACTCTCTCCTTTTCTCTTCTCTTCGCTTCTCTCTTCTTCTCTCATCAGCGAGCCGTTCTCTCGCTCGGTCGGCCCTCAATAATTTGTTATGTACGTGACTCGAAGCTGACTGCTATCCTGGCATTCTGCCATTCCTACGTCCTGCCTGGCCGAGTCCTGACACCTGGTCGCATGAACTACGATCAGCATGATCCTTACAGGAAAACGAACCCCTGATGCGATAATTGCGACCGCTCTCGATAATCGTTCACGCTTCTGCTGGACGCGGTCTTCGGCTCGCACTCCCGCAATCTCGCACTTTTCCTCTATAAAATCGTTTCCGATAAATAAGGAAACTTGATTTGCACGTTTCGGAATGGTAATGCTGGAGTTAAGGCTTTACCTACTGGAAGTCTATTAAAAGGCTCCTGACTGAGCGCAGTTTATCGAAAAGGAGTTCGGACATCTTATTTAAATAATAATCTCAATAGAAACGATGAGATAGGATTGTTAAAGATTTGTTGGGATATCATAGAAATTATTATTGCTATTAAAGTCTCGATTTCTCGCATTCCTGTCGGACGAAAATTTATTGTGTTTCTGTTTTAGATACTCTGATAATGATTCGATTGGGACTGCACAGTTGTTTCTATATTCATCGCACGTGCAGACTTATAAAACGCAACGAAAACCGATACGTTATCATTCATATTAATAGCATTATTTATTTTATTTTTACAATGAGGAATCTTTCATTTGACGAAGGTATCCTTCTCCCTAATTCTAATTCTTATAAAATGATGTATGAAAATGAGCATTTACACGAAGATTCGCGATATCATCAGTTTTATCCAAATACAGTTAGTCAAATAAAAGTATGAAACGCAAATAGATGAAGAGCACTGGATTTAAATTATAGATTCTCAAACACAAAGCAGCAATTACCGATAGGCAACGTGTTAGAATTATAACGATGTCAATCAGATTTACTGACATACGAGTGTCCCGCAAAAGCAGAAGATAGAAGTGTTCGCAGCAATCATGATCGCAACATTTAAATTAAAGGGATTACGTTTTTACGATGGAGGGAATTCGCCCTTTCGCGATGGAGGGAAACGCACAATTCTCCTATTACTATTCTGTCAACTATTTAATAGATGAAAAGTTAATGTATTGATTTCACATAGCATAACGTTAACAATTCCAGATGAATTTAAAACGGTGAGATCCTATTACCGTTGATTTCAATCTCGTGCGTCCTCTATTGCAAAATTTTGCGCAAACGGCGAATGCTTAAATCTGCGGTAACAGGAGACACATCTGTTCGCCGACCAGTAGAATTAGAAGCAACTGCACAACGGATCGCAATGTTTCGTTTCGCATGCACTGTCAAGATTGATCCGGGAGTACGTCCGAAGGGCTCTCCGCAAATCCCTGAAGCCTCCGCCAACTGACCGCATCAATCCTATTACAAGACGGACCTATCTCAGCACGGATTCGCAATCGGTCGATTGACTTTGATCTGATACGCTCTGAAAGCCCGGCGCTTGTCACTTGGCCCGCGAATCGGTGCCATTGCCGATGAAGCCGGTTCCTTCGTCTGATTCGTGGCTAGCACGATTTCACTTGCTGACTAGAAAGTTAAACAAAAAGTCCTGCACGAACACTTCAGCTTATCAATGCGTCTAGATACGGTAATAAATAGTATAAGTCTTTTTTTGGTATTATGAATTTGGCATCATTGGGTCACATATTGAATGGGATATTTTACCGGTATCTCAAATATTGAAAATCTTTCTGT
Source organism: Megalopta genalis (assembly GCF_051020955.1). Taxonomy (NCBI): domain Eukaryota; kingdom Metazoa; phylum Arthropoda; class Insecta; order Hymenoptera; family Halictidae; genus Megalopta; species Megalopta genalis. The sequence goes on along the minus strand of NC_135018.1, from coordinate 26,247,315 downwards.
AATATATTTACACTTGTGTCGTGACTGCAGTGTTATGCATATCTAATCACACCTAATTTAAAGTCGCTACCAGTTTGTACGTAATTATATCAGACAATTAATTTTGTTACGCTTGAGTGTAATATTTTTTTTTTGTTCTCAAGAAAGACGTTACTAAGTTTATGAATGAGACATACAAAATAAATGGATAAATGAAACACATCCAGCATAGAAAGCATTAAACTTTTTTCTCAAACATCCAGCATTAAACTTTTTTTGCTTATTCCACCATTAACTTTGAAGATAGCTTCGTTTAGAAATTTTTGTTAATTTTTTTCAGTTTCTTTTTATCGAAAGGATTATTGTTCGTCGCAAAATACTAAAATGTGACATTATGTAATTTAAGCATACTAATTACATGTAATATCTTTGTCCTATTCATGTATACGTCTGTTCCATTTAATGCAACCAATCGATGAATGAGAAAACATGCACTTTTTAAAAAGCTTAGAAAGAAAGCGAGTAGACGTAAGAGAAACGCATTGACACTATGCATTCTGTTAGTAAAAGAACTGATGTTTTGAATGCTTCGAACTAGAATCAGATTAGTTTTCTTTTTGTTATCTTGCCCTAAATAAAAGTGCCTCGCTCGTGGCAGTGCTGCGTATACTCCGCAGCGCATATTTCAGAAGAATGATGAAAAAGTTTCGACGGCTCCAATAGGACGATCGCCGCGAATCGGAACGTTCCAAGTTGAGGAGCAGACGAAAACAATGTGCAGAATTAATAAGAAACTCGTTGGCGAGTATCAGAGGAACCCCGATGCCATCTAAACTTGCAGAGGGTTTTAGCAAACGGGCGATTTCTGTCAGCGTGACGGTAATATTCTTACACGACGGTCAAACATTAAAATACAGGGATGAATGTATCAGGCTAAAGTACAAGGCGCACGGCGCACGTTGCTAAATTACGTGCGAGCATTTAGCAGTGTACCAATAATAGACAGGCTGCTCTCTCTCTCGCTGTTTCTCTCTCTCGCTGTCTCTCTCTCTCTCTCGTTTCACTCTCTCCTCTCTTCTGGCTGGTGCCTCGGCATCGGGGGACCCCGCACGCTACTTTCGTTGGACCGTTTTATAGCGTTGTATATCTTGAAACGCTTCATTACTGCTTACTCGACAACATAACAAACATTCGGGCGAGGTTTAACATCAACTGCCGCGATTTTACTGTGCCCTCGTGGATTTGTAAAGTAACGAAGGATTCTTCGCCTCCGGACCACGTGGACGGACGTTGATGGAAAATTCTCGGGGCCGTTTTATACGGGGCCCATCTCTAATAGTCGACGGCCACGCTCGGCACTCCGCTAAATCTCCCTGAGAAACGCCTGTTAAAAAGACGAAATCCGATCGTTATTACCGCTAAATCGAAGTTCGTTGACTTCGAAACTGCCCTGCAGGAAAACCACGAGTATTCCTTCCATATTTCCATCCTTCAGAAATTATTAGCCCCTTGGAGGAACGGCTCGAGCTCAGAACTGCGATACGAAACAATTTTTAGAATGAAAAATGCCATAGGGAAGAGACGTCTTAATAATACAATTTATTTTTCAGTGAAAATATTTGGTGGTGCATCGATTAATGTTCGGAGAACGCAAAACCATAGAGATAAGTACACTCAGCAATTTTTTTTTAGATTAGAACAGTCTGTCACTGTTACAACTTGTGACATTTTGATTTTCCTCTCAGCTGTGTTACATGTCTTTAATTTACAATAGAATTAGAATGCATTGTGCTGTAATTTAGATTTCTGAAGGAAGAACATTCAGTATTGAGTCTCCTCCAATATTATTCCTGAAAGGAATTCAGGAATATCGATATGACAACTTATTGGAAGTATTAACGGAAGAGATATGATTTTTGATACTTTCAGTTGCTGTAGACAATTTTTACCTTGCGTATGAATCCACAGTTTGTTTATCACCATTTTATTTGAATCGATAAGCAATCTGTTAATCTTATTCGCGTCAGGTGACTTGAGTTTATATGCTCACGTTCAAGGTGTACCATTTGCTTTTGTCTCTCATTCAACAATAAAACTGCAACTTTTTAATTACAATTTTATATTTGAAACACGAACGATCAATCAACTCGATTAATTTCAACTGACATAAAATTGTATGTTCACTTGATTTTAACTTTAATTGGTCCAGCGAGGATCGGGTCTATCCATTTTATTTTGAAGCAGCAAGCAATTAATCAATCTATTCATTTCAGCAGACTTAAAATTGTACGGTCATGTAGAGCCAGAAGAAAAGTTTGAACTTTCGCATTACCATATCACCGGTGACCAACAAACAATCAGCCAGACTCATTCATTTCATCAGACTTAAGCTTGTACATTAATGTCGAACAAGTGCCATGATACTTTATTCCTCTTCGAGCAAGAAAACTTCGAGGTTCGCGGACTCGTATGTTTTAAATATAGCATGCCACGGGTTTTTTGTTAATCCTGGTGCTGATTTCAGAAGCAGCCGAGAACGCAGCTTCGTCGCCCGTTGGAAAAAGGATCGGTGTCCGGCGTGGATAAATGGAATACGTGTCCTGTAATTGCGTACTTGACCGTCGCTAGCAGTGCAACGGCGTCGAATTAGAATGCGCCGGTGCCAAGAACACCTCAGAACTTGGAAAAGGATCGAAGGAAAGGGAAACCGGGAGGGTGGTCAAGGCGGTAGACAAGACTCCGAGAGAGCCTCCGCGGAGGACGTCTCCGTAATGACGGAGCATAAATAACTCGGACGTTTACGTGCGCATTGATTTAAGCAAACTAATGATTTCACTTTGACCGGTCGGCTGTGCAGCCTCACAGGAACCACGGTCATATTGACGTTTATATCCGGCCGTGTAATTTACATGTCTATGGACGACAATTATTGCACGGGTGGCTTCGCACGTTATTAGCTGCCATCTTGCTCGTATCGGCCACTGTCCGAAATTATTGCCTTCTTAATAAGCGTTTTGTCTGCTGGCACTGTCCAACGTTTATTTATGGTCCCGGCAGTTTAATCCGTGGTTGTCACTGGTAAAAAACGACACAGCCTCTCCCCTCCCCCCACGCGATTCCATTATTGCTTCGAAAACAATTGTTCCGCGGAGCTTACTTCGTACGTGCCTTCAAAATAGTTGCACGAAACACTTTGGTTTATGCTTTGGTTCGACCGATAGTTTGTAATTTGATATTGCAAATACGTTCCAAAGTTCAAATACTGGCTTGTATATGAATTAACAGTGGATCTTGAGTATGTATTTCGAGGTACGAGCTATCCTGATGACAATTATTGTCGAATATTTCAGACAAGATCCAAGGAACTTCATGTATAACAACAATTTTTCTGTGTTATTTGGATGACTAACTATCCATGAAATTAGATTTTTAGCGAATCGTCCACTTGGAGAAATGTAGTAGCTTTTTTGAACTATGCTAAACGATGTTGCGTAAGCTCTAAATAATGTTCTTGTAGTTATATGAACGAATAAAATCTGGCGGTCCAAAATTAATGCATGACTTGCCAAAAACTGATTCATAAGCTTCTGAATGACTGTGTTGCGTTACAGTTGCAGATTTTTGAGAACCTTAGTTCCTAGTAAATAAATAAAGTTAAAAAGTTTCTGGACACCAAGACAATCTGAAGATGTTTAGCTGTCAAACACAATTTTTTAGAAATCGAGAAAAAGATTCGACAAGAATTCTAAAGTATCCCTTGAATTATTTATACTAGTTAAGGCAATTTTGAGCGATTATTAAGACTATCGGTTCGACTTCCTGTTTCCAAAAATTCGTGCAAGTGATCTCCAATCGTGGCCAGAGTCACAACGGATGATGTTTAATTACAAATCGAGGAGAAGCAGAAGCAGCAGGAACAACGCAGGCGCACAGCATCGAATCGCGGTGCTGTATTAGCGCGGAAGTCGAAAGATATTTCACGGTTGGCTAAACTCGAACGAACATTTGACCGGACATTTTGTCTCGGACATTGTCTAGCCGCCGGTGTCGAGATTCCGAGCGGTCGAATGTCGGCATTTTCGCGATTTTCTAACTTGACGACGCGGAAATCTGCGACGCTGAAGGCTGACTCTCTCTCTCTCTCTCTTTCTTTCTGTTTCTGTCTCCACTTCTCTCTTTCTCCCTCTCCATACACATTCGCTACGTTCGCTGTGCTGCCCGATAAGTCTGAAGGGGCTGAGCTCGAGGAGATGACATTGACGGGCTAAGCGCGGGAGTTAAGGCTCGGAGCTTAACTCATCCGTCAGTACGCGATACACGTACTCGGGCACTGTTTGTCTAAGTTGATATTCTCGCAGCTCGAGACACAACCGGGGCTGAATCCTGAAATTCCTTCGATACTTCTTTTAATCTGCTGTCGAGGAGCCTCTCTGCTGACAACGAGCGATTAGCTCCTGCAATCCCGATCCTATTTTTGAGCCTGGGTCAAATGAAAAGCAACACGGTGTCCTATTACCATTTTTACATTCTTCTAAACACGAACATATTATTGTTCGGATAACTCGACGATTTTCCGACGTCAACAAAAATGTTATTACACGAAGCAGAATATTTTACACACGTACTTTTGGTTGCTAGCCACGTTACGAATATCTTTGTTACGAATTTCTGACATAGTCGGTGGCGCTAATATTTTTTAGATGCGCAGGCTAGTTTTATGACGATTCCAAAGAACGGAATAAATAACAGGAAAATTTATATAATTATTTAAATCATTTTTTGGATTTTAAAAACTTTCTTTGGACACTATTACATTTATTTGCATTGTTCAACATCGAAACTTATGCACAAAAATTATTTGGATGCCAACATAAGGGCAAAGACTTCGCACTTTAAGACTTACTTCAGATTGTGTTTTAGTTGAATTGTTCTTTCAATTTGTTTATTTTTGTGCGTAGATTTTTGAATGGTTTATAGTTTCAAGCCGCTGGTTCGGAGACATTGTATAGATTTTTTGACAGCATCGAGTGTTTCGAAGGTAATTTGGGCTGTATACGATTATTCTAATGGGCCGGTTAATCACGTATCTCCGATCTCATCCGTCCTTCCTTCAAAGGAGCGATACCATTACGTTCCACGGGGTTTCCGATCGGTCGACCCAGATGCATGGTAACACCCTGCTTGTCCATACGCTTTTAATGGCACAGTGCATTCTTATCGAGGCTGCTCCGTGATATGAATATTCTATAATGGCTGAATATAGGTTGCAAGTCGTTTCGACGTTGGATACAGCTGCGTTTTCACTTCACCTGTGACATATGCAGAAGCTCCTTCAAGAAAAGTCAATCATCCGCCGTAATTCTATGCACTTCCCGCTGTGATTTCCATCCGTGTAACTATATTACTCGCCTTCACGTGCACAGTCAATTTTGTAAAATCCTACAACATAGCAAACATTAGACATTATAATTAAATCTGTACATCCTCTTACTAAACCAATATTTTATTTATAAAAATTTGTTCTTCAAATAAGGTATCAAATAAAATATAGTTTAGCTGTGATTTAGCTTCATTGAAATCAGTTGCCGCACATTCAAGCTACAGGCATTAAAAATCTGTTGATTTCTCGTAGTTATCGGCCGATAGTGTCGAAAATCGTGTAAAATGTCGAATATTCGCGATCGTTAATTATTCATAACAACATCGACCGATTTCGATGAAGTTTTCTGCATGCACGTAAGTTACAGTGACCTAAAAAACGAATTGTTTAAATTTTCGTTGTCAGCTCGGATAAACGAAGTTTAAAAAACGTGAGATTCTTATTTTTTCGTCGTTCCAACTAATTGCAATTTCTAAACAAAATTTTGTAGACACTAACAAACTAGTCTCTCTAACATCTCACAAAAATACAAGTTCGTCCACACTTAAAGAAGTTATTCCATTTGTCCAAATATTAATACGAGTCGCCGAATATCCGAAAGATCAACAAACCATGATCCAATCATTTCCGAAGTCTCGAGTACACCGTATTGCCAGAGTTTCGCGGAGTTACAAACAAAATAGTACTGTATCGAGAATTTTGTTTATGAAATTGGTTAATAAAAAAATGCAAAAGAATTGTCGAAGCGATATTGCGGATCCGACGACGCTATAGTTATCGTCTGAGGTCGAAGAGGGAAGGGTTACGCGACGTGTGGTTGATTCCAGGCGAAGTAAGTCCCGAGCCGGCGATGCACTTCGCCGATTTTAGCCGGGCGTATAAGAAAGATGCGTGGCCCGTTCACACTTTCATCCCCGGGTCAGACAAAGCTCGCAGACTCGTTTCTGCGTCCCTCCTCCCCGAACAACATAGCGCAGACGTCGACGGCTCGTAGTAAGGCGGGCAAGGGATATTTCGGGCATGAAAGCCAAGAACGTGTAAACGAAGTCGCCCCCGCCGACGTCGGGCGTCGCTGCCGCGGCGTGCCTGCTTACCGGCGCATAAATCAGAATTATTACGAAGCTATTAGCGTGCCGTGGTAACAGCGGTACGTGTCCTTCGTGCTTGGGGGAGGTGGTGCACTCGCCGAGCCACCCCCCGTCTACGTTCCTGCATCGGCTACGGCCATGGCCAATTATTAATCGCCGCTCGAGGATCGGCTTCATTCAGGAAACGAATCAACCAGAAGGGAAAAAACGATCGTTTCTTTTCTTGCACCATTAAAACTTTCGCCTTGCTTGCTCCAGAGAATTTCTTTTCTCTAGGCCTCGACTCGTGTGTACTATACCGCAGCAATTATGAACCGTTCGAACCCTTGTTTGAACCGAAATTAATTCTACGTTGTGCATGTTTTTAATGTACGAATGACCATTTTGACAGCCAATTATTACGTACTTTTTGCGTAGAAACGAAGTGATTTAGTTTACTGAAAAATGGTTAACTCTTGATAAATCTTTCGGAGTAACTATTTTCACACTGATCCGTGCAAATATTTTTTTGTAAAATTACTTTGTGAACCAATTATTTTTTGAACCAATTAGAGGACGTCGTTATACGATATTCTCTTTAAACACCTAATGTAGAATTAATTTATAAAATGATCTGTACATTGGAAATTAGACAGCTCGTTTCTGAAATACTCAGAGAAATCGTTATTATGCATACTTCGTGAAAAATTAACTTACTCAATTATGTAGACCGTGGGCCAAACATTGCTTTATGGCAGACATTCTATGCAAACACCGCGTGTCAAATTATTATATAAAAAAATCAATGCTTTGTCAGATTCAAATATGTAAATGTTCGGCAGAGTTCTATAATTGTCCAATACCATTCCTCATAAAATAATTTTTAACGTACGACAAGTATTGCTTAAAAATAAGTATAACAATTTTACAAAGGTATAGCGATGACGAGCGTAAATATGTTTGCAAACGCGGAGTTTGGGGAATCTCTCGCGGTGCCAGAACAGTTTTGGGAAATCGTGTGAATGGATCTCGATAGAAATCATCGAAGCAAAGTGTTCGCCAGATCGGGTTCAATTAATCGTCAGCGAAACGGGCCGATCCCTCGAGCCATTATTCAATTTCTATCAGACTGAGGAGTCCATTTTCGCGAGTCGGTGGTGAACGGAACCGAACGTGGGCACGCGATCACTATCCTCCAAGCATGAATTACGCATAGAGCGGATGCTCAATCACACTGGAACACGCTAACGACATGCAAGATGACGTTCGCCGTGCGTGACTTCCAGCATTCATTCCGTGCGGTGTCATTACACGTAGAAACAGTTGTCTCTATGCATTAATACATTCCCTGACGATTCCAGCGCGATCGCTTTTACCAACGAGAATTTTACCCGAACCAGATTCTCTTGCCTTGCTGATGCTGTCGGCGCCGTTTTTCATCTTGATCGCCTGTTTGGGCACAGAGATCATCCGGCATCCATCATCGTAGCGACAGCATATAAACACTTAAGTAACGCTAGGTTTACCGAACTTGACAAAATGACGGGATCCAAATGTATTCATTTGCGATTATTCAGATTGTAAACGTATGCTTATGGAAACCTAATCCGATAAACTTGTTCCGTTATTTTTATCAAGTAAAATGAAATGGTTGGTCTTAGTGATCCGTACACCAAGCGTTAAAATTGGACGTAGAATTTTGAAAGAGAGTGCTGAATCAATCTTTAAAACTCTCACTGGATGATTCGATTGTCGATAGCCAAATAAATTAGGTTTGACTAGTATTATTCCAACTTTTGATGTGGAATATACTGTGAAAACATTTGGAATTTGTTAAGTAACCGTAAAAATACGTTTAACGTTGACAAAGTTTCCTAAAAAATGTATAAAAATTATCAATTTAAACGTGAAAGTGTTAGAAATTGATTGCTGATTTCTCGGCAAAATAAAAAGTTTGTTATAAACGCATAAAATCCATAATCTATCGAGTTATGAACTATTCGAAGTGTGTTATTGATAGATTCGGTTGTTTAAGATTGATAAACGAAACTCAAGCAACAGAGTGATTTCGAGGTGGTTTCGAGTGATCATGGTCGGAAAGCATCTTTTCCAGGAGTCATTAAAGGACGACGGATGCGACACGTTCTCTCAGACGCTAGGGATGTCTCAGCGCGGTAGTTAGTCATCGGCTGGCAATTTATCACCAGTCACGAGATTCCGTCGGTCTAAGCCTCACTTACTATGCGCGCGATCAGCGTGGCTGTGCAGTCACGATGCCGATTACATATAATTACGAACAGATTAATTAATTACAACGACAGGGACCACCTGAACCTCTGTTGATGCGCAGATCCGGTGGCAGTCGGTCATGATAACAGCCGAAAATAAGTAAAATATTCAAACAGTCTCTCTTTGTAACGTTAATCGAACAATTATAGATATTCGCATTTGTTCTGATTTTTAACGAGTGTTATTGTAATATTTGCCACACATGTATTGAACAAATAACTCTCATAAACGTATCTTTACAATCTGAACAATCGTAAATTGAAAAATTAGCGACTCGTCGATATACCGTTGACGAGTGCCGTAAATCTAGTGTTAAATTGACAAATTGTTCGTGTAAACACTCGATCAATTTTTAACCGGCACGGTTCATTTTTCAGTCGGCGATGCTCTTGGCACAAGCAACGAACGTATAAATATCTCGAATGGGCGAAAATAGCACGACGAAATAATGGATCTGAATTATACAGTTGCGGACTGATTACAGCGACAAATAGGAATAAAGTCGTCGTATGCACAACATTCTCAGTTTACAATGAGGTGCAAGCTCAGTATGCCGGAGCAACTTGTTGCTTTCCGCCCGAGTCACCTTATATATCAAATTAACAAAAAATAGAACTGCACTGCGCGACAAAATGATAGGACTGTTGTAACGTACGACTCGGACGTTGACAGTGGAGAGGTCCAATTTTAACAACCGTTAAAATAATTACTCCGTCGAACAATTTTCCAGAAGTACGACTAAAACCCGACACGTTATTTCCCAACCATTAATATATTCTTCGAGCCATTCGAAACATTAAAAACTGCACCAACGATTAATACAATTATCTCCATTTAACGCATAGAAATGCGACTATAATATCGTACTTTGCTTAAATAGAAGAAAAGCCAAAAGAGACAAAAATGAAAATAGACTAATTAATTGTTCTTTGTTTCCATTCGAGGTATTTAAACTATCAAGAACTGCATCGATTATTAATGTAAAGCATCTTCTTTTGATACATAGTTGCAAAACCAATTTAACCGGTGTATTCATTTCACTGCAAATTATTTAAGACATTAAAAATTGCATCAACGAATGGTGTAAGCACCTTCGTTCGATCTAGAGTTAGGTTCGGATTGATTCCAGGTTAATTACGCTTCACGATATTAGGTTAAGAATATTGTTTACTGTTCTAAGAAATGAAAATACTTCTGTCTCTCCCTAAAGTAAACATTCGCCTGTACTTTTTTTACCCTCGCCCATTGGTCATCCACGGTGCGCGAGCTTGGCAACCACCGGACCCTGTCGCGGATTGAACACAGAAGTGAAGCGACGCGTCGCGCTAGACGGTGTAAGAAAAAGGCGTAAGCAGATTCAGCATTGATTTACGTGTGTGGTAGCGCGCGTTCCCGCGGGGTACGTCTTAATATTTTGGTGGTACGTCGAAGCCAATTGCCTTGGCAGCTGCTCGCAGCTGTAATGAAACAACGCGCGCGACTCGGCGCGACTCGGCTCGGTGCGGCGCGGTCCGCCGTAGAAATAAATACCGCGACGATGCCGCGTATCTCTCGATTACCACTGAAAATCCCTCCATAGATCCTCGGACCGCCTTGTCCCGCGGATGCATAACACGGTTCGCAGTGCAGTAAAGTAGCGTGGGTGACATGCTGCATGATGGACCGAGAAGCAGGTGCAGCCTTCGCTTTTACTCCTCGCGCCACCTCCGCGACCCTTACGTACCGCATTTATGCGGCCACTGGCGTAGCATGTCGGCCTTTGTCGCTTTGATGCCTGCTGCTCCTTTATGGACAACCGTATCTTTCGGACCTTGCTCCTAACTCTTTGCTGTTCAATGGGCACCAACCAGGCCCCCCTATTCGACTCGCTCTCTTTCCCTCTCGCGCTCTTTCTTTTGCTCTCTTTCCCCTTTCTCTCTTCGTTTTACATTCCGTCGATTCTATTTACTTGTGCGGTTGTCGTCTTACATTGTGTGCTTTACTGGCGACCTCCCTCGCGAAGAAATTGCAGTCGTCACTGATACCCTATCTTCGTTTCAGCGATTGGTCGTAGCAATTGATTCTCCCCTGGCAAAGCAATATTGCTGACCGTATTGCTTCATCGCTTAGAAATTAATTTATATTATTTTGAGAAAAAATGTGGAGCTTTTTTATTAGATGACATCCATGGTGTTTGGTTCGACATTTTGTTTTAATTTTGTCATTTTTCTGTGCTTCAACTGGCTAGATAGTTTTTTCAAGAATTTGGAATCGTAGACAATATGTTCAATTTCTGCTGAGCTCCTTTCGTGACGTTATCATGGTTTAAATGTTATCATGTATAGAAAGGTTTAATTCTCAACTTACTACTTGTAAAAATAGTCATGGCAGACAGTGTAGTACTTTTACGCGAGTCCATCTAAGCTATTCATTTTATAGTACTTCAGTTTGTTTACATTTTCGATGTGTTATTAACACTGAACCTACCGATAAGACTGAATTTATTTAGGTACTTCACTATTTTCGCTATAACGTAAGATTAAGTGAAGTAATGTGCTTAATCGTATCTTAAAAAAGCGTTTTCATAACTTCAAACATTTGAGAGTGAAAATCGTGAGACCTGTCATTTTGATCCGCATGATTGCTAGAGAGCGAATTTCTGTAAATTTTCAAAAAATTACATATGAAAGTCAATGCGATCACTGATTGGAAATCCAGTAGGAAGATCAGTGGATGGAGCGAATCGACTAAAAATTCCGTCTAGACAAAGTTTTCTCAATTAGAGTTGCAGTGGCGAAAGTGTCGAGTTTTACGATGATATTATTTACAGTTAAACGGCGGGGGGACCATGACTTCCCCGATTTCCATTTACGTCACAATTCCGTGTCGGCTCATTAAAGTGTTAAACTACGAACGGCCGGTGATCTATAGCGCGGTCTCTTTCTCTCTGTCTGACTCTCTCGCTCTTCCTCTCTCTCTCTCTCTCTCTATTTCTCTCTCCCGGGCGTGCAGGCTCTAAAGAACGACGCGATTTAAAAGAGACGACGAAAGGGGTGACGAAAGAAGAAGACTTTCGGTCCGTGGCGTGTCCGCTCCAGGAAAAATTCTTTCCGTGAAACGACGACCGGGGCCGAGATACCCTCCTCGCGAAAGTACCTCTTCGAATCTACGCGCTCAATGAGACGTGGAGAACGAGATGGAGTAAAGTCGGGTGCCGGGTGGTCCGTTTCGAGATTTATGAACGGCCCGTTCTGGAACATTCGAAGGAAACAGCGCGAAAACTCGGAATGGATTTCGTGCCCCCGGTCCGAGGAAGAATGTCCGACTGGTTTTTGGAATGGGCCGGACTATTTGCGCGTCCAAAACGGCCCCGACACTGTTTCTTGTATATTTAGACGAATTCTTCGTAGCTTCCACCGGCGACATTGTAACGGCTGCTCGGTTCTTGGTGCGATCATCTTTTAATGATTCGTGCTCAGCAGACTGATGATTGCCAGAGATTTCTACATAATTCGACCAAAATTATTGCCCCCATCGTTCTTCCCGCGCGTCGAAATATATTGTAATTGCAAATCGCGTTTGTGCACTCCGCAGTTCTATTTTTGGGAAATGTCGGGATCGAAACATCGCGAGAATTTATGGTCTTTTAGTTGCTATTTATTTACGGATATAGCTACAGAAAATTTGTTGGCAGTTGTCTTTGAATTGGAATATTTATTGATCGACGTAATGCGGATGCGTTTAACAATTTTATAGGTGTCCAGTCGAGTTCTTATCACATCGCTTTTTTTTATACATTTTTAAATTTAATTTTATGAAATCAATAACGATCATTTGAACGGGACCGATGAAAATAACTAATAATTGAATTTTGCCGTTTGGAAGATAAGAAATTGGATGCAATGTTTATATCCATGAGTTAAAGCTGACCCAAGTTCTACCACATGATTGTTAAGTAAAAATTATAGCAGGTATTTTTCTGCAGCAATTTCTGTCATGCTGTATAAATATTTCATTAAAATTATAGACATTAATTGAACATTTAATTTATTGTAAAATTAATTGAACATTGAATAGTTCGGTAGAATTGGTAGTTTTTGGTTAGATAATTATTATTGCAGGAAATGTAATATAATTTCTGGAGAAAAAATTGTCTCTACTGAGACAACTTAATGCTCACTATAAATAAATTAATGTGTAACTGAAGCCAGACATATGCAAAGTGCATAGAACAATTTGTGTAGTTCTGTACATTTTATAATGATCGCAGAAAGTATGCTACTCGACAAATCCTTGAGCTGTCCGGAATGCAACTATTTACTCAAAGCTGTTCTGCATTCTTTTGGTGTCTCCATTCTTTAACGAGTGGGCGGGCTAGCTCGACAGAATTTTAATGAAATTTCTTAAATTAATGATTACTTGATAGGAAATTACCTCGCATCGATTCCACGTAAGATTACATGAATTATGTATTCAATTAGTGCATTATTACGTTGAATGCGAAGTATGCTCTATTTTTTCTAATTCTCTCTTTACGCTTCTTTGCAATGCAAATCCGTCCTTGAAGCGTGACGACCGATGCATCTGTCTATATTTTTAATAAAACGGCAGACTTTTGCGGAGTAATCGCCTCAGCCATAGCCACCGAATGATTTTATTTTGATCCAAGGAAGGATCGATGACAAATTAATCATTGACAATGATACGCATCAGTGATAATTGCAAAATCAAGATCTAGTAATCGATGAACACAAAATATTGCAGACACGTTTGGAGCATTTATTACTGAGTCTGAGGAGGATTCTATGCATTTATGGCAGAAATCAGTAAGTGAAATGTAGAAAAATAAAGACACTAAAAAATATAGGACTACTCTTACATTATTATTAATTTGTAAGAGGAAATACATTTTTACTTAATGTTTCGTAATTCTGTCATGTTTTCTACAATTCAAGAAGACTACTGTTACTTCGTCGATAGATCCGCAATCTTTTCACCAGATTTCTATGATCCTGGTTGCAGTTCGGGTCGTGCTAGACCCAGCGTTCGCAGGACAAGACTAAACATATTCCACTCTTTGGAAGAAAATCTCGATACGATCACTTTCGGTTTCTTAGTCGGTGCGAGTCTTTTATTCCGGGAAGTCTTTTAAAACAGCCGAGGGCCGAGTCTCTAGAACCCTTTCGATGGTCCATGACAGTTCGCGGAAACTAAATAGATCACGCGGAAGGGTAATTACAAGCGTCTCGGTGAAAAGGAAGGAGCTCTGGCGGAGCGGGACGTTGAAATTAAAAAAAACTTGAACAACCAGGAGAGAGAGAAAGCGAGAGAAAGGGAACGAGAGAGATCGAGATAGAGGGAAAACAAGAAACGATGAAAAAAGAAGAAAAGCCGGGCAAGAGCAGCGTTGGCTCTGCAGCTTCTTTGATCCTCCCAATGCGTTATGCCCGCCGATGATTTAAGGACGCACTTCGCCGGGATGCGCGAGCGCAGCGGCCGCGCGCGAAACTCACGCAACTGGCCACTAACATCATGTTTAATTTGATTTATCGACGCTATTACGCGCGATGAAAAATAGCTGAACTAGGTTACGGGTTTTCGGGACAAGCGTCACGGGGATCGTTGACAAGCCGAAAGCGGAGAACCGTTCGGGGACTTCCGCCTTCGGGCTCGCCGCTGTTAATTTAATTCCCTGGGAAATGATGAATACCATGAGTTATGCGATCGGTAATTAATGTGCGTAATTAGCCTGGCTCTATTCCGCAACGCGAGAGCTCCGATCGCCACGCAGATGAGCTGTGAGTCAAGCAGGATGCCCTCCAGACTGTCATGTAATTAGATTAAGTTTTTGGGACTCTCTTCGCGCCTGCAACTCTTTTATCGACTGCCATGATCTCCGTATTTTCGGTTTTTCTTTATATTTTGTTTCATGCCTCTAATTTTACTGCTTTACAATAGTGTCAAGTTCTGGTAGCAATTGGCATTAAAAAGTGGTCAAAACAACACTGGTTACTTTTGTAGTTTCTATCTTTCTATTTTACAATGGCTCTATTTTATTTTATTTTTCTTATTAATATTAGTTTATACCACGATTTTATAGCAACTTCCTTTAAGAAAAACCTTAACCAATTACCTTATAATGCTGAGTCACACTGTTTATTAAGTGTGTATGTTGTTTATTTATTTTAACCTGCAATGAAATTCTGTTCTAATTTCGTCGATGTTCAGTTATAGGAAACAATGCAGAGATACAATAGATGTAAATTTTCTGTTCGTTGTAGCTATGTGTGATACACTGTACTTGTAGAATAATTCATAAGACAAGAGGTTAAATTGTGTTACCAATTAATTTCTTGCTTATTACTGGACTACGTATCTTCGTGTCAAATAATAATTTTCCAAGTCAATTGTCGGAGACAAACATTAAATAAAAGTGTCTTCTCTTTTTTTTAATTATACTATAGTTTCTTATATTAATGCTGATCGTTTCATAGCTTTCAAAAATTTATGATTTACAGTAGCTAAAATTTTCTCGATCAATTTTGTGTAGCAATTTTTCTTGCGAGTTTCCCACAGTAACATAACGCAGTGGCTTCTTTTGAGATTATCGTTTCAGATTTCTCCTAACAATCTTTAAGAATCCAACTAATAGATTGTCATACGAAATGTTAACAACGCAGAAGTTAATTTGCACAAATAACCAGTCTCTTTCGAAATTTCTATAAATTTCTGGTGGGGACGATTGCTCATCTCGCAGCTTCCGTGAATTCGTGGCAGGCCTGTGAATGAAGTGCCCGGACAGAAGCTTGCAATAACGAAAATTTGACAAACGTATCAATTATGTGTTCGTTTCGACGCGGAAGGTACTCGTAATTGGACCATGAAGCAACAAAGATTGCGTTCACGACAATTAAAATATCTTGCCGTGCGCTCTGTCCCACTCGATCGCTGCGGTGCAGCTCGAGACGCATCGGACGTGCCTCAGGCGAAATAATCCTGGTGATCCCGGGTCAAGCATTTACAAAACATTCGTGTCGAGTTCAGGTTTCATGCTGCAGTCCGTAAACATTGCAGGAAACAACCTGTAACAAAACTGTAAACTACTCTTCCATCTTGGAGTCGTTCTCTTGCATTGCAAAATTTTTGCTTTTATAAGATATATAAATCCAACAATTTTTAACAATATAGCAGAATCTTGATTAAATACTTGAACATTGAATGACTTTACATTGAATGACTAAAAAAAGAAAGACAATCAGAACTTACAATTGATCATTGATTTTATCATTTGTGATATCTACCATGATTAATTATATTAACGTAAACAATATTCTTATCTCAAGATTCTTAAAAGCTGGTTCTCATTAAAATCAATGAAAAAAGAAAAAGCAATAAAAATTGGGCAGAGTAACTGCTGCAAGCGTTCTTCGATATTTATTTAAAAAAATGGGAAACTACTGTTTCAATGAGAATAAATAAATATTTAAACAAGCCGCAAAAAGGTTGAGTACCGTGTTAGCAGTTTGTTTGATTTCGGTACGTTTGACGACGGGTTCGGATACGAGAGGTCGATGTTTCGAGTTCCAAAAAATCGATGGAACGTGACGCAAGCTCGTCGTAATATTCCGTTGAAACGGTCCCCTATTGTTCGAGGCTGGTTTGCGTATCGTTCGAAGGCAAATCGCGGTTAATTTCCATGAAGAACGGGGGCCACGACGTGGCCGGGGGGCGAATTTGTAAGCGTGCATCATGCGACTCGGTCGAGCCCTCTCTTCACCGACGCGGCAAAGGTGTAGCGGGCGAAAGGTAATGGTCCCGGTAATATCGGTGCTGTGTGTGGGGCCTGGGCTGCACTACTAGTAATTGATTGGTCATACCCCCCGTACCATTACTCGTTCAAACTTTGCCTCTCGGTTCCCCAGCTTTCCGTGACCCCCTTTTTGCTGCCTCGAGGTTCGCGAATTTTTCGAAAACAACGCCTTCCTGGCCTTTCGTCTATTCGCTCTCAGCTTATTCATCCTCGGTGCGTTCGGAAACAATGTACCCTAAAATTAACACGCGTTTGTTAACTCCTTGCACTACGACATCGGTTATAGCTACGCGAGTTAGTACTTTTTCGTCCATAACAATTTTCCTAAACAGTACGAGACAATTTTTGTTTCTCGCATGTCTTCATTTACTCTCATTTCTAGATTTTGAGAACCGAAAAATCAAACTTCGTTACGATTCAAAAGAAATGAACCATATATCTGTATAGTTGGTTATTTATACCCTTTGCGCTCATTATAGCGCAAAGGATTAGTCACAGTGTGTTGAAATTGCAAAACGCAAATTGCTTGTTATTATCGTTTACCTTTGTTTTAGTGTAATAATTTTTTTAGATTGTTAGTCGAGAACAGTGATAGAAAGTGGCCGATTTTGGCATTGACTGTGACATGAGTGTGTCTTAAGGGTAATTGTTTACCCTGGAGATGATGGAAAAGTTATTAAGAACAAGCGTAAACTTCAACTTTCGTCATTTGCAAGTCACCCATTCTTCGGATGATTATCCATCAGTAAAATAATAATTCAAGAACTCAGCTGACAAATCAATTGTACATTGGTGTCGAGCATAGTCGAGAAACCATAAAACTGTTGTTTCATGAGAACAACAAGCAATAACTCATTCTCCAATACTTACATCCGCACGTATGTCCAATAACTCAATCTATTCCACTTTTAGTTTTATCCAGTAGCACATACAAAAATGTTTTAGTCTTTGAATGTATTTGTGTCTTGATTAATACAGCATTAGGAAGATCAATGTCAGTTTAATAATTCCAGTAATTAATGGACCAGGATGTCGATGATGCTATTTGAAGATCATAATTGCCTTGTGCGTTTATGTGATTGGCATCTGTCATTATGACATTACACAATGAACTATTAAACGTATCTTAATTCTAAAATTCAAATGGTATATTTTTATCACTTTTCTGATCAATCATTGTCCAAACAAACGAATCAGATGATTTGCGAACGGCGAAACTCTGAAGTTCCCATCATCTCCATGGTAAATAATTATGAATTTTGGACTCCACATGACATATCCTTTACAAAAATTTCATTGCCATAGTCAAGAGCAAAATTAGTCAATTCCTACCATTGTCCTTTGTGAACAATGTAAAGAAATTAATACACTAAAGCAAAGGTAGAAAATAAGAATAAGAATGGCGAAGCAATACATTATCATGGGAAAAAATCTGTCAATAAACTGCAATATTTTATAAATTCGTCTCTATGCAAATTTCGTTTTTCCAGGATCTCGCTTGACTAAATACTTTTTTCACTGCATCATTTATATATACTTCGTTCACCGTATTTTTCAAAAAAATAGACTAAAATATTAGTTATTTGTCGCGTATTTATTCGATATAATAATATGTCCAATTTACAGTTGTCAAGACTTTTATATTTATGTGATAGCATTTGAAGTGCAGACAATCTCGTTTTTTTTTAAAATTAATTCGTTAATCGGGTTATAGAATTCGTATTAGCAAATCTCCATAGTCGAAACCAGTGAATTCATTGATTCGTAGCCGGACAGGCAGGTCGGGACGTCGTTTAACTGGCCCGGGTAATTTTATTATCGCGGTTGGTATATTGTCGCGAGTTTATCGCCACTAAGGCTTCCCTTATAATTGCAGGAATTTATCGTTTCTGCCGAAAATAAGGTTATAGTCGCGTTTCGAATTTACTCGGATCGTAAAATGTTACATTATGTGATCTCAAAGCAAAGAGCGCGCTCATGCACGCCGTCTATTTCGAACTTTCAGCGCCGAGCGGATCCGTCCGCGCGAACTCTCACCGCGGTCAGGCAGAAATATTGTTTCACCCGAAAGCGTTCGAATTGGCGAACTTTATCGAGCCGCGATGAAAACCGGATCCCCTAGCAGAACCGACCAGCACTTCGGATTATAAATATGATGCTGCGAACGCGCGTATCGCCTCGCGACCGATCGTGGGTCACCGAAGATTCTAATTGGTTATTGGTTCATGACAATTGAATCGCAAGTCCGTTGCGATTCTCGTGGTATCAGTCAACTAGTTTGTGCTATCAGTCAACTGTTGCAGGCTTTTGATCTTTGCAGTGGCTCACCAGAACTTTGGTTACTTATGGGAGTCTTTATTTCTGGCATCTCTCTTGACGACTTTATTGAAGACTGTGACAGAGGATTTTTAAAAATCAGCATGGATTTGGGAGCTTAGGGTACGGCTTTGAAGCGTTCGTTTTTCAATCATGTGGCTCGTAAAATTGTGGTAAAAAGATTGGTTACAGAATGTAACTAATATGACAGACATTTATTACGTTCTCTTTTGTTTGGTATCTGCTCTGTCAAACTAGCATGATTTTGTAAATCAGGGGATTGAACGAACACGATGAACCGGTTTCGAAAATACTACTCTTCAGGATTATGGTAAAAATAGTATTTCTTTTCTCAATACTGTACTGCTTAGAACGTGTTAATCCCTTTCTAATCTTTTAACTAGAGGCTAAAGAAACTACATATCATCAGAAAACGTGCACACTGTCGAAAGAAATCGGATAATCGTCATTTATCCGTTATGATGATTTTCTCGGAAAGATAAGTTTACAAGAGGAATTTGAAAGTTCTCGGAACAACCTGATAGTGAATAATCAGACATAAAGTTTGAATTCTAATGAATTTGTTACAGAAACTATCGATGACAGGGACAGGACTTTTCACTATCAATATCATGTTTTTAATTAGCGAATTTAAAACTGTACCAAGTGTGGTGATCGAAATATGTTCCCGTTTGATTTTTTAGTCAACTTGCAGTAGCACAGTTGGGGAACAGTCGCGGCACCTGTTCAGCGGTCAAAGGTGAATTCTCCAGTACACGAAAATGGCCACAGAATGAACGGCGATATCCCTCGCGCCGCGGTCCCGCGAAACCACATTACCGATTGTACGCGATAATTATAGAATAAATAAATTCACGTCGTGCTGGAATGCGTATAATATATCTACGTCTGCCAAATGGTACCGAGATACAGTCGTATATCACCGGGCGAGTTATAGGCCCCTCCCGGTAACTCATTGCACAGTGTACGTAGTTTCTAGCGATGCGTTTGGCTCGTATCCACTGTTACTCTATGGCGCGTATCGTGCGTCGTTCGAGAATCAATGGCATTTTAAAGAGACCAGAACTCCCGCGAATCGAGAGTCGACATCGATTCGAGGCGCACGAACCAGGCTACACAGCCTTCGGATCATCCTTCTTCAAGTCTCATCCGAATCTACAGACACGTTACTGTATTGAAAGCTTCGATTCGACTGTTTTGTAATTCGATGATCATTTTTTGTAAAATTGTATATCTTTCACGTTGTATACAATTGTGTATCACTGTGTTTCTGTACAATTGTGCATCGCCATTGTTCTGTAAAATTTACATCTGGTGCTTTCTCTGAAAGAATTCCTGTTATTATCAATCGTTGAAACACATTTTATAAGTCCTGTAAGTATTTTATAAGTTCTGTATTTTTCGTTGTTACAATTTTATTAATGTCTATTAGAGTTAGCGGGCTCTGAATTGCTAAAGTAAATTTTGTTTTCTCATAATCTTTGTAAAACAATTTGTGTGTACAGTTTGCCGGTGAATTTATAGTGAACTCGTTACCTTAAGAAGAGAAACGTCTTCGGAAAGTAAAATATACCAATGCAATCAATTTGCGTGGTCACAGAAGTCAATAGAACGTATATAATTTTCATAATTGATCAGGATCGTTTAAAAGAAGCAAATAGATAAATATTGAACAATATTAAGCGAGTAGTTTTAGGAATATCGCAAAATATTTCGACCACCTTGTGTACCCGATAGCAGAAACGTATCCACCTTCTATTTTTATACATATACAGCAATATCATATTGATCCGTTTGCATAATGTGTTTCTTTAAGATATAAGATCGCAACTGCAAACCATTTCATCGATCCAAAATGTAAGGTGTCTCTAAATTTGTAGAATAACTGTTTTTGAGTTAAGAAATATTGATTGATGTGAGAAAACATTCCACGGGTTTCTGTCTATTCCCAAGTCAGTGATTAAGTTTGTCGGCGATCGTCACTATGTATTTCACCTATCCCAGAAAGGTTAAGACGCTTGCACAGCCTATGCGGTTCCTACGGAGCCATACATCTTGCCGACCCAGGGTTCGCGGTAATATAGAAATTCAATCGTTCAGGCAATTATGCGTTGCGGCTGTTATTATGGTTTCTCTGCGTCCGCCGGCCGGCCTATTCTTCGGCCTCGTCCGCAGCGTATATATAATATTTTATTGGCTTTGTTTACGACTCGCTGGTGTTCCTTTACTGTCTCCCGGCCGCTCTCCTAGACGCCTACATTCGGCCCGCGCGTTTTCCCATCATCGTCTTCGTGGAATCGCAAAATTCGCTCTCGTTAAACGCTACCTGGATGACTCTACTTCGAAGCAATGACAAAAATGTAAATGAACGTTGTATGAATCATAGCGGAACTCCTGCCGCGCAGCTGTCCACGGATTTCCTTGATCCTAAACCGCTGTGGATACTCTAAAATGGCTACCGGGCCTCTAAACACGGTCACTGCGGAGTCTATAAAGATCTTGCGAAACAAAAATAATTCTTTTAGGGATACGGAGTCGGCAAAGTTTAGAATCATGCCAATAATCATTGTCATAGACTTTTGAAAACAGTTTTTATTGCAAGATACAAAGTTGTAGAAATTATGTTTCTAAAACCTGTGTTCATGTCTCATGTCTGTCTTTGGAACGATCGAGCGATTTATGAGTTTTTAAACGAAGCCGTTCTTTCAATCCTTTCATATCCTACGAAATAAAACAAATGTTGTCGCTAAACGCGCTAGTATAAAAATGATTTTTTGAGACCTTTCGGTACCGGAAGAATTTAACAGCTTAACGAGGTGTACAACTATTCATTTGTAACCTATTTCGTGAAATAAAAAGGTTCTCCTAACATTCTTGTTTTTTAAAAGCTCTAAGCAAATTTTTTAATTATGAACATTAATTTTTCCAGTCTGTGTCGACTGCGGGAAGCAGTTTCCCCAGTTTCAGACAAATAATTTGTCCGAAGTGTTCCAGACAACAAATATTTGCTTGAGCATATGTCAAAACGTAAAAGAAGTTTCCCAGTGATACCACGGTTAATTGCCATTCCCCGTGCTGATCGTTTAGCGATGTCCCTTGGCCAAGGAGGCTGTCGATGTATTTTTGATGGCAGCAAACTCCGACAGATTGCCGGAAGCAAGCCGGGCCCCTCACGGAACAATTTTTCCGTCAAAGGGAATGGCAAATGAAATAACGTTTGCGATCTTATCTCGTCAGGTATTTTGTCCATGCCCCCTCCACATCAAAGGTTATGACCAAACCCCGGCTGACGATCAGACATACACACATTCGAACCTCTCTATACCTTTGTGTCTTTTGTGTGTGCCTCCCTGTCCATGTGTAGCGGACGTGCGCGCATCGAAGATCTGTGTATCGTGCGTGGGGTACGAGCATCTCGACGTAGACGTTCACAATAGCTTCTGTTTAGAGTACTTATGGCCCGAAGGGGGTCGAGAGGGGCTGCCGGGTAACCCAAGTCAGCCATCTTATATCAAATAAATCATCGCAGACACGTCAGAGATATCATTGAGTCGGTTGACGTAGAGCACCGTCGCTGCCGGTGTGCAACGGGTGTCGCGAGAGTATCGGACGCAAACACCGTATCCGGCGCTCTTATCGGCGAACGCACCCGCTAATTAATCGTCGTCAGACCGGCTCCGTGATAATGGCCGACCGCCATGATAATTGATCGCCAATAAATCTCGTTTCATTGCGCACAATTGATTAAGCGATAATCTACCGCACCATCGCCGATCTCTGAATATTGTATGCGCATTCATCCGACGGGGTTACTTAATTGTTAATTAAACGGGCGGAATCGTTGACATTTTTGTTACGTTCGCAGTGCATGCGAAATCAAAAGGTTTGAAATTTATACTTTGGAAGTCTGGTACTTCTTGTTGAACCTCGTCGTTCTTGCCTTTGGCATTATTTTGTTCGTTGCGGAATAATACAAATAAATATATGAAATTGTTTATGGTATTTGTACAGTGTTGGTATAATTGCAACAATCTAACCATATTCAAAATTTTATCTGTGAAAAGATAGGGTAGAGATGAATGAAATTATTGGTTCAAAATATCTTTATACCATTGTATATAGAGCTATTATTATAATTGTATGATTTTTTTTAAATACTGCTTGACGAGATTAGAATGATAGAAATTTTTCCACCTTCAAGATTTGAGTTTTAAACAGTCGGGAACGACACGAATGTTACTATCAGCTTCATGAATTTTATATTGTCTTTTCAAACGTTTTATGGCATCTTCTGTAATAGCAGTACTATAATGCTCGAATCTAAAAAACGTTAAATAATACGTCAAATTGTTCTAATTGCTTGTACGAAGTTAAGATAGTTCTAACAATTTTGCTGCATCCACAATTTAAATTATAAGAACCCAGACCAATTGAATCTTCAATTCAAAACTTCAATTTTGTCGTCATCCTATTTATTATCTCCTCAAACTTAAAAAATTTCTGCACACAATTAAACTATCCCAACAAATTATATGAAATCGTCCAGGTTTCTTAGACAAGTTAACAAAATATAAATTTACTCACACCTATTAGTCCAATGTTTCTTCAATTTATATCGAACGCGAAATAAAATAATATTTCAAATCGACCTATAAGATCATTCAGTTGACTCAATCAAATATACAGCTGGAACATTAATGTTGTTCCGCAGGAACGAAGCAAAGGGCCCAGCACGAAAATAATTTTCACGTAAATCGCGGACAAGTGGCAAGGTGTGGAAGAGACGAGTCCGAGAGACAACACAGGGTATATTTAGCAGCGTAGAGTTACGATAGGTGGATAGTATTCCGTATCAATCAGATGCTGGGGGCCACATTGTCTTACGCGTCAGGCGAATAAAGGGGCGCCTGGGCCCAGTGCTTGAGGCTCCGCGTAGCCAGCAGCTCCGGACCACCCGGACTGAACCTATACACCCGACAGGGATCGTATTGACTCCGCGCGAGTCTGTCGAATCTCAGCCGCGTCCTTCACTCGAGTGGCTTACGTTGCATCTTGCTGCGTTCGTACCTCGCTGCATTCGAAAAAACGAAAACGATTATTCAGCTCTTTTTGGATTCCATCGGTTCGAAATTTCTTCGGCGATTGTCCCTTGAAGAAACCGCGAAGGCTCACGAATGTTCGAGTGCTCGGAATACAAAGGATCAATCATCCACAAGAGCATGGAGTATGGAGTATAGGTATCCTATAGTCTAGAGGACCTATAGTCTAAAACTATCACATTATTGAGATCCAGAATCCAGAGTACCTATAGCCTGGGGTATCTATGGTCTAGAGATCCTGTAGTTTGGAGCTCCTATGGTGTCGACATCTCGAAGTCTAAAGATCTTAGGGTTTGTAGATTCCCGCGTCTACAAATTTCAGAGTCTAGATATACCTCGAAGTCTATAGATCCTAGTGTCAAGAGTGCCTATAGTCCAGTAGATCCTAGAGTTTAGAAATCTTAGAGTCCAGAGATCTTAGAATCTAGGAGACCCTAGACCTTGAGACCTAGGGACCAGAGTGTAGAGATTCAGGAGTCTAAAGATCTTAGAGTCCAGAGATCCTCGAGTTTAGAGTTCGTAGAGTCTGGATCTGCTACAGTCCAAAGACCTTGTTAATCCAGAGCTCCTATATTGTCGACATTTTATAATCCAGATATCGTAGAGTCTGATGATCCCACACTTCGGAGATGCCAAACCCGTGGAAGCGGAAGTCCCGGAGAGGATCCGACAGGAACGGTCGGTCAAAAGTTCCTCGTCGACAGACGCAGACAGCGTCCGGTGATCGAAGAGAGAAGGGACGGGCTGAGTACACAGTAGCAGACTCCTCATATAATGCGATATAATCACCTGGCATGACTACACACTATCTGATCCGCACGCACATCGAGGCGGACCGGGGCCCCGTGCGTGTACGGAAATCAGTAGTCGGGCCGCGTTTCACTTCGAGCCGATCATTACTCACTGCTCCTGATATTACTTCAATTCAATCAGTGTCTTGCCAGCGGCTGGCCCCGCGAGTCCGTGTGCGCCACGCTCTCGACGACATCCACATATCCGAGCCCGCGCACCTATGGCCACGCGTAGGCCAACGTGGCCGGGTGATGAATGGCTTCGGCCGGCCCTGGAATGCGGTCCCAAGCATCGATGTTATTGGCTGATTTTTTGGTCGATCCCGTGGGCAGAAACAACCGCGGGAACATCTTATCTTGAATACTTGCGAGAAGGGCTTTGCTACCCTCTACCCTCTAGATTATGGCTATTCTTTCGGTATATGATCGGTATGGCACGAGTTTTGAGTTCTCGGCTAGGGGAGTAAGCTGTCTGGTCTGAAGATCCTATTGAATAATAGGATCTTGTATTTTATGACAATTTTCTTAATTCTTGAAATTTTTTTTTCTATAGGTGATTGTTGATGTATTCTGGTTTAAATTGGAGACAGTGGTTCGTACCAAAATGATTACCGACGATCGGCGAAGATGTTGAGCAAACAGAGAAGTTACGAAATTATTTTTATAGTTTTATTATTTTGAGATTATGCCAGTAAGCTTAGTTTCATTTGATTCCAGTGATCATGAACGTTCTTTCTATAGCCACAACAATACCACCAATTTCGTGAGATCTCCTACAGGCATCTTCTTGCATCTTTGCAGACTTTCTATCGATAATTGATTATTGACACATTCTGTCTCGATTGAAAGTAACGAATCATTAAAAAAACAATCGATTGATAGAAGGCACTTAAAACGAATGCTAATGTCTTTGCAAATTGCAGAACAAATAATATTCTCCTAAAAGCAACATGCTATTGTAAATTTTTCGAATGACTAGAAAGTAGTGTAGCTACCTTCGATTCACTTGCTCACATTTCTTAATAATTATTGAGCAAAGAGAACTTCATATTCCATTAAAATCGTACACTTAGTATCGAGCCTTAATTGTTGATCGATCCCGTCACAATTTCAGGTAATCGGGCGCAGGACATTCTAAAATAATGACCGATGTCCTTGGCAACTGCGGACCAGGCAAGAGGGCCCTCGAAGCGATTTAATATTTTAATTTCCGTGAAAGTGCTCGAAAGCCGCCCGAAGATCCAATCACTCACTCCGGATTTCCATCAGGCCGGTCCCAGAAAAACCGCACGTAAACTCAGCGTTGCGTTTCTGTAAAATAAGAGGATCGTCCTTCCCCGATGGTCAGGTCCCAGTCCATCGTGGGTAATTCCAAATTGGTAATCACGCGATGGCGCCAACCTTTCGCAGTCCGTCAGCAATCTCGGGTTTTGTTGTTCCCTGGGACTCCTCTCTCCGTCCTCCCTTCCGTTTCCCTTTTCTTGCACGGCGACCTCTGTCCTTGTCCCGCGGAGGACGCTCTCTCCTCGTCGGCGGATCTCGTCGGTGCATGTGGGATGATTGTGCGCGGTCCGGGGATGCTCCTGCGCCGCGTCAGAGGTTTGTCTTTGTGATGACCGACGCGATGCGCAGGGACGCGACCGGCTACCGGAATACGCGTTGAATTATCCACCGCGATGGTCCCTTCAACTCGTGCCCCGGGTACCCACGTACGCTGCCCTATCCGCCTACTTCTCCTCCAACTTTTCTTCTTCATCTTCTCGCGGAAGAACCGCGCGACAAGGCGAGGCAGGCCGGGGAGGAAGGAGGGGCCGGCGTCCTTGGGGATCCTCCTAGACTCGGCGCAATCTTGCACCTCGTTTCAAGTTTGCCAACCGCAACGCTTAAACGCTTCCTACGGATTAATCGACCGCGCCCGTCGCTCCTGTTTTTTTCAACGGGATCGACGGACCCGGCTGCGAGACCGAGAGTTACCCGTGACTTGTTTTTAACCTTCGACCCGCAGGTGCTCGACCATTTTCAGTGTCGGGCTGTCCGAACGATGCCCTCTCGGACATTGCGCTCTGTATCGTACTTATTATAGGTTCTCTATTCTGTATAAATGATTTACACGATGAATCTACATTTTTGGAAATTCATAACTGAATATGCATCGTATCCTAAATTGATTTAATCCTAGATTTACGGAGCAGTAAACCCGGCTGTTTCATTTATAAAATTAGCAATAAGACATTTATACTGATTTTTAACAAGTGTTATTGTAATCATTGCAATCCGAATAATCGTGAATTAAAACATAAGTGACCCGTCATTTTGACGGGATCCGTAAACCTAGTGTTAAATTTATACTGCAGTAAAGCAGCGTTGAATTTCTTGTAATTTCCTTTTTCTGCCATTTAACCAAAAATTACACTGTGTTATTTTTTAACACTGTCTTCCTTCTTTCACTTTATCGTTTGGATTCCATTGGAATGCAGAAACGTCAGATGAATTTCAGAGCACCGTTACATTATCGTCGATCGATCAGAAAGATCGAGGAAAGGAGTAGAACCATGAGTTGAACTTCTACTTCTCGCGATTGATGCAGAAAATTTGCATAAAGATCTACAGTTCGGTAACGACGTATGGAGCAGGATCCCGAACAAGTGGCTACATCGTCGATTCGACGCGAAAGATGAAACCGATTGATATCAATGCCCGACTCACGAAGGTTAGGCTGTAGAAATTACGAGGTCACGAGCTAATCCTTCCGCGTGCATCTAATGTAAGTCGTCGGCCAGCGATACAGTCCCGGCCGGTTTCGCGTCGCAAACAGATTGCACCGTGCTCTCGGACAACGATAATCACCGCTCCCTCTGTCAGAGACAGATAGGGGTAATCGGTAGAACTGAAACGGACCGTGTGAAATTTTCGATCAAATCGGTTATTTTCGAGCAACCGTGACGCTCATCGTCACGCTCAATCTGTTCATCCGGCTGGACGGTCCTCGATCCTTCTAGAGGAGTCCATCAAAAATCAATAAGAAGCGATCCGGCACTATCATCCGCATTAGTCGCCGCTAGAACTCGTGTATCGCATCGAGAGGCAAGAGCGGAGACTAAGGAAAGGAAGGAACTAAAGACCAGAGAAAGGGAATTGAAAAAGAGGGTAAAGATAGAGACCAGAGACAGAGATTAAAGAAAAAACGAGCCGAGTGACTCATGAAGAATCTGAGAAAGATGTGGATGAACAAGTGAAGACGTCCACTCAGTTTCTCCAGAACCATCACAAACCTGAATTTGGATCTTTGATGAATCCTACTGCATGTATAACCAGAAATTCGTGTAAAGACATAAATGTTTATTGTTGCTAGTCAATGAAAATGATTAAAGATGATTCGAAGCCTTCTTTTTCCAAATTCTGTAATCAAGAATCTATCCGATAAATGTATTCTTTTGGACATGTGTATTGTAACAAAAATCGTGGAAATCTGAATAATATCTTTAAATCATTCCTGTTGTAGTGTAATTAGCAGCAGCAACAGACGCGTGGTTCACCGTCAATTAACAACAAATGTATTCAGTGTTCTGTTTCTCATCCCCGACTCAGCGTGTCCAAGTTATAGAATTAATTTCACCCCTGATGATTGCAAAAGGAGCTCCGTGGCTGTACATTGAGAGAGAGAGAGAGAGAGAGAGAGAGAGAGAGAGAGAGAGAGAGAGAGATAGCTACCTGAAATCGAATGGCTCGTGGAAATCTCGCTTTTCTCGCGGAAGACGCCGATTCCCAGTTCCGGGAACATCGCCGGAGGATCCCCAGTTCCTTTGGTCCCGTGCCTTGAATTGAGCACGAAACGAATGACAACGGCAGATTGTTCCTGTCATACCGTAGCGGCGCGCGGCGACGTCTCGCAGCGATCATCCAGGATCCTGTTGAATAGGCGACGCAATTTTCCTGGACGTCTTCCGAAGTCCCGGCTCCTTGCTCTCCGGAGAAAACTCTGGGAGATCTCCCAGCAGCGCATGTCCGACCCGGCGTATAATTGAATTTTAATATTGTAATTTCTCCTGGCGCGGCTCGGTGCCAATCTCTCTGAATATCGGACCTGTCTTGACCACGCTTTCGCTTCTTTACAATTCGTTTCGCACGCTAGTCTCTCCGCGAGGGCCGCGGAGGAAAAACAAAGGGCTTGATCATTTCCAATGGCAGGGGACGATTTCTTCGGTTAATAGAACGCGCCGATGTAGACGAAGCTTCTTTGCCATTCAAAGTCTTGTACAGGTCCCGTGGAAATCACTGACTCCGATTTATTGACACCGGACTTCGTCGTCACGAGACATTAACGTCAGCCGACTTTAACATCACTGGTCTTAACATCATCGGACGTTATTGACACCGATAATAGAATTCATCAACATCTTTCACAGATGATCATACAATGATATTGGTTGACAATGGTACTAATAGTGATCGAGGTACACAGTAACAAAAACATAACTTCTAATGCAGATCTCTGAATAAAGCTGGAAACAGATTGACACGATATTCCAAATTCGTAGCTTAGTCCATCTTCATGTTGTTAATCAATGTTGTTATCTGGTGCAGGGTAAGTTGGTTGAAGGAACATTAAACACGATGAATTGGCTAAAATGACTGCTTACAAAAATGTTAACGAATTGTAAATTACTTTAAATAGTTTCATAATAGGAAACAATAGCTATGGTCAATGTGGGCATGGTATACATATAAAATATAATTCATGTGCAATGGCAATGCCATTTATATGACAAACAAGGAAAAGACCACATTTTATAAATAGTTACAAAAAATGAATCTGTATCTTCCGTTATCAAGAACAGTTATGCACAATTATATGTCTGTTCTTTATAAATAATGTAAATCAAGCGTGTAGGAAAATAAGGTATTGTTCATTTAAGGTTCGATGTTAATGAACAATGTATCGTAGCCCTGACTTTTTGTATCCTGTAAAACCATCATATTGCAAAACAATTTCGTTATAGAAGATAAAATTGATCAGTGTTTTCCATAGGATCCACTTTCCCATGGTTCCGACGTTGTTTTTACTTCGGCTTTCCGACGACTTTACTTAACCAATCATAACGAATGAAAACCGACGGCCCGGGGAAACCGAGGTTACCCCCGGCGTAGTAAGGGAGAAAGTCATCAGGCGAACCTTATAATTTTGATCATTTGACCGCTTATAATCTCTGCCGGCCGCGGTCTTTACCGCAAGATTTATTGTCCGGTCACTGGGATCGTAGAAAACCTAAGAACGTGAATGTCGATGGGAACACCGAATGCAAAATCTTCGCACTAAATCCGTCCTTTTGTTAGATGATCACTGGAGTCCAGTTTCGAGTGGCGATTATTTGTGTTCGATTGATTTTGTGTCAGATCATTTCCATCCATCCGTATTTTGATTTTGCTGAGGTTGTTAGGATTGTTTAGTTATTTTCTAGCAAGCGACTTTTCGAAGATAATTTTATAATTGTAGAATGCGCATAAGGATAAATAGGTGAAATCCATCCCTTAGTGTAGCAATACAATTTTCTGTATGTTGCGATCGATTCTGAACATTTTCTAAACATGCATATGTATAGTATATAATAATATATAATAATTATATATATATTATATATAATTAATATATATTAATATATAATAATAATATATATATAATATAATAATATTATATATATTATATATCCTAGCATATAGTCCTACCGACTAACTTCCTGGACGGAAAGGACTTCAGAAGCATCATCTATGTACAATAGATGTTGACACCACCTGTACAGAACCAAATTTGATAGTAACGACAAAGAGCACCTATAAACAAAATTTCCAACGAAGCTCTTCATTATCGCAAATTTTATTTAGTTACAAGGTGCGCGAGAGTGCCAAAGCTTACTTTCCTCATCTCATCAATGATCAAATAAAATTCTCAACAACGATGATAAAGTGTCTGTTATTTGTCTTGATCTCTGAGCAAATCTTCGTACCCTGTTCAGTAAATTTGTATCGTCTCTTTGCAATTTAGAGGACCGCAACGAACAGAGCGTGATAATTTTTCGGACGCATCTGTGTACGTCAGAGATTTGATTTTAGACGGTTCCAGCCCGGCGAATCGATGAAACATCGGGCAGCGGGAACAAAAACACAAGTGGCTCGGGGCACTTCGTTAATTATTAAATTCCTGAACGATTTTCGTTCGTCGAGGGGGAGGTTAGGACTTTGACAGAAGCGAAGCTCCGACGAAATACTTTCACCCCCTGGCTCCCCTGCCACCCTTCCGTACCATTACTCTCGAGTCGCTTTCAACGTTTCTACCCCCACCGTCCCTTGTATTTGCATTTCGTTATATTCAATCGCGACCGGGAAAAAGAGACGAGAACAATGCGAATTATGATATTTGTTTGCTCGCCGCGCGCCGGCCAGGAGAGTCCCTGGGGCGCGCGGCTTCTGCGAGAGACCGGGATCGACCTTGGATTTATCTGTGCAAATCTGTACGCTGGGATGAATAATTATTGAACGCGAGTAACATAAATATGATACACTGCGCGGGGACTGGTTCTGGCGCTGCGAACCAGGTTAAGGAACGTCCACACGGGATCTGCATCGTTTCCCACGTTCGACACTTCTCCAAAAATTGCCCTCGTCCAATCCCCATTGTTGTAATTTCTATTTTTCTTGGTCTCTTTATTTCGTCCTTGGCATCAAAAAATTGTTTGCAAACGGAGGGAATTCAATCTGAAACTTCATCGAACTACCCATGTTTCCAAAACATACTTTTATCATAAAAAGTTGAACCTGTTAAAGTACCCATTTATGCAAATTATCGTTTTTATGTATTATTCTACGAAAATTGAAATTCGAAAAAAGTATCCTTTGTCAACGAAGATATTAGTTATTGTAAAAAGGAAATAATAATGCTGTTAGACCTAGTTATTTTAGACGATTTATTACATTTTAAAAATCTACAGTTGTTATTAATGCATAAAGATTCGTAGTCTACTCATAAATAATATCGTTTTCTTTTAGATTGAATAAACATTGCCTGCGGACGTGATTTATTATTACATAAAATATCGGCTGATTAAATATATTGGTACTGATACACATTTTTACCTTGGAAGTACCTTCATAAATTGGATGGCCAGACTGTGGATAAGGTTCAGTTTAGACATTTAACGGTTTACGCGTTTCGAAATGCTCCTGGAGAGACGTAACGCAGACCAAACTCCTCAGATTTATATTACACAAATCTGAAAGAGAAAAACTATTATGTTATTCCTCTTTTATTCGTTTATATGTATTTTCATTAATGGAATACGTAATTGCCATTATCTTAACTCTTAACTGGTACGAAGATTTTCACAAAAATAAGTGATATGTTTGTGTATATAGTCTCTTTTATAATAGCAAATAAAAGATGTGAAAAAGGTCAGTTAATGTAATTCTAGACAAACTATTCATTATATTTTATCCTTGTATATATAATAATTATATTTTGTAGAAAACAATAGAAAATCGAATAGACATACAATGTCGAGGTTAAATACGAGCCCAGCATACAAGCAAAGGGTTAAAGAGGCATCCATTCGTCCAAAAAAATCGAACGTGAAATAATCTCGAAAATATTATTTCAAATGACGACCTTGACATTTCGACGTCATTGAAACCCGGAGGATGGCTCCCTCAAGCTACATATTTGCCAAAGAAACAGTGGTTAACATCAGGAAAGCTGGTCATCAGCTACGTCGAAACGACATTACTTATAGATAGCCCTAATATTTTCACCGTAGTGTTTCTCGAGAGAGTATGGCGCGTCGGTCAGTCAGAGTGGAGGAATCCAGAATCACCGATAATGGTTGCCAAGGCTGTGCAAAGTTCGGCGATTCGCATACGGCCTGTCCGCGGATTTTAATCAAGCCGAGATATCCGACAGCGAGTTCCACGGAATAACCCAAGCCGCGAGATGGTGCCGGGGCACCACGGGGGTTCGACACGTACAACAAACCGGCGTGAGACGCAAGGAGCGCCGGTACCCTACAACCTATGCCTATGGGTTTATATGCGGTCGGTCGGCAGCGAGTCCATGGGGCCCCCTTCTCTCTCTCTCTCTCTCTCTCTCTCTCTCTCTTTCTTTCCATCTTTCTTTTTGTCTCTCTTCGCCTTCCCCCCAGGGGCCTCCACGGCTGGCGCCTGCTCACTCTTCTTGCGCGTACACCTCTCGGAATCACCGATTTTATGGGCCACCTTCGACGTTTAATGAAGGAACTTTACGAGACGGGATTTTGTTTTAAAGAGTGTATCGGCCTCGTCGATAATTTTCGCATAACGACGAGCCACTTTCCAGTCCCGACGGTCCCACTGCACGTTCCCCGATGGAATGGACGATTCTCCAACTATACCCCCCTCTTGGTCCACTCTTGTTTTTCCTTTTCGTATCAACTAGTCGAACCCACTCTTTCTCTGGGCCTCGAATATCAACGGAGCTCCGGTCGAATTGTTGGATTCTTCCTCTTTTGGGGCTTTTAATCGCGAGCTGCGTGTTTCGAGGTTCGCCTCCCGATCATCGATCTTCGGGATTCATCATTTCTGGAATTTGTTCTTCCAATTTTCGGATCGCACGATATGCGAGGATTTCTGTGCACCTTGGTTTTTTTCAATAGAAAAAGAAAATAATTGGATTATTTGTTGGAAATGTGCACGGTTAGGTAAAGTACTCTACGTAATTGAAACAGTCGAGGAGAAAGTTTTCTGTTATGAAATGTTATTGAACAAGCTGAATTAATGCGTAAACAGACTGTCGATTTCAAAGATATTTATACCAATGAAAAAATGAGTCGATATTATCTTCTTGCAACCAGGACATTCCTTGCGGTAATAAAAATAACAAAAATACTGTGAATGCAGATTATTACGTGTACATTATTAAATCTTGTACACCAAGGAATAAGAATCGTCATGTTGATAAGAATCGTCATGTTCATTTTCACAGATTGTAGCATCCATGATCTAGAGCAGGGGTGTCAAACTCAAAAGCTAACTTGGGCCAAATAAACAACGCTTAACTTTAGGTGGGCCGCAAAAAAGAAATCAATGTTTATAGAAACAAATATTTTTATTTTGACTAGTACATTGTAATAAACATATATAAAGTTAAATTATTGTTTACGTCCTGATACTTGACATCTCTCGCAAAAATGTTCATCTCGGGCCGCGAGTTTGACACCCCTGATCTAGAGTATCCTTAAATAACTATGGCTTAGAAACTACTACAAAATGTAGAATGATCTAACAATCGGGAAAGAGGTACCACATCTTGTACATCAAAATAGAACTACTTAAAGGTACCATAATATAAAAGGATCAATGGTATCATAAATACTAATTCACAAAACACAATCTTCTTGATACATCACGAGATACGTACATATAATAACTAAAGGGTCACAATGCAACCGTGCACTATAATATAAATATTAATTCTGAAACACGTTCTGCATGTCACAAAGAAATTAAACAGTGTCACCAAGGAAACGTCTGACGACGACAGTCCGATTCTACTGCGTGCGTGCTTGGCGATTAAATTCCGCATGAATAGCGCAGGAAAAGTACCGCAAAGAGAGCATCTAAG
Organism: Megalopta genalis; assembly: GCF_051020955.1. Lineage (NCBI taxonomy): Eukaryota > Metazoa > Arthropoda > Insecta > Hymenoptera > Halictidae > Megalopta > Megalopta genalis. The sequence continues at coordinate 26,212,941 of NC_135018.1, read as the reverse complement.
ACAGTACACCGCGGACAAAGTGACGCAGTAATTTTGCAGCAGGCCTTTAGTAATTTCCGATGGTTAAATCCAGGCGAACGCACACACTAATCCATTATTCGAATCCGTGCTAGGTCCCAAGAATCACCGGGACGCGATCAGTCGCATTGGTTTTCGACTTCGGGTCGAGGCCGCGCACAGTGTATCGATTACCGCGATATATCTCGTCACGCAGTTAGTTAACTGAGCTGGTAACGACCAAGGCAACTCGAGCACGGAGAGAAAGCGAATAAGACAGAGAGAGAGAGAGAGAGAGAGAGAGAGAGAAGGAGAGAAGGAGAGAAGGACAGAAGGAGAGAAAGAGAGAGAGAAAGAGAGAGAGAAAGAGAGAGAGAGAGAGAGAGAGAGAGAGAGAGAGTTAGCCTCGGTTGTCTACACGCTCACGCACGCGTCGCGTTCATGTTGCTTAAACCACCTTAAACCACCTTCGACCACCTCTTCGACCGGCGTCCGAGGCAGTGATGGATCGAGCCGAGTTATCACCACCTCCGGAACACCTGCACCCGAACAGGACAGACAGAAGGGGTTGGAGAGGCCGAGGAACAGGGAGGTGGTATCGCGCGAGAAGTCAACGGGGGCAGTTACCCCCGGGTATCTCGAGCTAGAAAAGTTGGGCGACTTCGATCCCATCGTCTTCCCTCAAAATTTCATCCCCTTAATTTCTCATTCAACTCTTTCACCATCTTCTCCAGGCTTCCTTTGTTCGACAAAACAGGACGATTTAAATACGAACGATTCGAAAGAGATGAAAAATCGTATCCTGAGATGGTTGACTCTTGTTCATCCTTTCGCCAGGTTCCTTTCGTTTCACCACAAAGTGTTGTTTATATTCAAACGGTTTCAAACAGACTCGTATCTAGGCAACAGAAGCCTCGTGTATTTTCTTTTCGTGTTTTTTCTTCTTTTCTTTTTTTCTAATTCGTGTAAGTCACAATTTTCAGAAAATCAACGTTGATAGATGTAATCTAGACTGCCACAACGAACACTTTGAAAAAATTTCATGAAATTAAAGTATTCCTTTTAATAAAATTAAAATTCGAAAATTTAAGTTGCATGACATCAGCAACATTCGACAGTTTGACATTTTATGGATGATAATCGAATTGAGAAGATACAGCAATTTTAAATTGTCTAGAGATTATTTAGCAATTTTTAGGATCCAACTAACAAATAGTTTAAACCGTGACAGCCGTTTGAAGTTGTCGGGATGCGCCACACCTCATGGATATCATATGATACTTTAAGCGACGTGTACAGCAATGATTAAGTAAAAGGAAGAAGATAGCGCCAAAGTTCTAAGTACTCCGGTAGTATCAGTAGATCGAATGATTTCTTTATCGGACTCTCGCAAACCCCATGAAATGTTTGCACCTGCAATTTCCCACGCGAGAAGTCGCGCATCCTTATGACCGGGGCCGTCTCCGCAAGAACCGTGGATTTTCTGATTAAACCATGTAAGGAGGATAGTCGTAAACGGTACAGCCGGCGCGTTAATGAAGGTTTAAGGAAGCGAAAAGCGGTCGGCGTCGGGGCCAATCGATGGGGCAGCAATTAACGTGGAAATTTAACCAATTAATTATCGAAGGAACGCAATTAAAACGTGGCTCGTTTGGAACGCGATCGCTTGTGCAGGCAGCTTAAGGATCGTCCTCGAAATTCTTCCGAGGACGCGGCCGTTGGCTTTGCCGTTAAAATATCGATGCAGAAATATATTTACTGCCGCGTACACCGTGTAAGTTTACCAGGAACACGATTCACCGCGCCCCCGTGGATACCCGCGCCAATACGATGAATATGCAGCAAAGAATCGTGTATTAAATATCAGCAGCCGCCGGGGACGACGACGTACTAGCAACCGTGGGGCACACCGTGTGCTGTCCGCCGGGGCAACGCCGGTTCATTTCGTCCCCACTCCCTCCCCCCCCCTGGTACCCTTTGAAACAAGACAATTTGTTTGCACGCTCGATACCACGGTCTGGGCATCAGCGGGTGGGATCCAACCTAGTCTCCCGTTTAATCTCACTTACAACACCCTCTCGCTCCTCGTACCCCCTGCCACCTTCGAATCTATTCATATTGTCACAATAGAGCCCCCGCTTTTTATTCTCGTCGCTAAGCTCGATAGTGTTAAGCTGGATTCGAGCTCGATGTCAGCCGGATTCTGGACTCGCGTAAAACGGTCTTCCAACGGCAGAAAAATTTACTTTGTTCAGCGATTAAATGGGTCGCTGAATATTTTTTTTTATTAGTTGCTTCACAGGGTGCGGTATGTGCAGAGACTGTATTTGTTACGGCGTGATTGTAATTGTTTAAGACATTGTTGCAGACCGTGTGAGTTTTTAAGTGTTTATAAATTCAGAGAACGTTTTACTTCAAAACTAACGCAGCTCTTGGCTAACCTGCGCACTTGAAACTTGCTACTACAGAACAATGCGTTCTAGTTAACTTTTTTAACAATTGTCTATTTGGATGAGAACCGGTTAGTTTTGAAAGATTTTTCTTCGCCGCTTGAACAGCGCGTTTTCATACCGCGATATTCTAGGAACGTTTCTGTTTGCGTTTTTTAATATTCGCACAGTAGAATCTCGATTATTAATCTCGAAACTTAATTAGTCATATGCAATAAATCGTTTTTATCTGTCACTTATGTCGTCAACAAATACGATTAAATCGTCGCTCTAGGCACAACCATGCTGAAAACTATAATTACAGGTAGTCAGAGTAAAGGTATAATGAACGAGTTTTATTTTGCATGCGTTGTACTTTCATTCCTCTATTTAACAATTGAGTGGGTTAAAATCATAGCGGTGTTTTCGTCATTGTGAAAAACAAGGAGCGATATCGTTTACTAGCATGTGTACGGTTTTCATTAACCGTATTTATTATTAAGATAATTTAGAGTTGAGTTAATTTTCAGTAACACTGTAATTTATTTAACCTGTTCTTTTTTTTAACATTTTGGTATGTATGTGTTACATTTTAAGACACAAGTTAGAATTATCGAGAATGTGACTTACACCGCCACGATTCTAACCCATTGCATTAAAAAACTTGTCCTGGATCAAGAATGACCTGGCAGTGCTGTCTTCGCTGCACTCGATCTACCAACATCCGCTGAAAAAGGAATGGCGAAGGACGCATGACAGAGGAGCGAACGGGACGGTCGATTAGGGGTGAGGAAAGTTTAGTGCATCGTAAATGCATAGATTGCGACATTCGCGCGTATTAATAGCGCTGGCAATGAACATAGATCAAAGGCCAGTTGTTCAAACAAACATGGAGGCCACCGGGGCGCATTGTATTTATGGAAGCCATGAAAAAACAAACCCATGACTCCCATGGAGTATCGTTTCGAGTATGGATCTCGAGTATCAAATAACTGCGAAGCATTTTCCACTCAATCACCGGGAAACAGAGCTTCCTCATAAATTCGCTGAATAATCCGTTATTTCCGCGCAATATCGGTTGTCGCATTGGAAAGCTAAGGGAACAGGAAGCGAGGACGATGCGCATTGAGATGTGGAACGACAACGCGAATAATGATATCGTACAGGGAAGCAGAACGGCAACCAAGACTAGTAAATTTGTCACCGGGACCATGCGAGTTTCTTTCGGGCTGCCCTCGTACCGGCCAACGATTGATTTACACGAGGTAGCCGCGGAACAAGTATTTATGGAGCTAATTTGTATGCGCGCGAAAGATAATTAAAAATATGGTGGCCGGGTCAAGGCTTTGAGAAAAGCCGCGGCCAGGGAAAAAAGAGCCTGCAGGAAAATGACGTAGATCCGCGGGATCGAAAGCTGCTCGTGGGAAAATGAATTCGAAAGAGGATGCCAGATTACGAGCAGCTGAACAATTCATGTTCCTGTTTGGGAAATATTTACGGAACATTGAAAATAAATTTCGCTCTGTCCTATTAAGAAATATCACAGTTTGCTCAGGATTAAATAACACAGTAGACAGCAATTATTTTTCACTTCTGCTTCGACCTTAATCGGTGTTAGATGCTTGTCAGATTCGATCGCTTTATCGATCTTCCAAGTTTTTAAATAACTAAGCTAAAATTCTTGAACCTTAATGATCTACGAACCGTCTGACACAAAGTCCATATGTTTTATCAACTGACCTCACAGTTCATTCATAATTATTTGCTAAAATAAGGTACAATAACTTGTCACGTTTGCTCCAATTTTTTTTTAACTTCAGAAAATGGCGAAGCAGAGAAAGTTCGAAACTGATCTTGGAAGTTCGATCAGTTTTGCAAGAGAATTCAAGTATCAAAAAGAAAGACGAGGTTTCATATTTGTGTGGGAGATGCCTATGTACGAAAGATTCGGGCGTCCACCCCTAAACTTGGAATGGGAGAAGGATAGAGCGGCAAGAACATAAACTCTCTGGGGAAAGGAAATTAGAATTGAATAGTTGATGAATTTTAGGAGTGAATTTTAACCGTCGATGCGGTGGAATGGCTAATTCCGGGCAGGGGAAATTTTCCAACCGGCTTCGAGATGCTTCGAGTCGTTCGTGCCATTTTTTTCTTTTGCGAAGGAAAACCACTCGAAAATTAAAATTATTACAATCACCTTTCTTAAGTATACTTCGCAGTCTCGATAACTCTGTCATATAGTTTCGGTGATATAAAACTTCGAAATTAATATTCCGATTGATAGGCTTAACATTGCTGTTTCAATTCCATTAAGCAAATTATTTTGCTATCATGGGATCTCTCGGGGGGATCTCTATGGGATTATTATATCGTGACGAATATCTCAATTGTTGCCACAGCGGGCTCGATAGCAGGAAAAATGCACTGAAATCATTCGCGATAATTTTAGGGTGTTATATTTACAAAGCGTGCCCAATTTTCGCGGAGCGTGTGCCGCGCGCGGACAATCAATTCGCAGGGGTGGGTTCATTAAAAATTCAGGCCGACGTAAACGTGTAATATGCACGGGGAATAAAATACGGCCACGAACGGAATGATTAAAAACAAAAAAGAGAAAACAGATAAGCGAAACACGAGCATATGTGTCATTATTGTATGCGCACCGGTGTTCCCTGCGTGCACGGGGGAAGCTTAAAGAGCGAGAAGGAGCGAGACAAAGGGGGTGGATAGAGGGGGGATGGTTAGGAAAGGAGTTGCGGGTGGGAGAGAAAGAGTGCGGCTCGGAAGAAAGCATATGCGAAGAATGGAGAAAGAGTGCACGGGCTCAAAAGGGACAGCGAGAAATAAAGGGGAGGGGTTGTGAGTTATGAGGGAACCTTCAGGTAATATCTCGGTGCCACGCAATTTTTAATATCGACGGGTGTTTTCTCACCTCCGCTCCGGCATTATACGGCGGTTTTTGAAATTTAAAGGTCGCGGCTGCTCGAGCCTTACCTATCTATCCGATATGCTAATTTCGGATATATCCAGCAACCGGGGCCTTCGTCCCGATAATTCCCCCGTCGTGGGATCCACGCAACAGAAACAATAGACTGCATCGTGAACGACACTTGCTCTCTCGGTGCGATTATTCTACGGGAAATTCAGTCATTCTTATTCCTTCGCCTTTTAACATTTTATCAACCGGCAGTTTGTTAATACAGTAAATTCTAGCCGCGAGGCTCGAATAATAGTATCTCCTCTTACCGAATTGTAACTAGAATAATTTACGCTGTAAGTAACTAGAATAATTTACACCGTACAAAAATAATAAGCCGGAGTTTATTTAGATTTTGTGAGACCTGTGTTGCATGTTAGGTTTGGGTAAAGAAATTTGTTAGACCATTTCTCATAGAAATATTTTTGTAATTTTAATAATCACAAAATAACAGATACGAGTGCCGATCGTTTAACATTTCAACGACAATATTGTTCGACAACGTCATTCAACAGGAAATTATCGAAGTTGTTTTACATACAGCTTAATAGTTTGAAAAGCTTCTGGTAAATATATTTTTAATAGAAGTAGCCAATTGGAATACATTTGTTTCTAAAAAACCTATTAGATTAACAACTATTAGGTGAGACAGCATTTTAAAAGACAGTTTTGTTTGAAGCAGTAGTAAGCAGAATAATTTTTCTCATTGTCCTGTTTCGAGACATTTTAAGACGATGATTATTAAGATGATATAACGGTCACAATTTACATTTTCGTTCAAAGAGACATTCATGACTTTGATTTTTTAGGATGTTTTTAGAGACAATTACATATGTAATTAATTAATAAATATACTCCTCAAAATACATCTTTCCCAAAAACGAGAAAGCAAATGGATCTTTCACCATCCTTTGCCTATAAAATCCTCGGAATTGGAAATCGCTTATTCCGCATCGTAAAAATCGGCGCATTTATCGGTAGTTCTTATTTATGCCGCATTAACGTGCGAAGAATCGATCGTGTTTAATAACTTTCAGCGGAATCACCTTCGCGAATCAGCGAGCAGCCAAGTGGAGGAAGTCGTAAAATTGTAATTTTCACACGTCCGATGCTCGGAGCGCGTCCGAGCTTCCGTTCGACTGTAATTGTTTAATTCTTTGCATCGGTTGTTTACACATGTTTTTTCGGTCCGCGCCTGTAACACCTTGCAGGATCGGCGCGCGGGGGGAGGTATCAATGTCTCTCCTTGAACTTTACTACCGTCGCTGGTTGTAACTCAACCAGTTTGCCCACCGATTCGTGTCGGTTGCCCACATTTGCACATTTCACGTCGCGACCGCTCGCGGAGCGGTGCGGAGCGGCTGGCGTGGATCGGCGTGGAGCGAAGTCGGGCGAGGTTATTGCACGGATTTGTCGCCGCGCGAGTGCCGCGTGATCGACGCTGTTCACGATCGCGGAAAATCGACTGTACTTGGCCGAGAGAGTGCGGTCGCGATCCAGCACCCCGTGGAAATCGGGGCTGGGATCGCCGCGCCGCACCGCCAGGGACGGGATCGTTTTCACGGGTGAAAGTACCGGCGGCGGCGCATCGGGTCCCGTAATTGATGATGCAAAGACGCATCGGAATTTTGCCGCAGGAACGGCATGCAATTCGAATTAGTTAAACGCAATAAATCTGCAGAAATATCGGCAACGCTCGCCGACCGTTCCGCAAATTCACCGACTTCCCTCGATTTTTAACGAAGAAATTTCACCTACGCGTTACTCGATTTTATTTAACGCGGTTTTAAGATAGACGTTGTATTGCTACGCTTTTGTCACTGTGCTTTTACTTTCCCGTCGCATTAACCCGTCACTGCGACAATCATAACAATTTCACGAAATTAAAGTATTTTGTACAGTTCTAGGATTGCGGATTTATTTTGAGTACTATAATAAGCGTTATACGATACATAATATTTATGTGAAATTATTTATATAGAGTTATTTAATAAACATAGGAAAATTAAAAAAAACAGAGAAACATAAAGAATATGAAATTAAGGTGGACATACACATAAACAGACATAGTTTATTATTCTTCATTATAATTTTATTTATAGCATTATACTTTCACTAACTGTCCTCGAAAAATTAGACATTTTTTGCATATAATATTGGGCGTAATAATTTTAAATAATAATATGTACAATAATTAATTCGATCTTTTTACGTAGAACACAAAATCATGGTCTTCAAGAATGTTTGACGCTCGTAGCGAATGTGTGTGTATAGTACGAAAAATTCATTATGGACTACACGTTTTAAATGAAGTGTCCTGTGGTATCTACAATAGATTGAAGTCTAAATAAAACACGTCATAAGAAGAGAAACATGAATATCATAATTACATTGAACACAGAGTAGTACGCTCTCAGAATGTTAAACGATCATTATCCGATCATTATCCGATTTTCAATTCTCACTTTTACTTTTTATTTAACAAAGAACAAGATTGGCGAAACATTTCACGTGCGCCTAAAAAGGTTCCCAAAGTAACAGTTATTTCACTTATGTACAATTCATAAATGCGTGTGCCATGAATACATAAAAAAACCGTAGGCTGGTAACATGGAATTTCCAGTGTGAAGCAGAAATCGGCGAAGCAATAATCCAGGATCTTTTACGTAGCCATTTCCGAGGACGAAGACGCGTTTTCAATCAACATGGCCATTTTCCGAGAGATAATTGGCGTCGAAATAAAAACGCAACGAGGCGTGAAATATGCGAACGAAGCGCAGCGGTTTGGGGAGTTTTCGCGGCACGCAATAAGTTCGAAAGAAAGTGCAGCGTTAAACGTGAAATTGTTACGCCTCTGATTCGCGTCTTCGCGCCTATGCACAATGTCTATAATAAAGTAGCAGCGTGGTCGTAATACATCGCATATACGGCGACCAGCGATCCATCGTGGCGTGGAAGCCGGGCAGTAAGTAATTAGGAGCCGGGTGTGGATTGAGCTAAGGCAAATATTACGTACCTACTTGCTCGCGTACTCCCTGATACATGCACGAATGCGCATTGGCGGACGTAGTCTGAAACAGACCAGCCGTCGAAATTACATATTTATGTGTGTTCACGTAAGTAAGCGACGAGCGGTGCGCGCGGCACACGGCTGTGTAACTTCTGCTCGGTTGTATTAAAATATAGATGTGTATTTGATTCCACGTCCGACGAAGAAATTCTACCCCCGTATGTAATGTTCACGGGAGCATATTAAAATCCTTGTCTTTGCCGTTTTTATTTCATCGTTCCGTGCGCCGCCATACCCGCCGACACAACGCGACGCGACGCGAGGCGAGGACTCTCCGCCATCCGACTTTTCATTTCCCAAGCGGAGTCGATTGTTTTAATTGCAACTCTTTTCCCTTCGGCTCTTTCATTCTCTGACCAATTATTCTACCACCGAACTATCGATTTACTCGCACGAAATATCGCTGCTTGATACAGCAATGGTATTTTCTTCTTTATGCGCAGATTTTTCTGTTTCGACATCCGTCCCTATGAAATAACAAGTTGTTTCTAGGTTAACATCTTTATACTTAACATTTGTAAATTCATCGACAACGGAAATATTTTCCTTGTCCTGTACAAATTTAGTGATCCTACATCATTTATCAATCGGTTACGGTAGATTAGTAATAATATTTATAATTAACTGTATGAAACTGCGTTCAACTAGGCAATGAAAAAAAGCAAAATATTTCTTTATTTATTCCAATGTTGGATACATTGATAGCGGTGTCTCCTACTATTTAATAAAATTGCTTATGGTTTATGTTGACAGTATTATATTCGTCAACAGAGGAATTCAAAATATTTCTTTTTGTTGCTTCATAAAATCTTCGGTGTAAACCATTGTTTTTGTGTGAACACTTTTTGTAGACTAATAGTAATATCGATATCAATTCAATTCCGTGGAATCCTGTATATTAATTTTTAAGTATTTTTAAGAATTACAAGCATATAAATACTTGCATCGTAGCCACTGTTCGTCAGACTTTACTGATTGCATGTAAACATGCAGAACTCTGTCTAGCTTTACAACAAAGGCAGCATCTGTTAAACATATAAATAATTCTCTTCGTTCACAAGATAACATCCTTACATTCTTCAAAAGTATCATTCAGAAAAATAAAAGAAATGGAAACAATAAAAATTACCAAGAAAACGAACGTTTACGATTATGGAAATATTCCTCATGAACGACGCTAATAAATGTAGCTTGTGGATTTTATGCATTTATGTCAAAAGTGCGTAGGCGGAACATAAAATAGTTGAAATTGTTACATTACTCGTTAGATTTTTTCAACCTACCGGGCTTAATAACAAGGAAAGCAAACGTTTATTTCATTTCAGCTTGTTGGAATAGAGGTGGACAAATTTTATTGTGCATAAAAATCCGCAGTCTAGTAACGAGTAATTAAGAGTGGACTGTGCGATAGAGGTGAAAATAATTGTCGACAAATTTCGACGTAGAGGAATAAAGGAAAAGCGGGAATGATGCAGGCCAATCGGGACTAAAATCTGGAGTGCCCTGGTGTGTTTGAAGACAGGCCGGTAACAACACGCATCAAGGCCAGGATCCGCTGCGACACGATAATGTTTTTCACGGACGCAGAGGCGAGCACGTGTGCATTCATCGAGCAGAAGCCGCAGCCACCCTCGACGTATCTATCTATTAAACATCGGCTCTCGGTTTTCTTTTCCTCCCTGGCAGAGCCAGTCTCTCGACGGCCGCTCCCGCATTATCGATATTAAAGGAAGATACCCGTCTGAAGCGTACCTGACCGTGTCGCGTCGAGAGGATTAATTAACTCGAGCGCGCGACATCGAGAGCGGAAACCGGGCTTTTGTTTTCCCTCTCCGTCTCGTGCGACTCGGCTACGCTCGTCCTCTCTCTATCCAGCTGCCGAGGATCTCCGTGTTTCCGTTTCCGGCACGCGAAATTCACCCGTGATTTTCACGGCACGGTCGGCTCGGCTCCGCTCGGATCCGCTCGAATCTGCTCGGCTCGATTGCATGGACCGCACGCGTGCTAACGGCTCGATGAATAAACCCGAATTGATACAGATTCCTCCTACAGCAGATGAAATCGTCATCTCGCGGCTTTAGGTGCTTATGCTCGTTTCTGCTGGCGATCGATACACCGACGCTGGAAATATTTGATAGTACTTTACGAAGCTATAATAATTTTTCTATATGCAGATTCACTGGAAATGTGCTTTGTCTTAGTTAATTCGTCATTGAAACTATCAATTAATCCGTTTATAAATTAGTTGCAAATAGCGTCGATGACGTATGGCTTTTGTAAATGATCGGCGGTCTGCAGATTTTTATGCATTCGTGAAAACATCGACTAAAAAAATACAGAAACAGAATTTCATTGTTTCATGTGTCTGAAAGTTTTAATAAGACCAAACAGCTGATTTTCAAATCAATACCCTGTACGTACACGATCAATATTGTCCGTTTTAGTGTAAATGATCAGTGAACTGTAAACCATTGTTGAGTTCCTGACATCTAGGAGGAATGAATGAAATAGAAATTTATCAAGTATAAGTGTGTTTTATAATCGTACAAGTACTGGACAGTTACGGTGACATTTTCAGCATATTTAGTTCAATATTGCAGCAAACTGTCTCTCTCAGAATGTAAAACATTAATATTAAAGTCTACAACTTTAATCAAAATTGGCTAGTATTTAGTGTTACGTTCCCAAAGAATGGGAAAACCATTTGGTATAGCTTAATGATAATTCGTACGGTCCACAAATCAATATCATTCTTTCGCAATGTACAATTCGAATTTTTACCCATCGATTTGCTCAGAAAGTTGTTTCTATCATCGACATTCGGCTCGGCATTGAAAACCTCCCTGCGCATCGATGGAGTAATAAACGCCGCGTCGTCTAAAACGATCGCCGAAACTTGTATGCATCTGCAAACCTGGAATTATGCAACCCGTGTCAAATGTATCAACATGAAAAGCTGATAATATCCGAGTCAGACATTGACGAGGCCCAGACATCCGTCAAGAGAAAGGCCACTCCAATGGCAAGAAATCGAAGATAGCGGCAACAAATCAATTGGCAACCGGGGCTCCTCAGTATCAGTCGGTCTTTTCCTCGCGGCGTCGACAATGCGCATGAAGATCGAGCAAGCAGAAAACGTCGGTTAATTAGTTTTTTTCTCGGCGATTGAGAGTTCTGGCGTCAATTAGCAGCGGGTGGAGAGCCACGTGCACAACCGGGCTGTCGTCGTCGACGTCGGACAGGAAGAATGAATTGAAGTGTCATCGAAGCGGATATTAGACGGGAGAAACGAGGGAGAAGCGAAAAGCATTGTTTCTCGAAGAACAAAAACCTGGTCCGATCGCGGTAATGAGACAGCGATGACGATTTAAATCGAGCCGCGCCGCACGGTTTTCGGATCGAGGAGAGGAAGACACGGGGTTGGAGGCAATGAGACGGGGGCCGAAGGCAGCAAGGGCGAGTCAAAGAGTACAGTGAACAGCGGCTGGAAATACCGGCGGCATTATCCTTTAATCAAATATATTACCGAGAATTTATCGCGACCGGTGAATTAATTAAATGCCGAAGGCCCGAAGCGGAGTGGCCGCATGAAGTTTAACATTCAATAAAATAAATCGCCACCCCCATGGACGACGGGTCACACCTCGGACTCACCCCGACCCGCGATCTCCTATGCTTGTTATTAACGCAGTCGTGTAAATTATTGCGCCGCCTCGATTTACGGGGTGAACACTGACGCAACGGGTTATCCCCTTCGCGGAGGAGCAACATAGACTTCCGCTTCACCCTCGCTGCTCTCTGCAATTCGCTCCGTCACCCTCTATTCTATAGTCTTTTTTTATCCCGTAGCGCAGTCCATCTTTAAGTGGGTCTTGAACTATTACTTTCATTCGTAACTCTTCAATTCGTTGCGAATAATTATTTCACCATGTTTCAGCGACCGTTCGGATTCTTTCAATAAGGGTCCTTCCGTCTGTTACGTCTTAAGGTACATTTTCGGGTTCCTCTACCAGAATTTTTCTACTATTATTTAACCATGTAATTGTTGAAAGGAATATTTTTTCTGTTCGAGATAAAATTGAAAAATACTTTTGAATTCTTTTGTACTTCTATATGTTGTGCTTGAAAAAAAATTGTTCAAATTGACGATGTTTGGATAATTCAAGGTCTTGAATAAGTCTTGCAAAAAATATTTTTTTCTGTTTTAGTGAAGTTTGATAAATATTCGTTCACATGTTCCATATCTTAAAAATTCCAAAAGTCACCGATATATTTGTAAATCAAGGTTTCTTCTTTTCTCATTGTTCCTCTGAAGTATCATCTAATAATTGCATTAATATGTAGAATGATTCAAATTTTATTTGAATTTACCAGACTAGGTAGAGATACTTGAATAGGAAAGATTCATATTTGGGTGTTTTTTCAGAGTAACGATTATGATTAAAATACAAGAACGTGTTGCTGATCGACCAGATGGGTGCGAAAAGTTTCGAGACTTCTGAAAGAAAGGAATACGTTCTTATTTATAGAGCTCGCAGGAATGGACAACTTACCTGACAGGCTCCGCTGTCAGTTCCGCAGGTTTCGCGTGTAGGCAGCTCCTATTGTCGGTCAAGTTTACAGTTGACACGCTAGAAAAAGGGAGGTTGAGCGCATTTTTAGACGTACAGTGCATCGGCACGCAACAATCACCGCTATTTTCGTTCTGTTCCCCGACAGTGTGGAACACATAAAGAAACCTTTTCATTGCTGGAGAAACAGTGTATCAAGCCGCAGTGTTCGCAATTCAAGGAGATTCGTTTCAGAAGCAGCTCTATCCTCAACAATTCTGCTTCCAAAAAGCAGCAAACGGTATTTCTGAGCCGTATATTATTCACGTAAGGAACCCGCAAATTGTGCTCTTACCGACATATTTATTATACTCTGTGTTTTATTTTACTCGATATCGTGCCCTCATAATTACCGAAACCACACATTTGGAAATTTAATTCCGCAGCATTCGGCCTTGTAATCTTTCAACAATTTGATCATCAATTCAGCAACCTACAAAGTTCAATAAAATCAAAGCAATTTACTTTTTTTAAAGATTTAAATATCATTTATTGAGAGATTTCCATCATTTCGCGAAGATTGAACTTTTATTCATTGAAAGATTTTGATTACTTTGTGAAGAGTAAAATTTTATTTATTGAAAGATCTTCATTGTTCAAATACTCTGTCCACCTTGTCACGCATTTTATGGATTCTAACCAAATTCAGTTCAACCGAATACAGCGTAAAAATTGAAATCGTTTTCGCAGCTTGATTTTTCAATTTCCAAAGAGATTAGTGTCATCAAGAACTAAATACGGTGGTGGATTTTAAGGGACGTTGCAAGACTCCTAGTTACCGGGGGTCCGTCGATGGAAATGTTTTGCAAGGAGCGAATGCAGACAAGTTCCAGCGGGAGTCGAACGATTAACGCGCGATCAAACAAAGTTTTCTTCGCGTGAGGCCGCCGCGAATTTGCATACGCGACCGGGGCACCCGCAGTATTATGACGTCATAGCTGCCCCGACGATCGCGTGCACGCACTCGTCAAAGGGTTGAAGCATGGTTCGGCTGGTTGCCGGTGACGGTCAATAAGTCCTCAGAGTCGTTCCACATTGTGAAATCGATCGAAAGTAGAGCTTAAGAAGGTCGTGCTGACCCCTCTCGCGAGACCACCTTACACGTTTAACCTTTACGATAATTCCTGACGATCGTCTGTTTGCGATCTCTGTTAACCATTGATTCACGTGCCACCCAAATGCATAAGTTAACCGCATCGACCGAGACCCATTGACGAATACCTGACGATACTCTTAACTGTTTCAAGCACGGAATTTTAGGAAATAGAAAAGACTCGTGTAGCATCCTTTAGCGAAGTTTTTACGTCAACACGTTTGCTACCGTCATAGTCGCACACGTGATATCCACGATCTCGTAATTTGCATAAAGATAGACAACTTTATCACACGTTGCCATTTAAAGACGTAGTAGAGTATCTGGGGAATATGAAAGTTTGCTAAGTTGTTGTAATATTTAGTGATATAAATACGCTTATTTTTGCAATGAATTTTCGGCGATGCCAAAAAATAATTCAATTTCAAAGTACATTTCATTTTTACAACGAAAATGAAAGGCGACTGTTTAATATTCAGTTGTCACCTATAAATTTTATTGATATATATATTAACCACTTTGTCCTGTATAATTTTTTTCTTCGTTTTCGTAACTGTGAAATCACATGCTCAAAGAAGTCCAGCTCTTTGTTGACAAGATGTTGAATCAAGTGTTCTTCGAAAAGCGAAATTACTTTCGGAACAGTCTAATAATTTAAATGTTTCATATTTATTTCATCAGTCTAATTTTGACATCTCCATTTAGCTATTAAAAAGGTGAAGCACTTTTAACTTTACTGTGCTACAAGGAATTAAGTATCGATATTTTTAAACACAGCGCAAAGAATAGGAAACTATGTAAATTGCAATCCTAAAATCGCAAAATTCAACGAAATAAATTTCTCAAGCTCAGAGGAACTATATTTTCAGCTGAAAAGTGCAATTGATCGAAACTATTAAATTGAAATAAAAAAAAAACTAATCCATAGTTAAGTTACAGTTGCTAGGACTGTGCCAAAATTGTTAAGGCTGAAAATTTCAACAAGAAAATTCGATATTTGCTAAAATAGATTTCGTGTTTGGCTAAAATAGATGTTTCGATAATGTTACAAGTTATTGCAGATGTTTGATAAGAATTATATTACCGGAACATCGTTCAATTATTTACTAAACGAATTTTTGTACCATAGTACAACTTCCGCGCCGCTCTGTCGAAACCGTGAAGTTTCTCATGCAAATCGCGAAGGCACGGTAACACGTGAATCGTGCAAAATAATAAACGGTGGAACACGCCGCGTGAGGCTATCGTTCGAGCCTGATAACGGGAGCAACGTTTGCAGTTTGCTTTTTCAATTACATACCGGAAGACGAATTTACATAGAACAAGTTCTCCGACTTGGACTTCGATTCGCCGGATATTTATGTTGTAAACTGGAATAATTTTCCGAACTTCGCATCAATGTTTGCGATATCAACCAACAATATATTATCGCTGTCCCGGGAACGAAACTTTCTATCACACACAAGCCCGTTAAAAAACAATAACGGTAGCTCAATACCTACGGGAAGATTCAATTCCGAACAAATCAATCGCAACAAACAGAAATCAAAATTTGTTTACACAAATCTGGTGCAAAGTTCTGTGTCCGTAAACATTCTAAAAATAGAATTTCACGCCTGCATCGATAAAGTAAAGGTTTCGCAATAGTTTTACATTTTCGTAAATATTAGCTTTGTCGCATTATGCACGTTTAATTTGTGACTAATAGAATGTAAAATTTTTTATGAAGGGAAAAATGTTCAAGGATTGTTAGATAGGTATAGCGATGGTTCGACGATTCCACTAATGAAACCATCGATCAGGGCCGATGTCACGATCGTAACTACGATCGCGAGCGGAATCGGCGCAGCCCACGGCGATTTTAAAACTCCGCCGGAGTACAATAATTCGTGCAATAAAATGAGAACCGCTGGCTCGTGGGCGAATTTACTGCCGCGAGGTTGGCACTAATATAAAGGGGGCTGATAATGATCTTAAATTATCGATCCAATTGTTTATACGCCGGCGCAATTCTATTTAATGCGGCGAGCCCCGCCGTGCCGCCTACCGTCTCGCTATTCTACCTGCACCTAACACCTTTTCTCCTCGTTCCACGCGTTAATGTGCAACCATGGATATTAAATTTATCGTGCCAACCAGCATTTCGGCGCCAACCGATTCGCTGGCCTAATTGGCGAGACGGTTCCCGGTTAAATTACCTCTCGTCCCGATACCAGTCATCTTGGGTCTTCAGACCCTTCTAATATGACTTCCGGTTTCGCCGCGCGAAGCTCCCATTTGAAACTTATAGTCTTACGACTATAAGAACGCGCTCGCAGCAAAATATTTTTTTTATTAAAGAAGTCAAAATTGCGTTTTTATATGATTGTTTCTCTAGCTCTAGGTTCGTCATTTTTATAAATATTGTTATTGCAAAGAACTAGAGCTAACTAGATTCTGTTACGAATTTTTTCATAAAATGACGCTGCTTTCACACTGTTATGAACAGATTTCGTGTTCCCTCGGTACAGAAGTCCTAATAAAGTCGACGAAAGTCTCTCCAGGTGGAAATTAATGTATCAAAAAATCGACAGTAATGTGTAATATTTTCTCTAATGTAAAGTATAGCGATCATCGTTCTGAAATCAGGTCAAGTCGTTGAACTTGGTTAAAAGTCCGATCGAAGATTTAGAAGTTGAGTGACCGTAAAAAGAAGAATCGCTGAAATAGATAATTGATAAAGGAGCAAGGGAAAGCTCTTTGGTCGGTCCGATCTCTGAAATGAAGATTGACATTCCAGTCGTCATTGTGCGATTATTATGCGCGAGTAATGCGGCCGGATAGATCAAAGACGATGCAAATAGAAAAAAGAACTCGATCCGAGATTCCAAGCAAAGTTGATGAAAATGAATGTTTTAATAACCTCCATTCTTCGGGTCGAAATTGAAATTTCTGTACGTGCAGTTGATATTAGGCGGGATTGATCGATGTGTTTGGTACTCGGATTACCATAAATTATTCACGGTATAAAACGAGTGTGCATCGAGAGTGCATCGACGCTCTCATGCATTACCGCTTTCACCGGACTATCAGAATGAATCAAGCTTGCATCGTTAGTAATTGCAATTAATCGTTGCGATTGATGAAACAGCTGGGTTCAGGCTTTGTAATAAAATCAGTCCTGAAAAAAGAACTCATCCGCTTCCGTGTAAGTTACATAAAAACATTGTTACTTTTACCAGATACGATCGAACATTGTTTCTTGAGTATCGGGTTCGCAAGATTTTAGCGCCTGTTTTCCAATTTTCGATTGTTGATATTCAATGTTAGGAAAGAACGTTTGTAGTTGAACTGGCGATCATTTTGCTATTTATAGTTAAAGTCATTTTTAAGAAAAGAGAAACAGACATAATGTTGTAGAAGAATCAGTTTCACCAAATTTGATTAGGAATTTTCCAACTTCTGTTATCGAATCTTCGTGGTCATGAAAATGACTTTCAAAATGAAGGTTGATAAGTGTATAATTTTGAGAGCACAAAAATTTATCAGCATCTGCATGGAGGGTCCAAGAAAAATCATCACGTAACGTTTCAAGAAAATGTGACTGAATAAGAAGGTTTCAAGAAAGTTTGTACCTTTTCCTACATAAAATGAATTCGTTCAGAATTAAGTTACACATATTACCGACTAGATTGATCAGATGTTCTGTTTACTGATGATTCCAAACAAAACAGTCACTTTGTTATTGTTAAAAAATGTAAGAAGAACCCTCAATTTCTTGTCTTAAGAAAATCTTTCCCAGACTTCAAAATCGCGAAACACTGATGCAAAATGTCTGGTTTGTAATCAAATTCAAGCAAATACAATTGAAAACAATCGTTAATCGAACAATCAGTCGAACACCAAATACTAGAATAAGAAAACTCGTCGTAAAACTTCGTCGTGGCTTGTGTTACCTTTCGTGAAATGCACCTCGCGAAGGGAAACGGACGGGCGTGTGCAACTGGCAAATTGCTGTGTCGGGGAATGTCGTCGGTCAGGTATTAATTGGAAACGCATTAAGGGTAATGATCAATGAATAGATTGTGATCTGAGCGTCGTTAATGCGGACCTAACAATTTAATGAGAGACGTCTGCCGGCCGGCCATTATTTGACGAGTCCTTTCCTGGTAACGTGACTGGTCGATTCTTTAAAAAGCGGCGTCCTCCAGCGGTTCGAACGTTGCTCGATCGTCGAATAGAAAACGCTACCGGTTACTACCGAACGGAAACACGTCGGTGGACGAGGATCCATTGTTTCCGGGCGACGTTGGGAGCAGAACAGAGCTGGAAAAATCGAAATGGCAGAACGTTGTGTTCCTCGAATCGCGCCAAGGATTTCTGGCGACCGCCGCCTGCGCGACCACTACTTTTGCAGCACGTGTTTTTCATGTTACGCTAGACTAACCAACGGTCCCTGATACGAACGCCGCGGAGATTTATTTCTCTTGATACCGTCTCCTAATTATCGTACTAACTTCTCGAGGCTGAGCCGAGGCTTAGCCACCGCCCAGGAGTATCGGAGTCCTTACGCGAATCGATCGGCGAATAAAAACTTCACCGCGACGCATTTATGCCTCTACCTATCGTGCTGCACGCTTAAAAATTATTGCTCGACCGATAAACCGCCGCCTGGAGCCCGTGCAAGCCCGAGAAATACGAATATTCCGCTGTTCAATTCGCCTGAACCCATCAACCGTCTCGGCGAATCGTTAGAACTCGTGTGGCTACTGCAATCATTATCGCTGCAGCGTCGTCTGCAATCCGCATTCAATGTGGACTGCGGATTTCACGCATGTCTCATGCGAATTAGTAGCTTCGATTCAACATCGTGGTAATCTTCATTCATTTTAGCAAACTGAAAATGGTGCTGCAATTATTTTAAGAGGAACAGATATTTTTTGTGCTAAGAATCTATAACTGACATTGTTTTTAACAAAGGGGTTAAAAGATGCCTTCTAAAATGAAATCAAAGGAGTCAAAAGACAGCTTTTATAATTATAATTCCTAACTATATTCTAAGATTATTGAATTTTTGCCAATCGATTAATACAAAGAACGTGTCCGTTGCGGAAAGATTGTTTGTGCAAGATTTGAGGGGATTTTCAGTGAGCTGTGTGAGAAAGTAATTGCGTATTCGCGATCCAAGGAACAGATTGTTTTTGTAATTAATCTAATCAACGTAGGGACTGATCCATCATTTTTAATCAGGTATAAAGAAAGCAAAAGCTCATGCTACAATAACACCTTAAATATTGTCGCAGTTCTTGATTTACATATTACAAAGTAGCAGCTCAAACATTCTGCTTCCACGTTACATTATCGAACGAATAAATTGCACAATTGTTTATTACCGTGTATTGTGTTCCACTGCTACTGAATCACTTTAAACACGCTGTGAAAGAAACACCAAGCATAAATCTAAACCATGCAATGGTACGCGAGGGTCCCTTGTGATCCTATACAAATTTTCTACACATTAACTACCGCTGCTACATAGCAAGATAATTGCAAGATAACTGCACAACGCGAAGTTTCTTTGACCATCACGGAACATTTATACATGCGACGTCGAAAACTCCCTAACCAATCTATTCTCCACCAATTATAAATTCTCCGTTAACGATCTCCACTCAATTCTATAGATCCACAAAATTTTCAGAAGGATTCTAACGCAAAACATCGCGGCCGAAAGAAATAAATTACCATGGCAGGGTTAAATCAAGGCCACCATCCACAATGTTGATTCACGCAAGCCCTATTTTTGCGGTTTACGTCTCCATTGCACACAATAAAGACATCCACCGTCCGCCGCAATCGCTCTAGGATAAAAATCGTAAAAGAATCTATACCGACCACAAGGCCGATCAGAGAAGCCTAAACACGTCCTCGGAGTCCTCGAGAGGTCGGCTTCCGCTCATCGAGACAATGGTCTACGGCTAATAGCCTTGCGGAGAAGTCGCTATTAGGGACATCGGCTCCTCGATCGGCAGATGCAGTGGTAGAATTATCGTCTGGGGCGAGATTGATTCGGCGATTCCGATCCAGGTGTGTCCTAGAACGAACCCTGGCAGCGAAGGCGGGGGAGAAAGGGTGCATAGCCGGGATATCGTAGCTGGCTTCGTCGTTGTGTCCTCTTAAATTTGGAGTACGCGGGGCTAAATCGATGCCAAGCGAATTCCCCGCGCTGTATTGAGTAGTTTATTGCTTTCATGCATTTGCATGCTAAGTAGTCGCGTGCTTACGAGTAATACCAGCGTCCCTGATACCATACACCCCCGGTAAGAATGGCCTATCTAGCCTTCGGTCTTCGATATTGCGGCCGGTGGGACACTTATAAATTGAGATTTTATCAGACCGTAAGTCGGGGATTACGAACGGACCGACGGAAACGTTATATGCGCCCGAGCGGACCTCGCCTCGTGTCTATATATCACCGCTCCTTTTCCGCCTTTTTGCAAACGTGGCCGCGACGCCATCTGCGCATTCGTCGTCGGGGTACAAGGTACCCTCTTTCTCTTTCTCTTTCTCTTTCTCTCTCTCTCTCTCTCTCTCTCTCTTTCTCTCTCTCGCTCGCTTTCTCTTTTGGCTCTCTCTTCGCTAAGAAACCCCTGGCGGGGATAAAACTGAAAAATGGCGTTCTTCTAACGACACACGCTCGAACAGAGCTGACCGTAATAATATATTTCAGGAGATTAGCCCGTGTGTTTCGCCCGGCGAGTCACATTTAACGCGCTCCGCGGACATCGATCGGTTTCGCCTAGGAACCTTTCGAGGGCTTTATCAACGCCTTCAGCCGCGCCACGTATTTAATACACCTCGCTCGATACAATGCGCCCTCATAATTGGAGGCACACTAATGTCGACCCTAAGCTCGCTAGCGCGGACTCTGCGCGGACATTATTGCAGCCCGATTTTCCAGAGAGATTTCCCTGGCTGCTGATCACCGCAATCCCGGTCTGATTTAAATATTGGAAAATCGGGGTGCAAGGGTTGCGGGAAGAAGTGCGGGAAGATATTCCTAGAATATCTTGCGATTCTTCCAACTTCTAAAGAAATTAATTGTATTAATTATATTAATTTTGGAAGATTTTTCGAGGTGGTGATTCGTCAAAGCGTTAGTGCTTTATGTCTGATGTTACGGAATGTCAGCCTGTGCTGGCAGGCACGGATAACAAAGGAGAAAACACTGTGGAAGTAGTGATAAATGTGTTCACAAAATGTGTAAACAAAAACGAATAATTTGGGAAGAGGAGATACGATTAACCGTGCCTCGTTTTTATAGTCTTCGATTTTTAACAACTGTAAAAACGAGTCGCGAGACTCGAATAATTATATCCCATCTTCCCAAATTGTCCATTTCTTGTTTACAAGCTGAAGGGCAATTGGAGAGAATTTACTGTAAATTGTTGTATACTGAAGGCACAAAAGAAGATTAAAGTACCTGTTAGAGCTGTGTATAGCTGCCAGAGCAGGAAAGATTGCTCTGAGCTAGTCCCGGTGTTAGACTACTTTCTGCGTGAAAATTATAAAAAATTCTATCACTTGAGCTTGATATGTTCACGATGTACACATGCCTTACTGTAATTATCTTTTGCAGTTTTCATTGTAATCCCGTTGCCATCCTCACTCCATCACGAGCCTAGTAAATCACGAATTGAGCTGGCTTTACCCTAATCGCTCGCGAATGAAGAAAACAAAGCTACTAACCCATGAAATTAATAGAGAATAGTGTCTGCTCCTTATCACAATAATCTCACTCGTCTGCAGGGACTATAACGATTGTAGGAGATTGTTTTATTGTCAACTTAATTTAAATGTCGATCAATGAATGCTAAAAAATGTATACAGAGATAGTAGCGTGAGATGTGTGGAACATTGACAGATTATTAAAAAGGTATGAATGAAGGTGATAGTGGTACGTAGATCAGATATTACTGTTTCTGCGTTTAACGAGTTGTGTTATAGTTGGTTCATTACAAATATATTATTATGAAATGAGGTGTTATTTAGTTTGCCCTTTTATCAATCCAACACTGATTGCTTATTCATTGCATCGAATCGCGATTGTCAAATTATGATCAAGGCCCCTCTGACTGAATTGTGTAATCTTCGAGCGAGGAAAGTTTACAAGTTGTTAATGGATATACCAATGCATCGGATTTTATTATTATTCGTAAACGACCTGGCCACGTCACGCGAGGTTCGGAAGAGTTGCAATTAAGCAATTTTATTTCCACACCGCCTTTATTATTACCGTATTAATATAGTTATTTCGAGCGAGGCTCGAAGGGCCACGTCCTTCCACGTTCCTATCGGATAAAAGAAGCAGAAAGTCGGAGGGCGGCCCGGGGGATGTCGCGGAAGCACGAAAACACTGGGTTTACATCCATCATTGTTCCTACGTTGAAGACTGATAGGCCGCCATTATCTGCGAACTCGTTACGATCCCCTATTGATAAAGGTACGATTATACCGTGGGGTTAATCCCACCTCCGATTCGGAAATTGGAATTTCTGGCTCTGCCAGCGAAACGTCAGGTGTCTTCGAGAATCCTTCTTTCGGCGAGGATCGTCTTACAATGGATCTCCGAGAGCCTCACCTTTCCTTTCCCGAAGCTTCCGTTTCCTTGTAGCATTTTCAGCTTTCTACATTTTCGCGAAAACAGTTAACTACGGTTTTATTTATTCTCGTGATTAGACGGTAGATTTTGTGCATTTGTAAAAGAAATGAGTAGGTGCAGACTGTAAAAATCAGTAGGATCGTTACAAAATTAAAGTCACTAAATGAAACTCAAGACGTTACATCTGATTAAAATCATTAAAAAGAACACGATGCGTTTGGATTTAGTTTTTGCTTTCGCAATTGATGTAGACAATTTTGATAGTTTGTCATGAACCACAGCATATTACTTTCGAGTGTCTACTACTTTATACTAGAGATATGAAATAGATCGTTCAAGTAAAAACGCACTAAAAACGCATTGGCGAAAGTGCATAGGGTGAATAATGTATACTTGCCATAAAGTATATATATAATAGATATAAATATATATCGCAACAATTAGTGACACCTTTACATCGAGCAAGAACATTTTTGCAATAATTATTGTCCGAAATAAATTTCTCTATTACAAAATTGTCATGGAAGTAACAGCACGCGTATTGCACGCAGGAAAAAATGATTCCTATTTGAAGAAATAACTTGATACTGTCAAAGGTATTATAGATATTGTATCGCGTGTTTTTTCAACGGACGCTATATGGGAAAAGGGAGCCTTTCATCGAAGATTAGTTGTAGAACGGGGATCGTAACGCGATTAGAAGGAAGAGAATACCACGGTCGACACAGTTCATGAGTATTTGATTTCTTGGAAGCTTAAGAAGCGCGGCCGTTCAACGGGAATCGCAAGAAAGTCCACGCAGCGTTGAAGATTCGAAACGAACGATTACATGACAGGAAATTACGGTGCCTCCGATCGCGTCTGGGTGCACGCAACCCTTCGGGAATATAAAGGGGAGACCCTTGCGGAGCGTGGTCCCGACAGTTTCGGACACGAGGCGATTGGATTCTCTTCTTTGCGGTTTAGTTTCACCTTTGTTTCGACAATGCGATTCTCGCTTGAACCGTGAGCTCTCCGGCTCGTTTTAAATCGCGTCGCTGAAGAAACCGAACTATCCATACCAAATAACAATTGTACAAACCACAGCTTCGACATACCTCATTAGCGTTGATTAATAAAGTATTTTCTTACAGATGCGTGTTACATTCGACATGAAAGGGTCAAAATTGTGTTTGCCGTATCGTTATATAGTTTTACAATCCATACAGGTCGTTTTAATTGCTCAATGTTGAAATTATGAAGTTTACCAGGTGTGTGAGATTAAAAGGAGTGGGGTCTATAATACTGTTTTGTAGTAGGGAGTTTGAGCTAGCCGTTCTGTTAAATTTTTCGATAGAATAGAGTTCTAAGGTGGGTATGTAATTTATTTCTAAATATCCCAAATTATCTAATAAGCTAAATAAACGATGAATGATATATGAAATCTATTCAGAAACATTATGAAATAATATCTGCTTGAATTCGTGTTTGATAAACTGGCGAAATGAAGTTCGTTCCGCAAGTATTTCTGTAATTTCGGTTTCCAAGTGGCAGTCATTCAAATGACAGAGATGTCTCTGTAAAAGCTTTGGCCGTTTGATGCACGACAGAAATACGCTTCAAAGTTATTCAGTCTGGGGAAGCGAATATAAACGGTATCGCGCGTTGCATTAAAGAGAAGGGAACGTTCGGAAAAAAAGATGCTCGCTTGAGCACTTTGTATCCTGTTTCGTTAGCGAAGAAGAGGGCCGAGTATCGGACAAGAGAAACTTAGCGTTACTTACAGATTATAAAGACACCTGGTGTGCAGGAAGTTCTTCGGAACGAGTGTTGCATTAATTTTTATATCTGAAGCAAGAACGATGGCCTCCAGTGTTCCTCGAAAAAGAATACGGCAATTCTGTCTCCGCTAATGGCGACACCGAGGAAAGTGAATTCTTACTGTTGCAGAAACTTTGGCTTCAAGCGGGCAAACGCCTTCCCCTAAAAAAATTATTGTTATGGTTAGTCTGAGTGCTCGACGGAATCACTGCTAAAATACCTATTGAAATACGTCGTTTGATAACTTCAACATACCGACTCTCTAAACTTTTTAAATCGATGAAACTTGTCTGTTAGTTTCTGCCTAAAATTAGACACATTCATAGGGTTCAAAAAGCCCCATGATTTACTGTATCAAAGATTAAACTTAAAAAATTCAAATGTGAATCAGTGTCAGTCTACCTTTTTAAACAGTTCGAAACATTTTTCACAATTAAGTTTTAGGATCAGAGTTATTAACTATGTAGAATAAATCTGTTACTTCGGATTGCATGATCGGAGACTTCTCTGAGCTTACTAAATCATTATTACACTGTGGATCTTTGTGCAAAGTAAAATAGTAGAACATCCCTTTTCAAATTTTGTAGATTAATTTCATTTTTGTCTCAAATGCACAAAATCCATAGACTAATTATCTGTATTAGTATGCAGCAACGCACACGCGTGTCCGTTGATAAAACACAAAAGAATTCTAAAATAAAAGACAACGAAAATTTAACAACGTCAAATTAATGTTGTGAATATTATTATTTAAAATTATGATATACAGCATGATATTTAGAGAATGTACAGCTTCTCTTTGACACTTTTATCATATAACTATGTACGCTAATAACGCTGGTAAAGAACGTGTTAATCAGCCATCGAGGCAGGCAGCAAAGAAGCAGATAAACTAGCGAATTAAAAAATTCCAAAAATTCTGAAGAGAACGACAGTCGTGGCAGGAAGGAAAATGAAACCCGGCAAAGAGAAAGGCCGAGTAGAAAGTCGCATTTATGATCACCAGGATACGCACCCCGCTCGGAACCCGGGAAGGGGATGCCGGTGAGACTAGGTGCAACAGATGAGTCGGTATCGGACGGATCCTCCCGTGGCCAGAAAATCGGCAGGCATTCTTCCGTAATTTTTGCAGCCGGGTCGCGACAAAACGGGGGAATTCATAACATTTCTCTCGTGTAAGTGGTAAGAAGTCAAGTCAATGAGGGTTGAAGTGGCGGCTGCACCGACGGAAGTGCCTCCACCTCCCCTCTGGCTGGCTGGCTGCGTGCAGCTTACACCCACACAGAAATCCACACACATTTCCACACACATGCCGCAGCCCGCCCCCTCGTCACGCTGTTTTTCCTCTTCTTTTTTTCCTTCATTTTCGATTACGCATGAGCGACCGCGTAAAAATTAGAAAGGAATCCACGAGAATGAGCGCTCGGATTAAAAGCCGCGGCGCGCCGAGTATTTTCCCTCAATTCCCCGGCCCCTACGCTTATCCGGCACCCCTTCTGGCCTTCTCCACGCCTCCGCCCCCCTTCTTGCTCGCGGCCCCCTCGCGACCCCCTCCCGGCCACCCCAACCGGCTCTCTCCTCTCGCGGGCTCTCCTCTCGCCGGCACAAGGCGATAAAATGGGCCACTATGCGGCACGAAAAATTTTACAATCAAGCCCAGACAAGCTAGTCCTGCCGCAGTGGTGCATAGTCTGCACCGTTGGTTCGCGCCGCGATGGGGGGCCGGGGGGCACACCGACGACGGAGCCCGGTGCCGTGGATGGCGGAGAGCCACTCACTCCACCGCACACGCCTCGGATATAATAAGTCACGTGACATTAATATTTGAAAGCAGTCGGTACGTGGATTGCATTCGGAGCGGCCGCCGTTTCTGCCTTGCAATATTCCTTCCTTCCTTCCTTCCTTCCTTCCTTCCTTCCTACCGCCTTCCTCTATCTGCCCGTCTTCCTTCCTTTCGTCTATTTCTTCGCGAGAATCCCATTCCCCCAGGTTCTATTCTACTCACCCTCGCTGTCTCTCTTTCTCTTTCTTGTTCTCTTCGCCCGTCTCTCCGCTTCGGCATTCGTCAAGCCGCGCGCCACTTTCGCCATCCGCACCAACTCTCCCCGTGGAACAACTGCAATTCCTGCTGTTGTCCCGCGAATACTCGATGAGATAGTCTTCCCGCGGATTGATTCGATCCGAGGGTCATACTTGGATGGGATTGGCTAGATGATGATCCCAAGAAAAAGATATGGTATACAGAGGTGACGGGTCTAGGATGGCGAACTGTAGTTAAATTGTAGTTAAGGTAGTTAACTGTATTAAGTTAATAGCGTAGTTTTAAGGCTCGCTCCGGTTTGTTGGAGATTTGACGTTGTGAGTGGAGAGTTCAGACGCGTTCCTTGCTTTTGCTTGGGAAATAGGTGTTGATCTGAAAGGCAGCTCAGCGTAGACGGTGTGATATGGTTGGTTGAAGAATTGTTTCCATTGATTTGTTACGGATTTGACGTTGCGATTGAAGAGCTTTGATGTGCTTTTTGAATCTCTTTTTGGGACTAGATGTTGTTCTGAAAGTATGCCAAGTGTAAGTGGCGTCGTGTGCATTGGTTAAGAGTGGTTTGCCTTTATTTGTTGTGAATTTGCTGTTGTAGTAGGTAAGTTTGGACGTGTTTGTTAGATTTGTTTTGTACTAGGTGTGCACCTGAGGAAATTATTGGAGACATAATACACGTGACCGATAATGTTGCGTATTAGTTGCATATTTTGCAATTTGTAAACGTGGATGCTATATAAATAATAATAAGAGAACAAGGTAGTTAGGCTTCGATCTAATAATTGAATCGAATTCGTTCACCCATTGTCCACGATTGTTCACAGGTATATGAATGCAGCTGTACTGTGAATGACTTTGGTATCAGCAATTATGTGGATAAAGGTTCGAGGCCATAATGGATAACTTCAAAGACACATTCACTGATCCAGATGTGCAAAAAAGTTGCAAATTTACATCACTTACGTATATAGGGTACGCTAATGATGTAAAAACGTCGATCAGATCATAAAAACGTCGATCAGAACAGCGATGATATTCTCGTAAATTTTTGTCTCTGATTTGTACATAATGGACTTGTACTAAGAGTCCCATTGCAATCGCTTCAAGTTCTCAAAATTGACATATCGAAGAATATATATGTACCCGTTGCTCTGCTTGCTGTTCAAACTGAACGGTCATCTCCCGTCAGAGTCAGCCACAATTCACTTTGTCTCACTATCATTTTATTAGCACCCTTATTTCCGGAGATCCATCTAGGAACCTGGTGGGAGACGTTTGCGTTCAACGCGAAGACTGTAGGAACGCGAATCGCGCTCGCAGCCCGCGTTTCTGGACTCTTAAAAAATCCCATAAAAGCCGTAGCCGGCTCGAAAGCCCTCGGTCGATCGGTATGCTCGCGACTAAAACGTTTTAAAAAATTGAGCCGGGCAAGCATGAGAGAGAGAGAGAGAGAGAGAGAGAGAGAGAGAAAGAACTCGAGCAACGCGTATTTTCCGCGCGCCTCGTTCCGCGGTACATTTCCTACCAAGGGGGTCGGCGGGGGTGGTTGCTGGGGTGTGGCCTTAGAAATGGAATACCCCACTTTATGTTTTATGCGATAGATCAGCTGGCGGG
The DNA here is from genome assembly GCF_051020955.1 of Megalopta genalis. Lineage (NCBI taxonomy): Eukaryota > Metazoa > Arthropoda > Insecta > Hymenoptera > Halictidae > Megalopta > Megalopta genalis. The sequence goes on along the minus strand of NC_135018.1, from coordinate 26,184,675 downwards.
CTGTCATACGGAGCTTCGCGTCTCGGGGATAAAGTAAGATAGACGGATACCTTCGTGTATGCGGATACGCCGCGGATAAATTCAACCTTACGTCCCGTGGCTTTGCGTTTTACCTATACCTCTATCTCCCCCTTCTCACCCCCTGTTCAACCCCGGACCCGTACCTTCTCTCCCTTGTCTACCGCCTACGCGGTATATATTTGCCAGTTTCACAGGGGTGCTCAAGCGTCTTCAGGGGAGGGAGCTCCGTTGAAGTACAATACACCGTCTGGAAATGGCCTTCCTAGGTTTTTCGAATGATCGCGATGTTTTTTAAAGCGTTTCGATCCGATACCTGCATCGATTTGACCAAATTTGGCTGTTATAGCTGCTTATGTTAATATTGCTTTTACGTGTCAATGAAAAATTGATGAGGAATTTATTTACAAAACGTTTATTAATTTCAATGTATCGATCATACGTTTATTCTCAATCACTGTAGCATGTCGTCCCTCTGACTGTCCGTTAGTAGAACAGGTGCTGTCTTTTGACTTTTCATGGAGATTGGTGATATTATAATTTGGTATGTGCGAGCAATGGAAAACGTAAATAAATTGAGAATATAAGTGTGTCGGTATATAAACAATGTCGGTGAAAGATGGTAGCGCTGAAATCGTGGCGATGATATAATTTTCAGCTATTTCAAGATAACCCTCTGTTTAAATACATGCAGTAAATTCTCCCTAGAATCCCAAACTTCGGGTTACCGTGAATTTGCCTGTGCTAGTCCGACGCCTATATAATTTATTGCTACGTCGATGCTAAGGTTCGACGGAGTTGGTCAAGCGCCTGATGCGCCACGCGACGCGGTTCTTTTGACTCGAATTCCCGGAAGACAACACAAAATGGTCTGTTGGGTGTGTGTCAGGTTACATGATACGATGGTCAAGTTCTCTGTCGAATCGATGCATGTGGCTTTCGAATTTCCATCGAACGTACAGACTCGAATAGCATAACTCCTTTCGAAGTTATGTCACGAGAAAGAGAGAGAGAGAAAGGCAACTATAAAAACAAGCCGCGAAGCTTGAAGAATCGCAAGCTGTGGGCCTTCTAGGAAAACAAATTAATTAATAAATACCAGGAACAATGCTCACCAAGAATCCAGAAAAAATCAGTCTACTAATAGCCCTCGTAACTGCGTCGACCTGGTTAAATTTCTCGAAACGATTCCTCTTTAGCCAGAAGATCTTCGACTACTCCGGTAGGCGTCCAGTTATTTCATTAAACGTGGACAGCCCGCCGGCAGCGTGGGTGGGAGCCGTTGCCGGCTCCGTTTAACGAAATATCATCGCGTATCGCGCAAATGAGTTTCCCTCCCGCATAAAATGTATAGCTTAAGTAAATATCGGGGAAAGGACCGGGAGGGTATGGAGGAACCGGGCCATGGTTATGGTACAGGGTTCTGCACAGCATCGGTGAGGTGGGAGGGGGGCCACAACCGAGGGATCATGGAAATCGTGAAAAATACCGCGGCAGTCTCGAGTATCCTTTCGAGTACGATTAGCGTACTCGTAGCGGCGTTCCGCCGTTATCAATTCTCCGGAGAACGCCAATAAAAGAGACAAAGGTAGCGTCAGAGGGAGAGAGCCGCCATGGTAGGGAGCACTTCTCTGCATCCCGCGTACATACATACATACGTCATATTCGGGCTGGGTTTTTGCCTCGGCGTCGTCCTCGGGAAAGAGAGAAACGGGGGAAAACCGAGACGATGCTTCTACCCCGCGATGACCCGCGTGCCCCCCCATGTTTTATGCATCCTCCGAGCTGCAAGCGAATTCCTCCAAGGTCGATTCTCTTCAGGACCGATCCTGGAAACGGTGCACCGAATTCGCCAACTTCCGGTCGACTCGAGGAAAAACATTAAATCTATAGAAACATGGGACTTCTGAGAATCTGTTGATTGATCCGCGTGTTCGTCAATGCTAAGCAACTCTTCTTTCTGTGTCCTTCAGTTTTCGAGATATCGAGAAAGTCATAAGTGCAAACTCTAAGTTTGTAGAATTTTTCCATTTGTTTGTAATTGGACATTATTGACAAAGATATAGATGTGTGATAACACTTGCGTAACGTGGTGGTTGAATTATACGTTTATTGTACTTTAAAAATTTCGATTTATGGAACATTGAAAGTAACTGTGTATTTTAGATTGCATGGTTAAAATAAGAGGAATAGATTTATTTAGATTTTTAACGATTATCGTTAGAGTGTACCCAGATAGCACACAACATTTAAAAAATGTCCATTTTACGTCCATTTAAAATTCGAACGTCCTACGACCTAAAGTAAACGACTTCAAGACGTCCCGAACTAAACGTTGTTAGGTCTGGAATTTACATCTTTAGGACGTCCCGAATATTAGAAAACAGACGTCCACAAATCTATCGAATATGTACCAAATTTCTAATCAAACTAAGCAGACAGAAGATAACAGTTACATTATCGAGTGTATTTTTAAGACTGGAGGAGGAGATTTAAAACGATTTTGTTCTTGGACCCGGCCCAGGCCCGCGTCGTGGGTTACTTTACAATCTTTCCCAAACGGTGGCAAGCGGGTCAAAAATCGTTAGTGCTTTATCACAAGATAATTACTCGGGACCGGTGTTTACGTGGCGTAAATCGCCGTTCCGCGGAATCTCCGATCGTTAATACGTTCAGTCGTAGGGCGCAGCCATCGGAGATGATTTTTAACACGAAAAACCGCGATCGTTTTTGTTCGTTAGCCCGTGCCTTTCGATCTGGCTAAATTATAGACTCTTGATTACCTCGGGCCGAAGGCGCGAGGGGTTGCGAAGGGCGGAGACCAGCAAGAAAGTCCTCCGGAGACCGATCGACTCCTTTCGAATCCAGTCTACTGGCTCGTTAGAGCCCGGCGAATGAAGTAGTCTTTTGTAAACGTTAGCCTACGCCGACGGGCCAACTTATTGGTTGTTAATTGCGCCGGTTTTTACTCTTCGAGGCTCGTTTCAACGTGGGCGATCACGATTCGTCGCTACACGCAAATCCGACACCATGAATCTTAAAATCGATGCAAATATTAGTGCAGCACAATCTGAAATGCATCATAAAGGAATCGATATTTGGATTTGGAATTAGGTGGGACCTAATCTGCAAATAGTAATTACTTTTTCGTACAAGATGTACCGCTACATCAGGATAAAAGCGTAAGACACAATTTTAGTATTGAATTTCGTGCAGAATCAACGTTGTTTGCGTCAATTCTAAGAAAAAGAAGTCAAATAGAAGTTCCATTCATTTTTTAACTAACGTCAATAATATGAAAGTACGTCATTAATATTGATAAATTATTTTCACCTATCTACTGTTTTAAATTTCCTCTGTTCAATTTTATCATGAAGATGTCGAACCCACAGTTTACCCATAATCAATTAGTACGATTATTAAAATTACAAATATGTTTCTTCCTTAAAGTAAATAGCGTTTCTCAAAGGAATAAGTACGAATCCAAAGTAGGCTATACTCTGCAACATCAAATGATACGCTTGCAAAACAAATGTGTGCCTTTTACATTTCATTCATTCTGTAATTAATTCACTATTTATGCCTTAAGTGTCCAATTTCACAGTTTAAAGAAAATAAAGAAAAGATCTGAAGATGTATAAAATATAATGTACAATGTATCGAGTACAATATAATCAATTCATTTTTTCACCACTGATATTATGAAACAGACAACTACTACAAAAATGCAAAGATATACAATGAACTGTAATTGTGCGCAACTGCATCGTTATATACCTCGCTTAAAAATCTATATAAAATACAAGAGCATTATCGAACAGCGCTAACACTACAGAAAATTGAAAAAATTTAATAGCACGTTTTATCAAGGTTCTTTAGCGAGACACGAGGTAGCTTTTGACCCGAGGAAAAGTATAGAGAGCGGTTTTTCTGACCATTCTACCGGTGGATAGAAGGCAGAGCAGCGTTCAGAGTAGTCAGCCGCCTCTACGGGAGCTTTTTTGGCAACGACATAATTATTGTCTCTCGTAAGTTCAAACTGGTCGGGACACCTGATCTATAGATCCAGATTATTAGACGCGTGCAGCTCGGCATTCAGGTCGAGCACCTGCCTCACCTGTTGCTACAAAACATTATCTCCCCGGCAACGTTCCGCGGCACTCAGCGCAGTCATCTCTCACCGATAAATGACGGAAACTATTTCGTGGCGTTCCTCGTTCCCGTCCCCTCGGCCGTTTTTCTACCAGTAGAATTTGCTCGAACGACACCCTCCTATACAATGTATGACGCCGGGTTAATTCTTGCGTTGACGGCGCATGTCCTCGCAAAAAGTCTCGGCAATTATATTGCCTCGCCTATAAGTCCGTACAATTTCCACAAATTTTAGAAGAAGAAAGGTAATAGTGTCTTGAATCCGCACAGGCTTCTGAAGCATCTGAACGATTTCTACAGAAATTTAATCCTTTTGAAAGCTAATTGCTCTTTAAAAGCTAATAAATAAGTTAGAATAATGTCACTTTGAATTTTGATGAATGTTTTGGGTTAAAGGAAAAATATTGCAGAACGTTGACATAATCTGTGTCGAGAAGTCAATATAACGAACATTGTTTAGTGGAGTACAGTGCACGTTAATTGTAAAAATATTTGGACTGTCTTTACGCTCTTGCACCTGTCCTCTCGTGTCCTATCAATACATTGCACGCGGAGCACTTATTAATACGTTTTTCGTAATTGTCGATTGAAAGATGTGCTTCTATTTTCATAAAATAGTATTTCACAAGATAACGTCTTTCGATGGGAAGATATTGGAGGAACACTTCATAATGAAGACCTAAAACAATGAAATTAAAATTCATAGTGAGACTATTTTCTAAAACTGTTATGATCGTAGAAAATGTAAAAGATACAGTCTGTTAAGAAGGTGCTCTTTTGATGAATTCTGGTTCTCTACATATTTTGTCGAATAGAAACTGTTATTCTTCCAACCCGTTTAAAAAATTACATGATAAAAATTACTGAACAAATGTTAAAACAAATTTCGTAAATGTCGGAGGTCTTTTCCTAAATTTTGAAGGGCTCGCGTTAACCTTTAACATTTGCTGATACAATTTTTCATTTATTCATTGCAATGAATAATATCGTTTGCGGTACGCGCGTGGAGCGATTTAAGAAATATTACTGCAAAGAAAATTTATTGAAATGTTTATTCGATTGGCCAGGAAAGTGAAGATTACGTGGGAGTACGGCTAGTTGCCGAAGCGTCCGTTGCTGGCCGTCGTGGCGCCAGTTGTCAGTAGCATTATCCCGAACCCGACGCAGCAAGCAGAGCAAGCAGAACAAGCAAGCAAGCAAAGCAAGCAAGCAGAGCAAGTTTCCTTCTCCGTTCTAGCTGGTTGTAAAAAAAAAACTGCACGATTTTACAATGCATTTATTCCTGAACAACCGGCCGCACCGTTCCATTATTCCTTTCGATGCCGGCCACAACAAAAGAACGTTTGATATAGCATTGCGGAAGTTAATTACGTAATTAATTAGGTAATTGACGAACGTGTGAAAGTTATCGATCGCTATCAACACGATCGATGGTGAAATCCTGCCACTACGACAGAGCCCGTACGCGTTACGATTCATAAAGTGCATATGTTTCAAATCCGTCGCTGATTATTCGAACAAATTGTTTGTTAACGGCGCGTTATAATTAGACGTTTCTTAATTCCAGAAGGTGTCTGCGCTGTCCGATATTACCATATCATGAAATGTCCGGCGGATAAACACGGTTCCAAGAATCGGAAACGATACGAAGAAAAATTTGATGAGACCGCTCGACCCAGACGCATCATGCACGTAATGATCGACCGGTCTAATGACGGTCAGATTAATATAGAAACCGACAAGAGAGAATCGATGGAGACTAGTCGGATGGCAAAAAACGCCGATAGGCACAGCTCCGACGACGTAAGAATCAAATTGATTGATGATTAGGAGCTGATAATTAAAAGCAGCGACGGGATTCTACCGCTTCCTTTCTCGGAGACTCGCTTGGAAATCAGAGGTTTTCATAAAAAATCTCATCTCATAATATTCCATTACTCCCCATAATATTCCATTTTTTACTCTTTCGATCATAATCAGTATCAATACATTAATTAAATAGGATGCTTCGTCGATAAAAGTCTTTTACGAGAACTTTCTTTCAATTCATTACAGTGGAAATACAATTTTCATGATTCTGAAAGTAGAGTTTATTTGCGTAGAATAATTCTGAAAAAAAACAATTTTTGTTATTGTTCAAAAACTGTATTTTCATAATTCAGCATCCACCAACAGTTTTCTAATGTGTTGCTTTATGAAAATGACAAGACTATCTATTTAAACCTTTCGCCACTTCTATTATAATGTATACTATGGTTAAGAAATTTATTCAATTATTCCCTGTGAAAGTGTATTAATGGTTAGAATATTTAAAGAAAAAAGGTGTGAGACGGGTCATTTTTACCGGTTTCGGTAGGTTTAGTATTGATATAACAAATGATTTAGATCTATTTAATGTAGTAAATTGTAAAATTTTTATGTGGCAGGAAATTATCGAAGTTCTTTTAGATACAGTTCAGTTATACAAGAATATGATCTTCCGCTAAATAAAACGTTGCAAAAATTTACCTTATAGTGGAAAGGAGCTAAGAACAACTTTAAAGCGTTTTCTGACGATTCCGTTTGAAAGCTCGCAAAAGCTGATCGAGAGGATCAGTGACTATTAAGCATCCGCAATTAGTTCGTTCCAAGTCGAACTCACGAAAAGTACCCTGCTAAATACGAGAGCGGATCGTGTGCGCCTTGGCAACGGTTCTCTCGTATCCCTTTTAATGGCCAGGAATTAGAGGATGTATGGGACCGATGGTTCGCGGACCCGCACGATTATTAGAAACGCGAAGGGTCCAGTCGAAGTCGCCTAATGGATATATAATTGTCATCGTCGTTCGAGAGGCTCATCAGCGATCGACTCTCCTCGTCCATCTAAACAGGACCACGGGCGGAAAAAAGGGACGAACGATGCCCGAAGTTGCACATTATAATATGGCGGCGGCTGGCTTAATCTCCGATTCGCCTGTAAAATATCCCGCAAGATTGGAATACTAATTTCCTTGAGAACAGAACACCCGAGGATTACCCTATTGCTCGTTCATTCCCCGTGATTTATGGTGCGTGATGCGATCCCTGAGTTTTCAACGAAAAACTTTAAAAAAATCACGCTGGCTTTTTTAGAAAAATCCGTGTACTATACATAATTTACGTTTGCGAAGAGGGATTCTAAGAATTTTAGATGGTGAGCGATTTATGGTGAGACTACTTTTTAATAGTTTAATTGCCGACGTAACGATTTCATAAAATTGAAAAGAAATAAAAACAAAAAGATTGCTTTCTGAATCTTAACTATATTAACGATATAAGTGCATATATTAATGCAATTTTAATGTGCAAGTCGGGACAAATACCGTGTTAACCCTCCGAAAATACTACACCTGTTTATTCAGTATAAATTTTAATTTTTCACGGCATCACATGATTGTTAATATTGTATTTAATATTATCCGCAGAATATTATTATCGACAGAAACAGCGTGAAAATCGAAAGAAATATAAAACTTAGAAAAGATTCTGAATTATATTCGTGTGCACCATCGATGGCGCGTACTTCCGTTTCCATGAATTAGACAACCTATTAGCGACTAGCCGGCGATATAGCAATCCATTAGATCGCGATTCATAAATCGTGCAACAAGAAAAAGGAGCGATCCCCTAACGCCGGTAGTTCGCTTAGAATTGAATTATCTGAAATAGAAATTCCCCGGGAACAAGTTTACCGCGTGACACGCGGCATAAAGTACGTCCACTTCGGATTTGCCGGCGATTTCTGGCTCCATTAGGGGGGCCACTGCGTTTTAATAATAATTTATGAAAACCGTTTATCGCTTTAATAAATATCGCCGCGCTAAGGAGGAGACCGTAACAGTGTCGCTTCCGTCGTCGTCGTCGTTGGAAAGGTGGGCCGTGCCCGTTGCTCAAATAAATTCGTTCTGGCCACGGCGACGCATAAATTATTGTGAAAAATTAAATTTACAACCGACCAACCCGGTCGTCCGACCGACCGACCCTTTCGCCACCAGACGGCGGGTACTGTCATTACGGGGGCCTGGTATTATCGTATCTTAATACGGGCTGGTTCATCGACCAGTTTACTCTTATCGTGACGAACGATCGAGCTTTAATTGGTCGATTCGTCATCCCACGACGAATTTGATTATCAACGTCAAGCGAGAAACTTATCGTGCCCGGTTCTCCTGCACGCGAATGACTCACACTTTAAACCGTATCGGGCCCCCCGATACGATACGATAGACAATGACTGTGTTCTCGATGCTTATGCAATTTTACAGATTAAATTCTTTTTTCAAAAGCCGAATCGCATTGTCGCCAACTGAGAAAGTTCGAAACTTCTATGTTGCATTCTACTGATTCCATTATTCTTAAGACCGTAATTGTATTAATTAGAAGTAACCTAACGCTTACTTAACGGAGATTCCTCTAACGAAAGCTTACTTAACGGACGACTGAACTAACATTACTAATTTGATCAACTATATACGCGCGTAACTATGGACTCATTTAACTAGACCATTTACGAAATCGATCCTAAAATCAACAAAACTTTGAAAGGGAATCGAAACACTTTTTTTGGCGCCATTAATGTTATTATTATTGTATTATATTACTATATAAAAAGCTTTATACATAGAGAAGGAAAAATTGTTAACACAAGATATCGTTTGATCCACTATATGTATCGTTTATCTCTTTTGGTTGAAGTAGTAATGAATTTTCTTCATCAAGTATCGGAGCTGGGCATTATCCGAATTATTATGAATAGCTCTTTTTATTCGAATAAGTTATTAATAATCAAGACGATCATCGTTTTAACTTTATTTTCACCCATTCGTTATTATACGAGCCTCTAACAAAATTAGACTCGGCGAACCATAGCCGCACAAAACATTTTACTAATTACAATTGCAAAATCATATGAGTATGTTACGAATAAAAGTAGAAACTTTCTCCTGGTAGTTTCGCATCATGCGTATATCTCTAGCTGGATCGTCAAGGAAAAGAGCAATTGAAACGTTGTTGCTTAATTCTTAAATTTCTAACGTCGACAGCTGCACAGCTGCTAAACGTTCGAAGTTAGCGTTCCAACCGGAAAGGGAGTATGATAAATTATTCGCAAGCCAGATCCGATGATGGTTCGAAGAATTCCCGGCTCGAAAACAATCCGTTGCGAAACGCGTAGCAATAATTTCGACAGAAAGTTTCGAGGGCGTTTACGAGGCCGGCTAATGCCGATTTAATGAAATTATAATTCCACGGGTGCGCAGGAGAGATTGTCAAATGATCGGCCATTAGGTGCGCATCCGCGCGCCGGCCTGATGTCAATATAATAGTGCGATTCTTCGAATACTGAATTTTAGAAGCTCGTGAAAATTACACACGTGGCCTCGCGTAAATGTACGATTTGCGTATACTCGTTGTGAACGGGTTAACGACGATTATTATTTGTTATAGAGTCGCCGGGTCGGTTTTAAAACCACTGTAAATCAACGGTTCACGGCAATGCCGGAATTAACGCTGTGGATGGAAGAAAGAATCGCGAAGAATATTACAAGGCATCAACGTTCATTCGGGAACGCATGACAATATCGGCAGAGGCAAAACAAATTCGTGTACAGGGTAATGGGCGTCCCCTAAAATCCGGTGATCGACAGCAGTAATTGTTTTAATTAGCGCGCCTACATGGCAACTAGAGCCGCGAATTGCTCTTTTCTACGCGCGGTACGCGATTGCAGACACACAGTTCATAAACCGCGGATTTATCATCGCGAAATGCTCCCGCCGCGTAAAACATTTCCACGTATAAATATCGAATATTTGAGGGAGATAAAAGCCGCGCGGAGGCGGATTGTTAACGCGCACGCGTTCTCGATCGAGCCCGCGTTTCAATCATCGCGACGCGTCGCGCGTTTAAGGCCGCGTTCATTCGTTTTTCGGCAGGACCGTAAATTTTTCCGATTTATTTTTTTTTTTGTTCGTTCTCGTTCACCCACGCACACACGCGGGGAAAAGGGTCGCGGAAGCTACGCGTCGTCTAGCTACGTGCCTACGCCCATACGTGGTCCTTTTTTTTCTGCGCCTGGTATCGGTTGATATGCAAATGGTCGCCGGGCCACCATGGACGAAAGCAGATAAAATATTTTATTCGCGGCCTGCTGCCGAGAACCGGAGGACCGTAGGAACCCGCCATTGTTAATCAATTTTTGATGAACCAGGACATGCTGCCGACGCATAAATATTTGTTGTTCGCCCGTCGCCGAACCGCGGAATGATAACGGGGTGAGGAATGACCGCGGATCCGCTGGACTGTCCCGGTTGTTCGTGTACGGGTAGGAAGACTTTGGTTTTCGGCTCGGTTTGCTTCGTTTCTATTCTCGTTACTGACTAAATTGTGATTTTAGACACACTTATTGGTGATTGGACTGCCTATTTTATCCACTCGTGACAGAAGTGAAGAATTGAAATAGAATATAGTGAATCAGGACAGTAATCAATAGACAGTGGATCTTTATGTGAAATAAAAATTGTCTACGATAATTGTAGGAAATGTAAGATAGATGGAAACACTTTTTTCTCCTTTAATAATTGTAATAAGTTGAAATGAATGTAATAATATCATAAAATCTTTCTGTTTCTCCAGTTTAGTATTCGACCCATGCATTTCTGTCATAAATACATAAAATTTGCAGTCTAGTAATCAATATTAGAATAACTTGAGAACATTGTTGTCTTTATTGTTGTCAGTTTCAATATAGTTATTTATTTTTACCGTATCTTTTTCTCTGCTTTTGATTGTGATAAACATATGAAAATATAATAGTAAAAAATGTAATAGTCTTTATAAAAATTGAAGATTATAAATTTCAAGAAAAGGGTGAGAATAATGTTTCTTTGAATAATATTTATATAATTTTTAGAACTACAAATTTTAATAGTAACAAAAATATGAAGAGTCTGATTAATGTAACTGTGGCAATATATTAATAAATTGTCTTAATTCTTGTAACATTCATAAGTTCAATTGAAGTTGAACAAGTATATCAAATATATTAACAGAAAATGTTCAGTCTTGAAGCATTGGCAATTATTTTTAAGGTGAAGAAGTTAACATCGTAGAATTTTAGAAATATAATCTAATAGTAAAAACTTGATTTGAATATATATTTATTTATAGGAGACCAAATTATATATAAAATATATGTAAATTCCAAAAGTACGCGTAAAGAACATAGAAAGAAGTTACAAAAAGGCAGCAAAAAAGCATTAAAAAACAATTCAATAAAAACAGTTCGCAGAACAATGAGTTTATAGACATTCTTGAAATATTTAGAGCCACAGATGAGAACCAAGAATAGCGGTTCCAACATAAACGAATTGAAACGGAGATCCCGTGTTTGCTCGATCGTTCAACAACAACGAAGAATATCATTGCAGTAAGTCGTAAACCTCGGTGACCATTTTTTTTTATCCAAGCCAGGGAAATAGCGATGATCGAGGAAAGTCGTGAGCCAGTAAAATCCGAAGCCTAGTCGCGCCCCGTTTTTTATTAGCGCCCCAGCGCCCGGCCAAGGAGATCCGTAATAAAGTTACGAACTTATTTCCAGTTGATTATCGTAAAAGTTCGGGGGGTGCACACGCCGCGATGTATCTCGAGAGGCAATCAGTTAAAGAATGCTACTTTGATAGCGTTCGGGGGTGGCTCAGGAAATTTTATGAATCTTAGCTCGAGGCTGGTCCACGCTAGAAAAAAAGGGAAATGGGGAAAAAGGAAAAAGAAAAACCGGTGTTCTGGGATGAAGATGCGTCACCGTAGAAATTGCCTTCTTTACAACGAAGCTGCTTCCGTACTCGTTGAACACCGTGTCGGAAATCCGTGACAAATGTTTACAAATTAGCATTCGGTAATTAAATTCTACGCCCGTGTCGTTTAATGGATGTAACGAGAGCAGGTGGTTCGGTCAGGTGAAAACCGTGTTCTTGTGAAATCACGGTGAACTCGGAGCGAATTGAATTTCGGAAATCCGTTCAGGTGGGTGCAGGTGTGTGCCGGTACGTTTTTTAATTGCCGCGATCCCTATTTATTTGTACAACGATTTCCATTAAGATCGGCGCGCCGCCGAGAGGATAGAAAGCAAAGACGCGCGCGGGCAGCTCTTGGCAGACAGAATAAATAACATCCTCTCTTGGGCGTTTCCGTTTGCCGACTTTCGAAATAAATCATTAGACCGAGCTGATGCAAATTCACGTTTTTCCACGCAAATTCCGAGAAACCGCCGCGTTCGAGTTTCGTTTTTGATTACGATGGACCTGTGAAATATAGAGACGATGCATCAAATTTCACTGAACTCTGCTTTCGACATTTTACGTTGATTATTACAAAATCTGAAAACTTCTACGTTTATAAATTACAAGAATGTTAAAAGTGGCTCATGCGTGCAGATAATTGAATTTAAATTGAGGAGCGTGCCATACAGGTGATGTTTCATCGAAGTTTGATGATATCTGAAAAAGTTTGACAAGCTCTTTAATTGTAATTTTTATCTTTCACTGTCGTTGGACAGCTTTGGCAAATTATCATCACATCACACACAATGTCGACGTATAAATGTGTATATTACTACAAAAATGTTTTAGTTTGTATACGAATGCGCGTAGAATGCAACATACATATATAAAATTCCTAGAGCTTTCTTGTCAGACTGTCAATTTTATGCATTTATATTAATTACGATATTGTAAAATCACGTAAATTTAAATGATCGAGCAAGTTTGGCGATGTTCGACGTTCGTAAGAAGATTTTTATCTTGCCTTTAACCTAACTTGGCTTCAGAATAACCATCATAAGCTATAAATGCATAAAAATTCAAATACAAATGAATAACTTATAATACAAATCTTGCAGTTTCTATAAATACACACAAATAATGCCCAGGACATGTAATCAATACCATTTTAATTTTATGTAGTCACAGTAATCACGACTATAAAAAAAAACAGACAGTAGACTAACAGGTGGAAAACAAAATTCGACAAAATTTGACAAAATTCGACGATCGTTCCGCGTCCAGTACAATCTGCCAAGTCTTCCGATGGAATCTAAAATCGAAAACTAACACAAAATCGTTGAAGTTGCTTGTCAAAAATCTTTGCATGCACAAACCAGGGTTGCCTATTCCCCGTTGTTGTCAAATAACGTTTCACGGAGACGATGAATCCCGCGTCGACCAAAACCGTTACGGTCGACGATAATATCGATTGGACTCGATAACCCGCAACAGGTGAAATCGCCCCCCGCCTGAATTCTTCGGAGCGTGGCCGATTGAGCAACCGATCAGCTGCGCCCGAGAAACCGGTAGATAGATATCTGCGCGGAAGCGTCGTTATCTCCGTCCAGGGAAAAGATCTCGACGCGACGGCGAAGAGCGAGAGAGAAAGAGAACCAGGTGAGCCCTCTTCCACCCGTAATACGTTTATAATGATAAGTTGTCATTACGCGGCGGTCTCGGGCCCAAGAAAACCAGGGGACCAGAGAGAAATGATGATCCCACCGCTGCAGGCTAGGTAATAGCTGCCGGTCGAACCGGCGCGATTATTGATTAGTTTGGTGGTGCTCGATCGGTGCCGGTGATCCATCAACGATGAAACTCCATAGCGTCGATGCTCCTCCGAGCTGCGCCCGCCCTCCGGAGCCAGTCTGCACCACCGGCTGGTCTTTAAAAACGCATTACCGGACCCGACTCTTCCCTCCCTCTCCCCCTATCCTCTATCCAGGGAACTCCTTCTGTCGACCAATCAGACCGATAGATTCGAGACTCTCCGATCGCCGCGGACCGTTCAATTATTTTGCAATCAACGAACAGGTCCTCCGGCACCATCGACGTTCTTCCAGGGATCCCGATTCGGGATGCGACTGATCGTCTCGCCGATTCAGGTAGCGCTTCTTGCGGCAACTGCCATCGCAAACATAAGACTCCCTGGTTCCAGAGAATGATCGCTGAGATCAGTTTTTATCCAGCTCCCGTTGGTGCGATATAAGTGAATTAACGGTGATTGAAATCCCTTTCTGTCTCGCGATCTCGAATAATGCGGTTTGGTATTATCATGTTTTGTTCAATTTTTACGGCGACGAACAGTTCTTCCACTTTTTCTTTCCTCGTTGTTGTTGTGGGATATTTCAGTTTCAATCTCTTCTTGATGAAAGTTATCAATTTATTTTGAAAGCGCTTTCTTCTTTATGAATGTTTTCAGATTGCTCTTAAATAACCTTTCTCGCAATTGAATTCTTCAATTTAGTCTCAAAGAATTTTCTTCCTCGTGCAATTCATCGATTCATTTTTAAAGAATTTTCTTCTGAAAATGGGATTCTTTCGTTTAGATCCGAAGATTTTTCTTTTAAATGAAATTGTTTAATTCTTACTTAAACAAATTCCTTCACGCAGCAAATCTTCTGAACATGATTCTTCGATTCACATTTAAATTATCGATCCCTAAATGTAGTTCTTTAATTTATTTTTAATGAATGTACTTCTGAATGAAATTCGTCAATTTATTCACAATGAAACCTGCTATATCTCACGTCATTGAAGTATTATGTATTATTGCTGTATCATTACTACCAAAATCGATAAAAAATTATTCTACGTATGATTTATTAAAGAGGAAAATTATCTAAGGCTTCGCTAGAAAAGCAATGTGTTAACAACGATATAAAAATCATTAACATCAATACTAAGTAATATAATAAAGGACACAAAAGAATCCAGCCATTTTACACCTTGTCAAAATTAACCTTCATTTCGAATGAATCGAATGAAGATTGTAGAGATTTTCAAGGAACAAAATCTGGTTCGAAAGATTATAAAAAAAGAACCCAATAGAACAATATACAAGAAAAATTGCTTACAAAAATAGCTTAAAGCTGTTGAAAATTCTAGTCACGGTGTCTAATTGAAAAAAATAAATCTCAAATAATAAACACAAATTCTTGCAGCATCGATAGAAAACAAAACAGAAAAGATTGCTTCCAGAAGCAGTTTAAAAACCCTGAAAATCCATGATATCGCGTTCAATTAAAAAGAAATCCGTAGCGAAAACTCAAGTCCATCTCGCCGAGAGAAAAATCGGGGAAAAGATTGATTATTGTACGCCGGGAAAAAACGTCTGTTAGGGGTGGAGGAATCGGGTTTAAATTGTTAATCACCGCAGCATTTGATTCATCCCGTTGGCTGTTCGATGTAGTGTTCGGCGCTGGTCGGCCGAGCCATCCCGTATCGAAAAAGAGGAATATCCACCGGTAGAAGAGGAAAAAGAGGGCAACCCTTGTTCGGAGGTGGGAAACACGTTCGGGACGTTTCACAGGCATCGTTCCCGAGGGAAGCTATCGGCTCGCGTATCGAGAGGAGGGTGAGCGAACGGTTCCGGAAAGGGAGCAGAGGCAGGGGGAGAGAGAAAACGCAGGGGGAGTACATGCAACAAGTAGTTCGGTTTTCAAAGTCCATTGAAATTGATGGCTTTCCCATACCATGACAAACCAACCTCCCCCGTCCTCCTAGCATCCCTCTGCCACTGCCTCGGCGAACTCCACACCCGCACCATCGGCGAATCTGCGGCAGCGATTCCGTTCGCGGACGAGCTTACAATACATCCAAGCTTTTATCGATATTGCAACACCACGGCGAATGGGGATGGGTCGAGTGGGAACTGATAACGAAGGATGAGAAAGCCTGCCGGTTTTATTACTGCATTTTCACCTTGTCACAGCATCCCGGTTCGCCTCTTTACAAGCTATCGAATCTCTTTCCTTCTCTCTCTCTCTCTCTCTCTCTCTCTCTCTCTCTCTCTCACTACCTGCCGCTACCTCATCCCTTCTTTTCGCCTCACCTTCCGTTTCCCTTTTTCCACGATCGTCCCCCTTCGGTTACAAGCGTTACCCAAAGACCTATCGATGTATCGCCCCGGATTAATTGAATTCCACCTGACGTGTTGCGGGGAATGTCGTTTTACCCGGTGCAAACCAGACAATTAATCTTTCCTTAAATTCGTTAAACCGCGAAAGGATTTTATCCGTGGAAACGATTCCCCTTTTGACACCGTTCGTACGAAACGAGTCAGCAAAAAACACGATGGGCCATATCTGCAGGAAAAATTTCACATTAAAATCATCATTACCGTATGATATCCGAAAATGCAGAAAATGATATCAGTCATGCAGTCTCGAAGCAGAGGGGCCCTTAAACAAATAGGGTGTATGCTGTATACAGTTTCCTACGCAGTCGTTCGATAAAAATCAGGCAATTAATCTTATCTCAAATTAATTAAACCTGCAGAGGATTTTATCTGCAGAAAAGCTTCCTCTTTAAATTCAACACTGAAGATTGCTTCAAGGTCTACTAGTTTGTGATTTTTGTAACCTTGAGACGGCGTCTTTAAAAAGTAAGGGAACGCGATAAAAGTCAGATGATTAACTATCCCGTAGATTAGTAACAATCTCCAAAGATTTTTACCCGCCGAAAAGCTTCTTTAAAAATTGCTGCGGGGTTTAATAATAATTTATAAGTATGGAATATTTTCACGCAAAAAAATCCAGCCGATTATGGGAGTAATGCCACGAATTGCTACGAAGTCCGAAAGTTATTAATTTAACGATCCGAAGACCAGTAAATCGTTAAAATAAAAAACGGTGGACGTGCACCGCATAACTTTTCAGCACAGAAGCCAACCAGTTAATCTTTTTACGAATTAATTAAGCCCGGAAAGATTTTGATCTACACTGTAGCTGAAGCAGCTTGAGGCAGTGCTACACCGAAACTGAGGGCTATGCAAAAATTAGTAACTAATCATTTGCCAGGGAGCCCCTTGAAAAACATAGTGGACGCGCTCCACATAATTTTTCACGTGAGAAGATCGCGATCGGAATAATCGCGGCGCGGAATTCGTAATTATGTTGCGGGACTCCGGCATCTTCTCGAACGCGTTAAACTATTAATTAGCATTGCTGTGATCGTCACGGATACTGGAACCATTGCAACGCGGCCGATGCGAGCCGGGCATCTTTAATTACATTCTTTGCAACTAATTACGGCAATTGTGCGCGAATCAGGGATTCGATTCTCAGGTTTATCCGGCGACCTGGAAATTAGAGAGGTTCGACGTTGAATAATGATCGCTCGAAGATTCAACGGGATTATAGATTCTACGATTCGCGCCGCGGTGAGGTAGAACGGCGACAGTTTTCCGTGTCGAACAACCTGGTAACGACGTTACACACGATCCTGCAGCTCGCGCGTTCTCTGTCGACAATTATTCTGTCCCGGGGAATAGGTTTCACTGGAGCAAGTTACGGTATTCTTTCTTATTCGTAGCGCCGATATGCATCACGGGACGGGACCTCCGCGACCTAACGAAGGGGGATGACAGGTTGCCAGGATGTCGATGAACACACGTCGCGATTTTGCCTTTGTTTTTAATCACTGACCGAGTAGATCCGAAGCTCCGCCACGGAACGCTGTTAATTGGCCGGGATAGCAGGATAATCAACGGCGCTATTACTCGGGCGAATTAAAGCCGATGTTAATGCTAACGTGGGAATATTCTGATGGTCCATTGTCTAGCCTCCGATCTGGCTGACTCTTTTTTCTAATTACGTGGTAACTGTATCGAACAGGGCTCGAACAGGCGCGCTTGAATTCTTCGTTCGAACAGGACCTGCGCTCGCCGCCGAGCCGAGGAATTCGACAATCGCCGCGCTTTAATTACACCTGCGATCGTTTACAAGTTCTAGGAAATCAAGATCGCACGATTTTTACGCGTTTCTATTAAAACTACAAGTCTGTTGTGCGTGCCAGACATACATATGTTTAGTGCGGTCTAGACCGCTAGGCAGTTTCCTCGTAGTTCTTCGCAATAATTGTTGATGCGATGAATATGGTTATGCAAACGCCTGTGTATATTCGGAAAGACTGCTGTGTTGTAAGAACGCACGGGTGTAATTGAATTTTGATCGAGGAATTTTAGGTTTATACAAAAATTGCTCGTTTGATTTAGAGTTATCGGTAAGTGCAATCAGGATCAACGAGGGTTATATTTACTTAACGTCGAATTTTATTACCAAAACTACTTCTTTCATTAATCAAACAGTTCCTTTGCAAAGTTTGAAGAGTCATATAAAATCGAATAAAAATTGATTGAACTTGTAAACTTCGTCGTTAGAAAAGGAAGCATCAAATAAGATAAGATAAAATTAAGATAAAATTATCCATACTGTTCATGTAGAATAATTAGTGCAGCCAAACTTACTCTTTTTCAAGAAAAGTACATGTTTTTAGTGGGAACAAATGTTGTCATACTCCATCGTGAATTCTAAATGAATGCAAGCATTAGAAAATATCTCTATTATTTGAAGTTATTAAGATATTAAGCAACGAGGAAAATAAAATACAGTACGTAGAATATTGAACAATTAGAAGAATAAAGTATAGATTATGGAGTATTGAGCAGACAGAACAATAAATTACAGAACGGAGAATACTGAACTGTAGATGAAATGAGATAATAACAATTACATTTTATTAAATTGTTAAAAATGCACTACTGTTTTATAACAATCATATTATAAAATCCTTTGCAATTAACAAGACAAACTTTCTGTCACAATAGTTTATACAAACTATACATAGTTTAGTATATAGGATACTCAACAATAACAAGACAAATTCAGTATACAGAATATTCAAGAATGAGAATCAAGAAGACAAATACAGTACACAGAATATTAAACAATAAGAAGACAGATACAGTATACAGGAAATTGAACAATAAGAAGAATAAAATGCAGCTAGAATATCGAACAACGAAAGAGAACAAAATCTGGAACGAATAATAAGAAGAACAAAGGGTAGAAAGGAGAATATTGGCGGCATTATTGGTGTAGTATCGAGTACACATTCTTCCGGGGAATCAATTACCTAAGCACCCCTTGCAACCCCATGTCAAACACCTGTACACCCTGTTGAGCCCTCGAACCTATCGCAGAGTGGTTTCTGGGCATTGCCGAGCACGGTGTCAACGGGGGACAGGCAATCGATGAGCTTCATCCGAGCTTTGCTCGGTGGTCTGGGGGGTGAGTTCTTGGTGGGAAGAGCGCGTGCATGGTGTCGGGTATGGGGTGGCTCGTGTACAGTTCACCCCGGCCTGATATCGAGGCGGTTACGCGGAGCTTCCACGTTAATCACATATCCACACACACGAGTACCCGCTGTTTGTTTACCCACTGACGGCTCTAATGAATAGCAAAATCGGGCCGCTGCGTTACGCGCATCCTTTCTCTCTCTCTCTCTCTCTCTCTCTCTCTCTCTCTCTCCCTCTTTCCCCCTCTTCTCTTCTCTTCTTCTCTCTTCCTCCATACGACGAGCGTACACTGTCTCTCTGTGCCGGTGTTCGCCGGTGCATTGACAAGCTGCGGGCGAGAATTACGCGAGCCACTGCAACTGCAAAGATGAATGGCGAATGCGAATCGAAACGTGGGAATCGAAAGACGGATCGTCTCGGTGATTTATCACCGGATATTCGATTTCGCGATCGGTGGAGCTCAAATGACGACTCCCGTATGAATTCACCCCCTAGGCGCCTCGCCGGTTGCTAATTTACTGCTTTCTTTATCAACACGGCTTTCATTCAGTGCTTCCGTTCACAAGCTTTCGCGGGATCAAATACTGCTGATGGTCCGGGGTAGTTGATAAATCAGAAGGATACGTTTTGGATTCTTTATTTCAGGTTTATCAAGATTATGCCGGATGCTGCTGCGGACAAATTGGTTAATTAGCTGTTGGAATTTTTATGCGATGTTAGAAATCGATGCAATTTTTACGAGCAGTGCTTCCAGTATTCAATAACTGAACAGCGGATTTGACGCATTTACGTGGAAAAGGGACAATGAAAACAGTTGAAGATTTTACATATACCGCGTTATAGTATTTTCAACTTACTAAATTTATTAAGAGAGAAAATATATTTTTATTCGACTTCTGTTCATTGGAATTGTGGCAGACAATTTTTATTTCGTACAAAGTTCGGTTGTCTGCCAATAACTGTGATTAACACACGTGTTTGTACACTACAATTTACACGATTAACACAAAGTAGTAGAAACATCAGGAGAATTAATGAATTCTGTTACACCATTTTCATCATATTCAAATAGTTAACAATAAAAATATGTCTGTATTCAAACTGTGCTTTGTGTCAGCAGTCCAGTATTTAATTATTGCATTGAGAAAGCATAAAATTCTTGACAAGCTTGATCTACTGTTTTTCAAATTTACTAAAAACGTGAACGAAAAATAAAATTAAGAATTGATCGTGCAGTAGAAATGCAATTCAATCTAAGATTTAACCCTCCAATCGCGTGCAACGTGGAATTCGAGTTCTAAATATTTTATAAAAATTAATGAAACGAGAGCTGAAGTTAAAAATCATTTATAATTTAAAATTTTTTAAAATTTCTTTATCTTTTTTGATTTTTCTTTTTATATCCCTTTTAATCTAACTCTTAGGACGCATCTGTATATCAATCGATATACATTATTATATTATATTATTATATTATTATATTGATATCAATTGTGAAATCGATTTCATATCAAAAATCAAAAGTCGTCCGCGGTTAGTGGTTTAATCTAGATATTATCTATCAATATTATCAACTATAAACATTTCTATTTATTCGGAACATCCATGTTTATTATAAAATTATGGTTTACACTAGTCAAAGCAAGCTATCCTCTCGCCAGGATCGAGATGGGCAGCCCGATCGAGGGAAACAGCTCCTCCCCAGCAAATCTGACGCAATCTTCCACTCAATATCCGGATTTTTATATTTACAAGGTATTGAGAAACAGGTCGGGTTCTTCGTCGAGGATCGTCTGCCCTCTTTTTCGGATATTCTTTCAATATCGAGGGGAATCTTTAAGTGGCCTCGGCCAGCAACAGGTTGTAAATCCGTTTTTTTAAGGGATCCGTTGGCACCGTTCGGTTTGAGGTCGCGAGGGTGAAGGGATTCCTTCGGGAGCGGTTCCTCTCTCTCTCTTTTCCTTTCGTCCCGACCTTTGCACGTTTTCCAATCACGCCATTTCCATCCCCCTTTTACACGAACGGCCGGAGGAAACGGATTTCCTGGCGTTGGGAATTCGTTGCTCGACCGACTTCTCAATTGGAACGGGATGTTCCGCGGATGTCCTTGAATCGGGCCGTTTCACTGTCGTAAATCGCGTTTTGATGGTCAATTGGAAAGTTCCCGTGCGCCGATGGGACGGTGACTTTCAATGGGAAATTTTTCTACCGTCCTGAAACTCGATCATGCCGACTGCGGCCCTTGGGAGTCGTGACTGAGGTGTTACGTGAAATTAGCGAGAGCTCTTCAATGTTCACGGTTTCTTAAGACCACACAGAATTACATATACTATTCGGAAATGTACTAACTATTGCGTATTAAGATAATATCTGTTACAGGAAAATATCTGGAAGAGTATTGAAAATATATAGAATATAAGAAATATTTAGAGTATAGAATATATTTAGAATGTTGAAAATATTGAAAATATTAAAAATATTTAAAATATTAAAAATATTAAAAATATTTATATATTTATAATATTTATAATATAAAAAATATTTATATATTTATAATATTTATAATATTAAAAATATTTATAATATTGAAAATATGTATAATATTGAACATATTTAAAAGTTTAGATATCAATGTATGAATGTTGTTGGGATATCAAGCTTTCTAGATCTACATTTTGAAACCATTTTATATTGTCTTAAAATAATTTTCGTTACAATTTTATTCTTATATGAAGAACCAGAAAACAGTACGTGAAAAGTGACTGGAAAATATTAAAAACATTTGGCATTACCAAAAGTTTTACATATTTTGATACATACGTATCTGCATTAGGAAACGAACTTACGTTTACGATATCGTGTAATAATTTTCGTTACTCTTTTATTTTTTTAAAATATTGAATTTCACCCGAAAATTCTAGAAGAAAAATAGCTACATAATGTTTAAAAAATGTTTAAAATCATGCAATATATGTATATTTCTAGAATTTTTAGTTCTATTTAGATCTCCACTCGTAAACCAATTGATGTTATCTTAAAACAATTATTCACGCTAGAACGATTCAAAATAATGGACAAAAATATGAAGAAAATATAGAGTCTAGAATAATTTGAAAATATAACAATTAAGAAAGAATTATTCGAACTGCCAAAGACTAAGACAACTAGCAGAATTGATTTCTATAACGCAGAGAATCGAATCTGCAATTTCAGTGATCAATAAATCGAGAGAGAGAGAGAGAGAGAGAGAGAGAGAGAGAGAGAGAGGGAGAGAGAGCGCACTGATTCCTACGTTGAAGTCGTTGTTCCGGAATGTGTCCGGATTACGGTGGGTGGCCCGAAGATCGACAGAATCGAGGAACAATCGTCAGACAAGACAATTGCCGTCAGATCGGAAACGCGTTCTTCGACAATTCCCTCAGACAATGACCATGAAATAACATTTAACTAGCCGTGGTGACTTGACTGACAAATTACGCGGAATAATCACGAAGAAGGAACCGAATGGTGGGGACATCGAGAAATCGGAAAGCGAGGGTACGAACAGAGACACAAAGAGAAAGAGAGAGAGAGAGCGCGCGCTCTGTGAGACCGGATGTCGAGTAATCATTTATTTTATATTTATCGTGGGGGCAGGAAGAAGGGCGGACGACTTTTACTAGACACAACCTGCGAGAGCCAATGGGACAATAATAAGAAGGAATTCGTTGGTTCGGTTTTTCGAACGTTGCTTGCGAGAAAAAGAGTCGGTGCATGTCATTAGCTATGATGGGGCACCCGGATGCCCTGCAAGGAGGAAGCCGCTTTCATGGAAGACGTGTACGTGGATTGACAGATTCCTGTATGCCATTGTTGTCGTAGTCATGCCCGTTGCCCTCTAGGAATCGCTTCTCCTTTTGTGGTCCCTATCCTCTGTCTTCACGTTGTCTTTGCTACCGGTTCCTAAAGCCTCGACCGCGCTTAATCAGTACGAGAAATTACAAAATTCTAGACAATAGTCCGCTGTGGAAACCTCGGTTCTAACTATTCCATTTGCCACATTCCTGTTTTTTATTCTTCATATACTAGGTAATATTTGCTCGCGTTTGTTCGATTGTGGATCTTTATGTAAAATATACATTTCCTGGATCAGTTGCAAGACATAGAAATTGAATGAAAAGTTATTTCTCATAATTTCGTTAGGATGAAAATAAACTAACATTATATATTTATAGTTCTAACTGCCACGTATAATGCATTTGCTCATTTTTGCAGAGTCCCAGTTCTACGCACCTTAAACCTTGAAACAATCTCTGTTGACTGTTCAATACGTTGATCGCCGCGTCGATCACATATGAGTGACACTAATTTTTGACCAATTTTGAAAATTCATTTTCATTGTAATATATTCGAATAAACTGAATTTGACTAGAATGTTTCAGATGCGAAAGAGTTCTAGCGTCATCCGCTATGATAAATTTTCAACTCTCTAGTTTCGGTTTAATTAATTAAATTGCTTTGACTTTGTAGGAATTTTAGTGATCGATTGTCGGCGCTGAACGTATTAATACAATACGTTCAATCGATTATTTATCGATCCAGCGATTCTAAACGTCCCGCAAAATTAAAATAAGTTATTTGGTAAACATTAGAAACAACAGAAATCATTACATGAATTTTACGCACTCGATGCACCACAGACATAAGTGTTCAAATCTGGAAAAAATACTGTATTATAAATGTATTGGAAAGGAGAATTGTAGCATATTTTATAATAATTGAATTGAAAATTTACCTATTCCTCTCATATGTCTTAAATAGAAGATGAAAGGACAGAAATTACAAACTACACTTAGATCTATTGCATAGAAAAATTGAGACATTGAACGTATCGCCTACGAACTTTTATTTGCATTGCAAGTTAGTGAACGTTCAGAGATTTGATTGATCGTTTAGGTGTTAGTACGCTGG
Source organism: Megalopta genalis (assembly GCF_051020955.1). Classification (NCBI taxonomy): domain Eukaryota; kingdom Metazoa; phylum Arthropoda; class Insecta; order Hymenoptera; family Halictidae; genus Megalopta; species Megalopta genalis. The sequence goes on along the minus strand of NC_135018.1, from coordinate 26,160,419 downwards.
TGAAAATCAATTTGCGAATTTTCAAGGAACAGGTCCGCGAATGGAAGGAAAATTAGAAGCCCGGTGAAAGCAGCGGCCGCAGGGGTAAAGATTAAAGACAGGTGATTAGTAGTTCCGGTTCTCACACTCTGCAAAACAAATAACTGGTACTAACGAGGCCCTATCAATAACCGACGGATAACGACCGGTTTTGCAGGAGAAGCGCGATCGCGGCAGAAACTCCGCCCTTGAAATCTTGCAGACACCTCCGAGAAAACCACTCCTCCTCCGGTTCCATCGCGTTGGCTACCCTAACGAGGCCCTGGAATCAGCAATGCCGCGGTAGATTCCTCCGTGACAGTACTATCAAAACATTTAAATTCGTTAAACTAATTACAGCGGCGCCATCGAATTCTCCAACGATATCGTTCGCGGCCTGCACCGACATCCTCTGCTCATCACCGTACAAAACTTCCAACTAATTTTCAAAATATCTTTGCGTGTGCAGAGTGCATTGTTCAGAGATCATTAAACAAGCAACTGATACGGCGTATAATAGTGTAGTTAACTCTGGCTTAGGAATTTTTCGTCGCGAAACACGAAAATAGAATTGTACGTGTACCTAACGAATTATTTCACTCTTCTGTAATTTGTCATTTATCTACGTTTGTAATTTGTGGTCTATGATTTCTTTTATGTCAAACACTTCGTCTAAGAACAAACTTCTGCTTTTCATTATATTTTTCCTCGTTGAAATAAGAATGTCCGATACATAAGCTCGTTCCTGAAATCTGTTTCGATTTTCATAAAATTTCGTAGAATTTCAAACAGTTCGAATAAATTTACTAATGACATGGGAGCCTCGATTTCATTATTCCTTACAGATCCCGATGAACGGATAAAAATCGTCAGCCATCGCCGACGCGTTTGTACTTGTTCATCGATACGTAGAATATGTTCAGCAAGTGCGAAGGTGCGTCGGAAAAAGATTTCGCAGTGTCCAGGGTCGGCAAAGACGAACGACAAACACGGGAGGGCAAAGGTAGCCGCTTCCTTCGGGCTTCCTTGCCAAACCAAGTCCTTTGCATACACCAGGAACGCAGATGGCAACGACAATGTCCGAGCGGAAGTAATTTCCGAGATGAGCGGCCGAGGCCTGGCTCGCAATAGTGGTTGAACAGTCAAAGTGGGCTCATTTCGGCATACATGCCAGATCCCGCGAAAGGATGCTCCGCAGGGAGGTCATATCCTGTCCACCGTGGGTCCTGACTGGTCGCGCATTAAACCCGCTCGGAGAAGTAATTTTCTGAAGAAGCCACGCAAAGTGCCGGCCGTCCTAGAAAAGTGTGAGATATTGTGCCCGTCGAACGGCCGCCAAATGTCGGCTCGAAAACTGTCCGTCCAAAAGACCAAAAGACCAAATCAAAGCAGAGATTTTACTGGCAGTGCTATACTAAGAAATTGATGCACATTCTTGCTGGCGGCAATACCGATCGGTTGTAATTTAGCTCAAGCTAAAGAACTCTGAAAACCTATAAAGTAACATTTTCTAATGTCGAGATTTGTTTCCACAATTTGCAATTTAGCTCGAGGCAGTGTTGAAGATCTTATTAGTAACATTTTACGGCGTCAAAATCTGTTTGTAATATTAAGAGATATTGGCTCGCAAGATGATAAACGGCAAGTATAAATTAGGTTTTAAATTAATGTTAGCTGTAGGTGTCCAAGACTCGTCTGGGAGATTCATAATAGTGATTCTTGTGTCAACGATAATGCAGCACTAACTTCGAACACAGAAGGTATGATTAAATATTAAACAAAAATTTGACAGTGTAGGAAAAATACGAGAGTCCAGAACGCAAGAAAATTGCATAGTGTACAAAAATAGCGTTTCACAAAAAGTTCTGCCGATTGTTCAGTAAACTATGCTCCGTAAAAATGAACATGCGATCGGAATGAGTGTACGTTCGTGTAAATATCCAAGAAAGGAAGAGAGCACATCGAGCTCCGCACGTCAGAATCGTTACGTTCGTTGCGTGCAGTGGATCAGAAACAATAGGAACTGTTGAGAAAGTTTACGCTCGCGTGGAAAGTTTTCTAGCTCTATCTCTCGGTTACAGTTTTTCTTCTTTTTTCCCGAACCGTTTCGGTTCTACATCCGAACGTTCTTTTCATTTAACGATTCCATTAGCGTTACCAGAAACCAGTTGTTTTTCGGAGAATGATGCGAAGAATCGTTCGATTAGTTCGGCACGACGAAAAAGCTTGGATCCGACCGCAATTTAATAAGCCGCGTCTAATTCCCCTAAGTTTTCAGTGCTCGTCTAAACGAGATACGCATCGGTGTTGCGCCAGTGAACGATTAACCAGGTCATGTATTGTTAGGTCCTCGGAGACAGAGAAACTATCAGGGAAAGCAAGATTCCAACAGCCGCTTGTTGAAGTGGAAGTAGAAGTCTTGTGCAATTGAAGTGCCGAGAAATTTCATTTTCTTGGTAGAACTGCGGCCTGAATTTTCTGTACAACGAGTTCTGCAGAATTGACAAGCTATTGAAATTTTCACCGGCATTCTTGATGTCTACAGTCGTCGTTCTTGCGAGTAATCGCAATTACACTATCATATTTAGATTCAGTATGTCGAAACGGAATGCCAATAAAGCCAATGAAGTACAAATTCAGATTAACTGGAAACTTTGAAGACTCGCCGTTCAAACTACTCCCAATTATTGTAATCACTTGATCTTGCAAATTTGGACTCATTTCATTCGAATGAATTTTTATGAGACCATCAGAATTTTTATGTAATGAAAACTCTGTGAACTTCCTCACGAAGAAACACAAGTTCGAATTAATTGAAAACTTCGAAGGCCTCACAATTTAAACCACTGTCAATGATTGTATTCAATGCACTTGTACAGTAATGACTATTTTAGTTAGAATTCTGTTGCAAAGAAATATAATTTCAGATTGAAAGAAATCCTGGACTTTCAAAGAAATGCAAAAACTACAATAGAAATTTTCTAAAGCCTTGCATCTAAGAATTACTTGCAAATACAATTTGTACTTATTCAGATTTACTTGTCTATCTATAGTCTTTCTATCCAGTTAAGTGCAGTCGAGGCCTCGGTGCAACAAGTAAAATTCTGTGAAACCATTTTCCTGTCAGATGATAAAGTGTTAAGAACGGCACAAGGGCTAAACGGTATGAAATAAATGTGTTTTAGAATCGTTGGAGCTACAATTGGAAATTCTTCAGACCCTTTACACGGAGACCCGAGGCCCATAAAGCAGCGTTTAAGGAGTTCAGTTCGCGCATCGGCCGTGCGTGAATCGCTTCCTTCCTTGCGAAACCTATAAAAACGTCAACGAGTCTACTATTCGAAGGATCGTTACGTCTTCTTGTTAATAACCTACGCTGCTAGATACCTTTCGAATTCACGCCAATTAGTTCCTAACGCTGGACACGATTCCAGCCGCGTACACCGTTCGCATGAAAACAAACGATCACCGAGATAAAGTAAATATCTCATCCCCTAATTCGATTGTTATATTTGATCGTAGACCGAGAATTCGCGGTATTTCTAAAAAAGGGTATAGAAAAACTTCAATTACGCAATTTCATCGGAATCGGCGCTTGTCTACAATGCTATCTCTGATTTCATTGCTTCGTTGCATTATTCTATCTAGGTGATCTCTCGGTGAAAGTAATTTTTATTGTTTCCAGTAAAATGTGAAAGCCATTTTCGGGGCCAATGGAATCGACATGTTTCTGGTAACAGACTGTATTAATCACGGTTTGTGAGAAATCGTAAGAAACCCCTAAAATTCTAAATTCTTCGATGCTTTGATCGATGGTTCATGTATGACTGACATTTGTCTTTTTATTAAATATACAATTACCAGTCTGTTATGTTCCCTGTTTGGACACCGGTGTCTCGACTACCGCGTCGAGGAAAGTTCAAGTACGCGAAACGTCTAAACAAAGATTCCCGACGATAAATAAAATAGCGATTAGACTAAAAGCTTCAGGCCGATTGCCGAAGAAGCCCCCGAAGGGGAAAATTAGAATAGAATGAGGGAGGATTGAAACAGAAAAAAATGGTTTTCAGTTAAGAAGCGACAGTCACCGGGACCGGTGGTCATGATTCGGCAGGAAATTTCCTGTTGCATCGAGAGGGTCGATGACTGGTCGCTTTCTGATGCACGTGACTGCAGGACAATGAATCTTTTCTCGCCTCGGCGACGTACCAATCACTGGCCTGTCACAATACGATCGACCATGATCATTCACGAACCAGGCGAGAATGACGACGCGGGGCTACCGTGCGCCACCAAGAAAGGGATCCTCTCTATTCACCGGCTTAAAACGTAGTCACGATCTCGCGCGTGATCGTGATTTCGTGGTCTGGATTTGTACGGTGGATCGCGGATTCCCCGCTACAAATCCAACGACGGATTCGGTCGTAGATCATCGTGCGACGACGCATGACGCTTGAACTTTCATCCGGCACCCTAACCGTTCTTCCGAATCCTGCTCTTACATATTCAAATTTCCGAAATTAATGCTAGACGTTAAAGAATTCTTTGTTACCATTTTCGTGTAACGTTCAATTTAACGGAGGTGTCAATATGTGATTTAGTTTTCCGTTAATGGAACAGGGATTTGTATGGAAGACAATTTACTCTGTGCATGTAAGGGACGAGAATTTAAAGAGGTCGTGTGGATTGTATTTCTGAAAGTGCAGAATTACTTCGCCCGTATTTCAGAATTATTGCTGACAAAAAAGAAATACAGATATTCAAACTGTTCAGAATAATAAAATAAATTGTTGAAGGCACTTCATACATTTATTAACGCAAGACAAATAATTGAACAAAATGTTCAGACTCAAGAAATTGTTCGAGTGTAATCATAAAATTGTTCAAACAACTTTTCGAGTTATCATCGCCGATAAAATTGGTTGCAGACAAGAAATTGTTTGTTCGTTGTTTTGAAATTTATTTTCTACTTGAACATTGGTCCAAGATTGTATAAATCAATTTCATATCTTTCGCAATTGTTTTATGAAGACAAGATTGTCCCTGAATTATATTCAACATGAATAGACAAAAATACGATTCAATGGCAAAGTTAAGAGACTCCATAAAGGTTCATATATCAGGAGATCTGATTGCAGAAGCAAGAGCAGATACCACCAAGAAAAATTCATAAACCGCCGAACGTTTTGAAATTATTTTACAACTTAGCAGCTCTCGATGGTGTGTTTGAATACCAATGGAACAGTTTTCAAAATTCGGCGTGTAACGCAGACGCGTATAGCTCTTATTTCATGTAACGCCCCATCTCCCTCGACTCACGGCTGAGTGGCCCGGGTTTTGTAACGAAATTAGAACAGCGAATCCGAAGATATTTAAATGGCCGAGCTTACGTACTGCCGCGGCGGCGGCGGCGGCGGCGCTAGCAATTTACTTTCATACGCCATTAAGTTCATTCGAAGTGACCTCATCCGGAGGCGAACGTCTTTCGGAAAAGGGGGCGCCGGGCTTCTCGAGGCGATCTCTGCGGCAGATACGTATTTAGTCTTCCGTAGGAAGAGAGATATATAAACGAGAGGGCTCCCGATAACGTATTGCCAGACGGCCTCGTATAATCAACAGATTAGCCGAGGAATAGATCAGAGGCGATGGGCAAAAGGAGACCCGGTTAGCTGAAAGCTTTCCCGTTGCCCATTAACGGAGGGGTTGATTTCGTTCTTCCCGGCAGTGCGCGGCGCGTTATAGCGCCTAGCTCGAGCCCGAGCCGTGCCGAGCCGAGAAAATGCGATTATAAGTCACGAGGTGTTCGCCGTTGCCGTGTCTGTCAACGAAGTCTGCTTGGGAGAGCCCGGATTGATTGGATATGGGGAACCACGGTTGCGCTGAAAGATGAAAGACAACCGACCCTCCCGCTACAACCGACAAAGGAAACGTGTTTTCCTGAAACCTGCACGCCCGATCGAACACCGCCAAACCTACAATCGAATTGACAAGATCTCCTCCATTTTTCCCGGAAAAATCTTTCAGTATCTACCAATTCGCTGTGTCTCACGAAAACATTGTTGTTCCAGCTTGTAAACAAAAATGAACAATTTGAGAAAAGGAGATACGATTATTCGAGCCTCGCGGTTCGTTTTTATACTTGTTGACAATCGGCGGCTATAAAAACGAGCCACGAGGCTCGAATAATCGTATCTCCTCTTACCAAAAGAATCAGATGATTAAGAAATTGAATTGCGAATGATGTACAAAATGTTTAACAATATAAAATAATGTACAAAAGTTGGAACCATAGACTTAAGAACGTCGAGTTTAATATATCAAATATCTCATCATTATCAAGTGAAATAAAATAGTCGAGTGACCCGTACAGCTAGACAGCAATGTAAAATAAAGAGTATCGATGAAAAGATCATAGCTAGAGTATTGGCAGCATGCCTAACAAAGAGGACAAGCGACGGTTCCGCGGAAAGCCAGAAATTCGCTGGACAAGAAACGGACTAATCACCGGGCCCGGAGCCATCAATTCCGCGTGGCGTGGCATCGCCATTATACGCAATCCTGTTGTCAGGTTTTTGTGAATTTCGCTAATACCCCTTGTACGTGTCGAAATGCTGTCGGACAGGGAAATGAACGTGTGACGTGTCCGCCCGGCCAAAGAAAGCAGGAAAGGCGGCGGGAATTTAAAATGCATACACCCGGGACCATAATTCGATTAACCTAAGCGAAAATGCACTCGTTTGTAGCGTGCATATATAACAAATGAAATCTCCTGCATAGTAATTCCATTCGGAATACGAAAGTGGAGGATGCGCCGCGGGGTCGTAGCTACGTACGACGTCGGACACGGAGTGTTGGGGGAGGGTGGTCTGCTAGAGAGAAGCGTGGGTGGGTGGTGGTGGCGGTGGTAACGGCGATGGCAGTGATGGTGGTAGTGGTGGCAGCGGTGGTGGTGGTGGTGGCGGCGGTAGAGGGCGGATTAAAAATGTAATCCAATAATAACGCGTCTCTGGTGTCCGTGGAAGTACGTACGTAGGTACATACATATATGTATGTACGAAGATAGTGGCGTAGAAATAAGGGTTGCGAGGGAGGTCGAGGGTCTCCGGTTCTTTCCGAAAGATAATTAACCAGCACGGTAACGCCGCCGTCATTTTTATCTCTTTTCGTAGCTCGATCTTCCGCCGGGAATAATACAAACTCACGCATTTATCATTTCTCGGTCGAATAACTCCGCCCTCGCACCTGCACCCTCCTCTCGCGTCCTCGATGCGTCAACAAATCCCCGCGAAACCACTCCAATTGATCCTGCACTCTGATATTTCACAATCTTATACTTTTCCATGCTGAAATCGTCAGACTTCTCTCTAGACCTTCGAAACGATTTTATTTGCGACTGCTATCTATAGCTGTTGGAATTTTATAAACCGTATCACACTTTTCTCATATTTCATACCACATAAACATTCAGATTCAAATAGATGGGCAGTATACCAATTTCATCTCTGTTAAATAAAATAAGTTTAAGTTCGACGGGGGGGGGGGGAGTGGATTTTCGCAGAACGAGGGAATCGCAGAGATTTGCGAGGCGGGGTCCGACGTTGTGGGTACGGCACTGCGCGAACATTTTCTCGTGCCTCGACACGTCTATGTGTCGAGTACGTGCCAGCACCTACGTATATCTGTAATGCCGGTAGGTACACCCCCGGATGAATCTTGAGGCAGTGAAAATATCACGATGTCCGCTGCCACCGGAGCGTAGCCGAGCATGGGGGATGGGGTTGGAAACGGGTAGATGGAGTCCATTAGCAGACTGGTGAGGATGTGTGCGATTATACACCCCCCAACAGTCCACTCAATAATGCATCATCCTTCTCTATCCGAACCCGGCCGCCCCCGCGTCCACGTATGACCACTCGGGTAGACTCTTCCTTGCCAGCAGCACAACCCACCCCCTGGAACCCAGTGTACCTTCTCCACCGGTCGCCTCCCTTCGTCGGCGGGTCCACCTTCTGTGCACGGTACCGCGGGTGCTTATTACTGGCGCGGCTTTGATTTGCGAACGGGTGGGGGTGTGGGTGGCCGTGGCCAAGGTGGGGGCGTGCGGGGCTGCCGGCTCTCGCCGGGGATATACTTGTTTCAAAGAAACGACGAGCGGCCACCGTAGTTTCGAGATTTCGGAGGGAGGGACGCCGGCCGACGCTGTTTAATTGTGCCGCACTTTTTCGCTCGACTCTTGAATCGCCGCGACCGTGTACGACGGGTTCTCCTTTTGATCATAAATTTCAGGATTAATTCAACAATTTCTCGTGTCCGCGAGACTTTTTCCATCTCCCTCGTTTCCGCTCCTCTCCCGCCCGTCGCTCTCTCCTCCCTCCTCTCTTCGGCTTCTCCGTGCCGCTCCGTGTTCGCCGCGCTGATAAAATACGGCGAATACGTAGCCGGATAAACAAAAATGCGCGCAAAGCCGTTTCGGTAAATCCTTGCAGAAGGATTTCAGAGTCCGCCGGATTGCTTGTCATCCGCGACGGCCCGTCTTTGTCTCCGCCGATTCTTCGGGGCTTTGTCGCTAAGCTGCCCAGTGTTTTTTCAAATTCGCGTCGCACTCCCGGGTTAAAAAGTGACTAATTATTATCGAAAAAGGGTATTCGCGTTCGCCGCTCTGCGCAGAGGTACGCTTGCGGAGTTTTATCACAGAGAACCGCGTAACGTACCAGCTGATGAAACTTTGCAGGGTTGCGTCTATACGTTCAAGCTACGTCCACAAATTTTTCGTAAATCGGCATCATTGGTACTCAGAGTTTCATTATTCCACCGAAGATCAACATCGATGTCGTAAGAAACGCTCGCTCGTTTTTTGCTGAAAGAGGCGACAGGGAATATTTAATCAGAGGGTCTGACGCGACGGCATAATCGCCGCGGAAAATAATTGGTTCGCGGCTGCTAATTTCCCGCGAATGGCAGTCCGGCTCGGAACGATACTGAAATAATACTTGATACAGCTACTTGAAAGAGAGTTCGCTCTACCGAAGTGCTCCATCTCGTCCCGTTGGCCCGCGCAGATTAACGGCTAATCCGGCACGGGAACGAGGAATTGTTGAGAGAAAAGCGGAAATGCTAATCTCTCGATGGGTATCCCTGGGATACCTACGCACTACGGAGTCTTCCATTTCCACGTGTGTCGTTGGCGACGCCTCGCGTTGCCTCGCGTCGACGTCGACGCCGGCGTCGGCGTCGGCGTCGGTGTCGGTGTCCGTGTGTGTCTGCGCTTAAATCGCCGCACACCCGGGCAGCCCTCGGGTGCCCAGGGTGCACATAAGGGAGTAATGTGTGAGTGTGTATGCACGTGTTTAAGTACGTTTGCCGCGATTGCGTGCGAGGAACGACGACCAGAGAAACGACGCTTCAACGCGTCGCGCAAATCCTCTCAGATCGTGGCCCTCTCTCTCCCATCCGCCGAACGACATTTCCGCACGGAACAGTTTATTTTGCGGCGATGGACTTCCGACTATATGGGATAACGCGGCCTCGGTTTAATATGAATCCGGATGGCCGACGCAGGTGTACTTAGCCGCCCACTATCGTTACTCTCCGACCACGAAATCGATAAAAATGTTCCGCATCGGGGCGACCTTTACATATTCCTTATGTGCAGTCTTTTGTTCTTGGTACGCTTTATGAGTGCACTATGTCGTTATCGCCAGTGTCGTTTCCGATTATTAGATCGCTGATCTTTATGCGAGGTTTGCACTTTATCTGTTTGTGTTTTTTGCTCAATGATGATTCTCTGGCATTTTGCTTTTCTAAAATTTTAATAAATTCTGTATTCATAGGATACTTGACAGCAATCCTGCTCTTTCCGGCTTTCTGACTTTCTTTTGTATTTTTAATGAGAATTATATATTGAAATAGATTTCATATAAAAATACATTTCTTAGAGCCTAAGTTTATAAGTCCCTTGTATTCCAACACGTTTGGAGAAATTGTTAATTCCATTTTCGATTCACCCTACGAATCTTCAACATAGACCACATTAACAATGATTTGCAGTACCAAACACGTAAATTAATTCCCAATTGTCTGGTCAAGAAAAATATCCGCAGTTCGGATATATAATTTTCTATTTCGTGGCCCGATAACATTCGCCTAACCTGACGTACCAGATAGTTGAATGACCATATATCCAAAAAAATTTTGGATGTCCATGTCTCTTGGGAGAAAGATTCTTTTACATTTCTAGAATCCTTGAAATTATAACCCTTTACATTTCCAGTGACCTTGAAGAAGACTTTACAGAAACTTTGTAAAAATGGAATTGACCCCCTTTTCACCTCCGAGATGTCTATCACTGACCATATTGAAAAGCAGTTCTATAATTGAGATTGTGAAACTTGAGCACTCAGGAAAATTCGCGGTTATCTCCACCCTACTGTGTAATGACACAAGGACCAAACTTTTGGTATGCAATTTTTACTCGAGGGACCTCAACATTTTAGCTTAGTAAACTGTTTCTCCTTTACCATTCCCATAAAATACCCAAAATCCTCGTCTTGTTTTCTCAACCATTTCCAACTCGATAGACCTACGCCGACATCAACGACTCCAACCGAAGCTCCCGAACCCTCTTCCATCAGCCGTATCGGTAACTTCGTTCTCGAAATCAAGAAATTCTTTCCTATCCGCGTTCCCCGCGTCCCATCGCGATGATCGCTTGTGAAACCGCGATTGTTCGAAACGGCCGTGTGAAACCGTACCTCCGAAACGTTTCTCGGGCGGCGTCCCCCCTCGTCTCCCACCCCCGCCGTCACCAGGCCGCCGCGGTCGTTTCCTGCGTCGCGTTTTCCCTTTCGTGTCATCAACGGCATTCGAGCGCGTAATTAGATGGAACGGTTGCGTTTTATGGAAAACTGGGTTTCCGTCGATCTGGAATCGCTATCGGGCGATCATTGGGCAACCTTCTTCGCACAGGGATCCCCATTGAAAACCGTAGGCGGTTCCCACGTGCTGAAATATAACTCGCAATAAACCAAAGTGATAGTAGGTTAAGTCCTACGATGCTATCTGCCCGGGTAATTGCCCCGGCAAGTACTCCCGGGTAACGGCCGGCGTATACAACGTGTTTTCTGTGGCAATCCGTCGTTCGTCGTCGTCACGGGAATAAAGAATAGAGCGATCTGCTCCTTTTTTCTTTCGGTCGTTTCGTTCGAGGAAAAGGCAACAGACAGACGGACGGACGGACGGACAGAGCGGCGGTGGGTGGGCCGGGCGACGGGGGACCCTAAGCGGGTCAGCTCTTCCTGAAACGGTATTCCGGATAAAACAGAAAAATGCCAACAATTGTTGCCGATGTATCAGACTTGAATAGACTTCCCACGATCCTGTCTGCTGGATTCTTTCGACACGCCATGAAATTCCAGAGTATCGACGGGAACGTTGTTTTTGCAACCATCATCAACGTTCTAACCCGGTCGATCTACCACGCGAATAACAATTCAAACATTTTAATCATCGATCCGCGCAGGCTAATCACCTCGCGCGATGAGCTGGAATAGATAGCTCTCCATCGACTCGAAACGTCGGGGACGTAACGACCCGTCTGACAAATCGCTTCCAACCCTCCCGACCAACGGAAACGAATTTCTGACGGTTTAATTTGTTGCGACCAGCACGCTTCTTGTTCGGGAATTTTTAATTTTTATTGCCCTTTTTATTACAGTCGCCGAAAATTATTGCAATTTGTCGGGGATTGCTTTTTGCTAGGGTGCCTTCGGATCGCGGTGTTTAGTTCGGTTTAATGGGAGCCAGGTCGGCCAGGTTGCGTTCAGAGACGTCCGACATTTGTTCGAATGCTCTTGCAGCAATAATTCAGCAGAGATGTGTTATTATTTATTCATTTCTGTTAATTTATTTCTCGGCATCTTTCCGTTGAACTTTTATCTTAATTTTAATATTGCGGCTGCAGGTGTTGTACCGACGATTGATTGATCAACGAGGTGTATCTGCTTGCATTTTTAACTGATACAGTGTGAAACGAAGCGTTAGGCGATCTTATTATAGCGAGCAGCGTTGTCGAAGATACTTATAGACTTCGAGCCGTTCGCAAAAGAAAATCGACCGCTTCCGCTTGGTATATCTGCGTCGTATCGATCTACAACTGATTCAAATTCCGTATGTGAATCGCGGCGTCTAATAAATTCATAATGAATAACGTTGCTGAAGGTATTTGTCGATTTCAAGCAGTTCGTGCATTGAAGAGAGGAGAACGCCAACGTTTCTGTTCGGTTGCACGCACGGACATTAACTATACAGAATCCGGAACGACCATAAAAAGCCAAGTTCATTGACTACCGAGCAGGTGACCGAATAAACGCGCGTGTGTGTGTGTAATGAATAATTTACGTAGTGCGGCAGACCTAGTTTTCAAAAATGAAACAGCGTGAAGAGCGTGGGGTTGAAGTATGCGCCCGATACGGATCTGGCTTCGAACTTCTTTCAATTGCTTCGAGGATGATTAAAATTCATCGTAATTTAACCTGGACGGGCAGGGACGTTATCGCGTTATTCGTTCGATGGATCTCTCGGATCCGCTGACTAACCACCGATGCATCCCGATTACCCTCCGTAAGATAATTAAAGAATAGGCAAAATGTTGAAATCCGGCCGCCTGCCGGTGTGCGTTGTGTATCAAGCCGATCCATATTCATGAGCCGCAAGAACCAGTGCAACTAACGACTCGTTAGTTCTTCTAAGTGATAATTTATTTATCTTTCTGGAGCGGTCTCAGTGTCTGGCCGAGCGATCCAAACGCGGCCGGCCACAACCGAGAAGAGTCGAGCCGCCTTAATTCCGCCCGGCTAATTACGGAAAAATCAGCGGATCCCTTTTGCGCATGGATCGCTGGGAAACCATTAGCGAAGAACTGGCTGCTATTCGATTCTCCAATACCTTGCGCAACCGCGAGTAATCATACCGATTAATTCGTATGCATACCATGCGAAATTATACCGACGGCTACCGATAATTATTGTAATTTCCCTATCAGATCGGAGGGCTTGGATCGATGAACTACATTCGGCTAGATCGGACAGACAATATTATACTTGTGTGAGCGACCAAGTTGCTGCATTTATTATTAGATCCTGGATTTTTAACGGATATGGCGAAATATTTGAATCAGTCGTTGAAACGACGAATTCCAGATTCTTTATTTCACAATTATCGAGATCGTAAAGATGACTTTTCAAGCAATCAGTGGATACATTTATTTATTCGGACGTATTTTGAAATCGTTGTACAATACCTTGATAAATACGGTTATTTAAAAAAGAAAACAATATGATTATGTGGTAATTGAGGTCTTTAATCGTCATCATTCATTTTTTACCCAATTCCGTCCTCTTTCATAGCTGACCATTTCAATGGCGCCAAGCTGAACTAGAATATTGTCCTAGTTTTTTTCTATATCGTAATCCAAAAAGAGTGCCCTTTTCATGCAATCTCTCTCATAGTTGATCTTCCTAAAATGGTACTAAGTAGAAGTAAAATGATGTTTTAAATTTCCTTATACCATAATAGTAACGAACATGACCCTTTCATACCACTTTGCAGCAATTAGACAATTGTACCAAGTAGAAGCAGAATTAGCTTTTTATCTTTTCTTATATCGTGATTTAAACAAAAGCGTCCCCTTTCGTGCCTACTCTCCCATAGTTAACCTATCTAATAGCACTAAGTAGAAGTAGAACGGTGTCTTGAATTTTCTTACTGTGATCGAAATAGAAATAGCTTTTCCAAGCCACCTTTCCCCTAAGGTCCCCAAGTTTAGGTGCCCAAGTCATCGGATAAGATTGGCAGACAACAATTGGTACTCACCAAAGCCAAAGGGCAAGTGGGTCATTGCGGTGTCGAGGTCCGTCGCGATCGGTCGTCGCTTGGCCATCGGAACAGCGAAGGAGACGAGAGTCTTAAACGCGTCGCATCACACTAACCAGCAGCCCGTTTTTCCCCGGTACAAAGGGGCAAAAATCTGGCTCGTCGTTCCGCCTAACGTATCCAGTTTTCCGTCACAAAAGAGATCCCTGGGGGCTGGTGCACGGGACTCGAGAAAGGACGCGGCAAGGAGGCGAAAGGACGATGCTTGTATGGGAACAAACGAAGGGATGGTGCCGACTCTTATGATGGACGTAATTAAAACTTTTACAGCGCGGCGAGCTGAAATGCGAGCAAAACGAAAGGACCCGTTGTGTGCGTGTGTGCCGGCCGTGTCCTCCGCCCACTTTTGCGCCGAGGCATCCTGCGATAGGTGGCACACGCACCCCGCTTTTGCACACTTTTGCACGCTTTTGCACAGTTTTTCGCGGTAAAAAGGGGTACCGACTCTCGGCTCCGCTCCGCGCTGTTTCGAGCGATGCGGAGCGGTGCTGAGCGAACCGACGACAAGGCATGAACGCGCCCGCGCCCATGCCTCGGAGCTGAAAGGCGTCGAGCGTGGACACGACATTATAATTACAGTGATAATGACCGTGCACGGGGACACAGTCGATAGCAGCTGCTTCTGTGTCTCGCCTCGGACGCTACGGAAAACGTAAGGCTGCCTCGAGACTGTCCGTCGCGCCGATTCGCTGCATACTATGCTGACGGCGAGGATGATAGACTCGGATAATTATCCGGAGCTGCAATAACGCCTAATCCATGCAAAGCGTGCTTCGGCAAATTATGCAAAACGAGTTGAAACGATGTAAACCTGACAACTTCTTGGAATACCTTCGCTAACCAAGATGTACCCTGATTTTATGTCTTGCTTTTCGATGGAAGGACTTGGCGGAAAAAGACGCGTCGCGTGTGTTCCGGGTAGGCAGCTTTTGCGATCGTTGGTTGGACGCGGTTGTGTTGGTAAAAACGAGAAGATTCATTATTAATATGTAAGTGGACAAATTGTGGGAGGAATGTGTTTTTCGTCCATGTGGTGGATAATTTTACTGAGAATGTTGCCGGTGGTACTTTTATAATTTTAAAGGAATATTTGTATGCATAAGCTACTTGTATAGTACTCATTTAATTTTGAAGTTAATTGCGAATCATGGACGGGTGTCCCTGCAAGCTTCGAAGGATACGATTCCTTGAAAAAAAAGATTACATTCAAAAGACAATCAATATGATCTCGATTAGAAGTAAATTATTACAGTATTACCATGATACCTGCTTGCAAACTTAGGCTATATGCTTGCATTCTAAGCAGAATACAATTTTTATTTCGCGTGTCCAACAACAAGAAATTCTAACCAAAAACTGCTTGTTACAATATTTTTCCATCGTATCTGCATAAGACGCACACCGAAGGCATCCATTCTAGCTAAAATAAAATTTGTATTCCCTGACGAGATCGTATAGAAGACCTAAGTCAGTCCAGAAATGAAATTCTCGCGAAAATTTCAGGCCTGATGCTAGTTTTGAAGCTGCTGAGAAGGTCTCGCGTCAAAATGCATCGACGAATCATCCGCCTAATCAGCATCCCGCGGAATTCCGTTGAAACGCAGACTTTCTTACTGGTGTTAAACAGTAACGCCGTCGTCGCTTGCATTCACGGTTATCGATGTCATCCCGCCGGTTATCTCGGTGGAGCTAAATACATGGGACGGAGGTGTGTTGGCTTCTTTAGCGTTTACGTAGGTAATCCTATCTTACGTGGAGGCCCGGCGATAAATCGTCGAAGATGTAATTTGCCTGTGATAAATCGTCGGGGAAAAAGTCGTTAAGGTTATGCACGAGCGTAAAGTTACCGTCGTTAATATTAAAGTGGAATAGATAATATCAATGATAAATCATTAATTCGCTCGGCGAGCTAACCGGGCGTGGGAGGGGGCGACCGACGAAAAAAAGAGGAAGGAGAAACGAATAAAGGATGAAAAAAAGATATATGTATATATAATACATATATATATGTACAAGGAGGAGGGAAAGAAGAAGCGTTACAGCTAATTAATTCGCTTTATATTCCGCCGTGGTTTCTAATTCTCACGCTTAACGCCGCGGCCGCGCGTATGCAAATTGTAGGAACACGAAAATCTACGAACCTAAGTTTCTCTTGTCGCAATGGAACGATGGGGTCTGGCGTCATCGACACTCGTCGATTCATCGTCCCGGCCAATTAATTAAACCCGACGTTTTAAACTCATTGTTGCCTCACGCTTCGCTAATGAAATCGTTTCGAAATTACTCGGTCCTCTTCTCGACTGTCTTCTGCGACTCGCAAATACGCTTGCTTTGGATCAGTCTGATCTTTTTGATGAAAAGCGTTTAATCAGCCTTCAAACTGATACAATAATGCTAACTGCTGCACTCCCTTCATGACTTTTATGCACAATAATTGCACGAATAGGTGGATTATGAAATAGCAGAGAGAAGAAACTAAATTTTGTTTAATTCCTGTTACTTGTGATCGATGCAGAGAATTTTTGTTTTATTTATTGATTGATTTCCTTAACAGTAACAGGTCAAATGCCCCTTTAATTTTTCTACAAAAATTCAACATAATAGTAAATAATAATAATATTAAAATAATAATGCAAATGATACTGAAAATTAAAACGATATATTACAATATACGAACGAACACAAACTAATCATGCTAGCTTCTGATAACATTACAGAGTCGACATTTAAGCTTGTTAAAATCATCAATAAAGATGTTAATGTCGTTAATATAAGTGTTAACCAAAGTGGGTCTTGTTCTTATTCCAAAAGAAGCCTAACTTCCGTCCAGCGTTTTATCATCGTACCATTGAATCCAGTTAAACATTGTTACATAAATCCATGAGTCACCATAGATAATATCTAGACCACGAAGGCAGAAATAGAGGTAATAGGTCACTTTACGACAGTGTAACGTGCCACGGGGTCAGTGTCACATTACACTTTTTACTTTCCCAAAATTACGTGTCACCGTAATTATTAATTCCACTAATCTGATATGTTCCAACGAATAAATTGTTTTAAGGAGAATTAAGTTCTTGTATTTTTTGACCAGTGAATCGCAGTACTATAATGGAATATAATTCGAGGATTAAACGAGTCAGGATCGAGTCAGAATTAAATGTAGGATTATACGTTACACCGGTGGCTAATTAATTAAGACAGAAATATACAGTCTGTCCGCGTCGAGAGAATTTCGTGAAGTAATTCCGTCGGCGATCTAGACATTCTTTGTCATTAACGATAAATCGCCCCTTGTGTTTTTGATCCTATCAATGATAAATCATTCAGTTGTTCCTGCCCGGCAAAAGAAACGACGCGGTCAATTAATACGATTAGAATTTCCGTGTGGTTCATAATTCTCATGGTTAATGAGCCGCCACTTCATATCCGTAAGTATGGAAATTGTCGAAAACGCCGAGATTCCTAGCGAAAACAGTGACCGACGATTAATTTGTTGTTGCAACAATCGATATCCGGAGAAGTCTTGTTGCTTACAATTAATTGCCACTTCGATTTGCTTTGGATTTCAATTCGGTGCTTGATTATAATTCGGTGCTATCAATTTGGCATTAGTCGCAGGGTAGGAGAAGGTAGTATGATAAAAAATAGGGAAGTAGAACAACTATCTAGCTGGCGGCAGACGAATCAATTCGCGTAGGCACGTACGTTAGCAGAACATTCCCCGCTTATCTGTGTAAGTGCTGCGACTGTAATTTCGCAGTGAGCATAATTCTTCAAACCTGTTTTCGCCTGAGGAATCACAAGTTGTCCGCAGAATTAACCAGATTGCCATTATCAGAAGCAATTAATTTATTTCGAGGACCGAGAGAAAAACATATGTTGGACGGCGTATAAGCGTTTCGTGAACAGGTTAATTTTCGCTGGAAACGAGGAATAGATTCGATTCCGATACTGGTTGTACATACACGTGTTATAAATTTCGTTCTATCGGAGCACCTGCCCATACACCTGACGTACGCGCGAACACGTACCCATTTTACGTAATAATTACCTTGCAAATGAAGGCGCGCGAGAGCTGACTCCAATTACACAACTTGCTGTCTTCATTTAATTCGTGTCCGTGCTGAAGATAACGCGGCCGATTCGATTTCGTGTACGGTCGCACCGATGAATAAAGTAATTGACAATTTTTACGATCCAGGAAGCTCGTCGGGGCAAATGAAAACAGGGATCGTGCGTGACCATTAGTCTTTAAATTTTTAGCGACATTCAATTACGCGGATGGTATTTTTAATTAATTTTTCATTCATGAAAACAGATGTGCGTATTTGTGAAGAATGTTATTGTTTGTTTTAGAAAAGACTATTTTTTATGATTGATTATTTTTGCAGAACGATTTTTAAGTGGTTGTAAAATATATGCAATGCATATATTATAGTTTACATAACAGTATATAATATATGCTAGGAAGAATATATTATACATTATTGAAGAAAATCTTTAGCATAAACTGTATAATATACATAACAACGTGTATGTACATAGAATGTAGAAGACATAAAATACATGAAATATATAATAAAAGATACAAAGTATAGAAGATATTTCATGTATAAAGTATAGAAAAGATAAGATATGAAAAATATTGAACGTAGAGAATATAGAAAATATGACTTATAGAAGACAGAATATAGGAAATATAAAATTTAGAAATATACATAGAATATAAAATATCGGAAATGTAAATATAAAATATAGGAAATACAGAACATACGAGATACAAAATATAGAATCCCGAGAACGTGGAAGATACGGAAAATGCAGAATACAGAATGGTATTCCGCTTGACAATCTAAATGCCGAGATAAAAAATGAGTTAAGGAAGGGTATCTGGGAGGAGGTTGCCGGGAAGGAGTCTCAAATGTGCGCGAAGCTTAGTTGATCAGTTTGTCTACAGGCCGGGGTACAATTAATTCGAGTGTCTTCGGGGCGGCGGGTTGCATCAGCCACGTCCGGGATCCACGAAGATAGTGGTCCCGCGCGAAGAACCGCGAGCTGATTAGGCCGTACGGATAATTAACATACAATAAGAACCGTCGGATAGATCGGAGCCCGAGTAGACGAGCCAGAAAGTCGAGCCAACAGGGAGCACCCATCACTCCTCCCACTTTGATATCAATCGTCCGGCATCAGCACCCCCGCCCCTGCCCTCTCCCAGAATTCCGTTTTCCCCTGCGGGCACCTCGCGGTGTGCTGCTCTCCGACAACGGGGCCCCCGGTCTCTCTGGCCGTTTGACTTAATCAGTAATCGCTAATTGCTCGGCTGACGCGGTTTGGCTTAACGGACGAGGAAACGTATGCAAATCGCGCGGAATTATCTCTCCCGGACAATTAGACGAGTATTCTTGCTCGCGCGTATAATGCCACTTCCGGTTACGCGAGCACCGATCCCCTTCGCGTTGGCACCACCGTGTGCGGACTGTTATCGAGTGAGTCGGCTCTTCCGGGGAGGGGAGAGGAAAGGGGCAGCGGCCTTTTCCTATCATCGATCACCACCTGCGCTCACCTTCTATGGTTATTAATTAGTATCGCGACCCCGGCGCGCCGTCCCGAGCGACAGTATTTTATGCGCTGCCTCAGTCATCAGAATCCAGACCTCGCAAATCATATCACTTATTTAAAAGTAAGATTTTTCAAAAAGATTCGACAAACACAAGAAAATATTAATATTCTTTTATTTTAGATAAGGTTAAAGTTTGCTAAATAATGGACATGTGCGTACTTTTCTCGTAATGATTATTTGAGTTCGAGACGTGAAACTTAACTTAAACCCTTTAAATTTAAGCCGTCGAAAGCAGACTTCTAATAAAGAGTGGGCCAGAATTCGTAGCACGATCGAGCAGAGGATGATTCTACGTGAAAAAATAAAAAATCCATTTGGTATAACATTTTTTTATTCGGGGCTCGAGAAATGAAACTATCCTTAAAAGTCAACAGCGATCGTGATCAGATATCGACTAGAACGAGAATAGATTTTTTAAAATAAAGGATTAACATCTCTTAAACCGACCAGAAGGAATGGATCGACTTAAAAAATATAAATAGTCTAAATTACGAGGATAGTTTAATAAAAATCGTGTTAACCTGTGAAAATACCGAGTTTTAATATTTAGCGCCGAAAAGCACGCAATAATGTGAGACACATTAAAAAAAATCTGTTTAATCTCGCCGAGCAGGAACGAAAAGGTCAGATTAATTACTGATTTCGTAACGCAGGAATTAATGATTTAGCGGTGGAGCTTGATTTCTGGCACGAGTCCCGCGCTTGTAAACGCTGTAAATCGATACTGTTTGCAGATGACGTTGAATTTAATTAACGAAATTAGTCAAATTTAATTAACAATCGGACTGCCGACCGTGGACACGTACGTTTCGTTGCACCGCACTCGAACGCTGGTGAAGAAAATGCCTGTGATCGATGGTGAAACGACACTATCGAACGACGACGGACTCGACGGTGTGCAATAAACGATTTAAAAATGAACCTCGCCGCGCGAAAGAAAACAAATTACCAGCGAAAATCGTTTCTACCCCCGACTTCATAGCCCAGCATTCAAATGAGCCCCGCGCGGAATAATTATTTTTCACCAGTGACACAGCGGAAATGAAAAATGCCGGCGACAAATGTCACGGCTGGCTGGCCGGCCCTCTTTAATAGCACAGCCTTAAAGTAATCGTTATTATTGCTTCTTATTAGCATGTTCTATCGTCCTATCGGGGACCCGGGACTGTTTCAGGGGATCGAGGGTACCGACCATTATAAATGTTATCAGCTGCTGTTTTACAAACAGCGGTTCTCATTTCCCACGCTACACCCGACACGTGAAACCGTGCTTCGCTTCGCTCCTGCCCGTAAATTAGTCCGCTTTTGATAAAAATATTGGGTCACTGCGGCAACTTTGATACACGTCGCGCGTATCGTACACCTTTCGGCAATTCTTCACTGCAAAAAATCACGCGGCAGATTATTATGAAAATTCCTAGTAAACGATTTTACTCTTTTAGTTCTATATTAACCCTCTTTACTCCGGGCTATTCTGACTCCAAAATTAAGACGTTTGTATCAATTTACAGTATTTACATTTGCATGATTCCTTTTCGTTGATGCATATGGAATTTAACACGTTTACTTATGGAATACTTCTATTCTTTAACATAACTATGTACAGTAAATTCTCTCCAGTTGTCTCTCAGCTTGTAGACAAAAATGGACAATTTGGGATGAGGTGATACGATTATTCGAGCCTCGTAGTCGCCGACTATAAAAATGAGTCTCCCCAAATTGTCCATTTTTATTTACAAGCTGATGGATGATTGAAGGGAATTCACGTTATAGAATGTAAATAAAAGTAATGTGAAAATTCTATTGGAAAATAGTAGAGCAGATTCTCTGCAGAGAAAATAGATGTTTCTTTTTTTGTGATTAGCAATTATGTTATATACTTTTCCTTGTGGTTTTTCATTTTTTCATGAACTCTACGCAGTCACTGACTCACTCAATTTCTGTCCTGGCCACTAATAGTGGCCACGTCCAAACACTACCACCAGCGATTTTGTACAAAATTCCTGGTTTTTACTGATCCTGAAGAAGAGAGAAAAAGACACGTTTCTAAAGATAATTCTTCAATCTCTTCAGGGTCCTCAATTCGATTCTTGAATTCTAAATAATCACTGGACGACTTCAAAAACTAGCGGTCTGATGTTAACAATTCATAGTTGTTCCTTTCAGAAGGATAAAATAATATTTCAGCCTACAATTTATTTATGAATTTAGATAAAACTCTGCGATAATCAAAAGTGTCTTAGCAGTAGTTACTAGATTGCAGATCTTTAGCCACAACAAACACGTCTCAATCTAAACCGAAAGGCTGAAATTGAGTAACGACTTATTTTTCACGGAGATAATTTAAGAATAATTTCAAAACGCTAACATAAAAGTGAAAGCAGTAATAAATACAATTGCAGCATATTAACTATACGAACATCCGTGTAAAATCCACAAATTTTAAACATTTACAAATTCCTGAGTGGCAAATAATCAGGAGAGTTATATCAGACTGTTTTTTGCACTAAAAGTGTTACAAGACTTGATGGCAGATTTTACCGGATCCGCAGCCCCTTCGATCCACGATACCAGGTAGCCGCCCTTGTCAGTTGATCGCCACTGACGTCCGATGGCGGGCACTACAGCGCAGTGGCGCGAGGGCATGAATATTCATCCCCCTTTCGTAAAGAAGGCTTTCGCGGCTGCAGCGGGGGTGGTCGACGGCGTTGGTGGCGGCGCGGGGGTGGATCGTGTCTGTGGGCGGGAGAAAGGGGTGGAAGACGGAACGAGAGAGCAGGAGATTGATAACGGATACGCGATGGGTACTTCGTTTTTTCACAATGTTTGCCCCGAACGGCCGGTCAGGGTGATAAGCGGCGCAGGGGCGTAAAGCGTCCAGGAGGGGGTTGGAGGACGGAGGGCTGCGCTGCGACGCCGCGTTTTTAATTAATGTCGATAAAGTTCATCGCGGCGGGCTGAGACGCTGCGGTGGAATTATTCAAAAGCCGTCCGGCCGTACGCATACTAATTATAAAGTTCCACTGGCCTGGCGTTTCTGTTTGCGGATCAACGCGATCGCGACCCCGAGAGCCGAGAGTTCGCAAAAACGAGGAAATGAGCATTGATTACGCTCCAATTTCAGCCACGTAAGTCGCTACGCCCTCGCGCGCGGCGCGGCGCACAGTCATGCAAGCAATGGAAAAAATCAAAAGATCAATATTTTTTTTTGATAACATAATCGTGATCTAGAGTTTTTATTCGTACGTAAACAATTAAAAAAACAAACAAACGGTAACTCTGAACATTCAGGAAACACGTTAGTATGGACAATGTTTTAGTTCCCCTTGCTTCCTCAAACATTTGCCTGTTCTATCCGCAGTGTTTCTAACATCGATTTATTCAAAGTACACGACAATAAATATAAATATGAACGGATTATTCAATTGAAGGTACTAAACACTTGTCATTTTGATTGTGAAATGGTTTAATTATTTATTGTATATTTAGTTTTATTGTCTCGAAGTTACACATCCATTGAGGACCTACTAGTACCTATGATTATTTTTAACTTAATTTTTCTCCAAGAAGGTAAAACGTATCTTGGGATCCCAACGGATACCTTGAACTGTCCTCGACATTATTATAGAAAATTTTTAATAAAATAGGTTTCGAATAAAAATTAGTCAGTACATGGTTTCTAAAAAATTACAATACTAAATGTCGATAAAAGATTTTTTTGTTAGGCTATTTTTTACAAATTACTGGTACATTCACAATTTACGACATGATTTACAAACATCGTAGCTCGCTAAAGATGCACACAAAATGTTTAAAAATATATACATATTATAAAATACGCATTCGCATAATCTACTCACTAAATCCGGGATCTAAATCTTGATTTATCCATCGCTGAATTGTGTCTCTTAGGAATCAACATATAATAGTTACACGTTCTTAAATTATGATATAATCTACAATTATTAATTTTTTTAATTAATTAATCACATTAATCTACTCATAAAATACATGTGTGTGTACACAGTCAGACGATGTGTATAAAATACACGTGTAAGTACGCAGATACCAATTGATACTCTAAATTCTAGTACAACCAATTCCTAATTGTGGCCAATTTAATAAATCACGATCAAACGTACACTGCTCTACGGAACAACCATAAACTCGTCGCGAGGGTCGCAACGCCTGGCATTGGAGGAAGAAATCGCATATTGCGGCTGGTGACGCCGAAATTTCGGAAGGTCAGCGGCGTCCTATGGCGAAGAGCGTGGGGTGCCAGCAACAACCGTGCTCGCAGAAATTAATATACCCAGGTTAATTTGAAGTGTGTAATACACGAGGTCAGGTTCTGAGCAATTTGGCTCGGAATCACTCTTCCACGCATCTTAATTATTACCTCCGTGTGGCTGGCGGCTGGTTAACCATACCGAGAAGGTCATTACGCCTGGCGGAGTTCTTACGATAGCCGAACATGCGACTGTATATGTTCCTAGAGGTGGAAATCAGCTCTTCGTTGGTGCTCGTCTATGTATGTCGTACGGGAAAATACCGGACAGTGGGTAGGTACTAGCGAAGTGTGTTTCCTTTCCATGCTTGTGGTTTTAATGGATGTTAATCGTTCCCTTAATTTATAAGGCAATTTTAATGCGCGCGATTTCTAGATCGCAGACTGATCGTCGGAGCTTCGGACGATTTCAACAAATACCGCACCGCAGCCCCGGTATTCTGACCTGGCGAGGATAATTCGTGCTTTTCCGAGTAACAGCAATTATCGGAGGAGAATGTGTACTTCAGCTACGGTGCTCAGGATTTTCACCTTATAATACCGAGGTTTACCGTCCTCGATGTTATCTGTCTACCCCTTTGTTTCGATTTCTTCACTTCTGCTTCTGTCTTTTTATTTCCAACGACGTAAGATTTCAGAGATTTATGAACTGTGGCAGTTTCGAACTTTCTGCGCTATTAATTGTTCGTAAAGGTTTAATTATTGATTAATATGGGAATTGCACTAACGACTAGGTGTTAGGATAGTTTGTTACTGTTTGTAGGATAGATTTTTAACCGATTCGAAAACTACAAATATCTGTGCAGACTTTATATTTTGAAGTAATTATTTTAAGGAAAATAAATCTTCGAACACAATAAAATATAGATAATATTTATTATACATATATCCGATTATGTGTATTTTATTAATTTACCCGAATGACAATATCGGAGTTATGAATATAAATAGGGTAGAAATCTACTCAACAATGATTAAATTAATTTTATAATCGTTGTAGCGAAGGTTGGAATGCCAATTGAGGAGAAGTGATTAAATTTAGAAAATAATATACAATTAAAGCTAAATCTCTCTCAAGATCTTCTTCACTTTCATAAGTTATTTCATATAAGTATCATAATTAATAATCATTAGAGAGTGGATCTCAGTGCAAATTTTTATTTTGATAGATCGTTCCATAAACGCTGAATTTAATCGCCAAACAGTGGTTCTGCGTGAAAACTTGTACTTCTGTACGCTGTTTTACAACAATTAGAGTGCGCTAAAAATTTATTTCGTCAATAAAGAAATTCCTCGTGCAGAGAACAAATTAGAATCGTCTGTAAACGTTTACACGAGGAAAGAGGAGAAATAAAACACAGCCCGTGCTATGTTCCCTTATAATCACTAAATTAGGTTTTCAAATGGCGCTTAGCCTCATCTAATTCCCGCATAAGATTGCACATTCCCTGCACCACATTTGCAACGTTCCTGCACATATCTATCCCACTAGAAATAATTCACTCGATTCTATGGTCTCCGTACAGCTACAAATAAAACCAACAAATAAATTGGAACATAGTTTCGGACTTAATCTTCTCGACGCAATAATGCATACAGCGAGTGATGAACCAGTCCACGCAATTAACGATTTCGATCGAAAAGTATGCGTTCCGCGTTTCTGGATTCAATCAAATGCCACAGAAACGGCTAACTCTCGCTGAGATTAATCATTAAAAAATCGTATTTCGTGAAACGACGGGATTTAATTGTCGGCGCGATTTGCAGGCGAATTCAAGGAATTCCCGGCAGGCATCGCAGCGTGACGATAAGGAGAGCCAGGAAGGTTCGCGCGTTTTCTTAAATGCGCGCGATTAGCGCGTCCGCGAGCGAGGCGCGGGGGTGGCGCACGGCGGTGCGATTTCGATCCGAATCGTTAATTTGTGTATTGCACACGAAGCGTTACGGCTTCACTTCCTTTTACGCTGGCCACAGAAGAAGCGGTGGAGTGGCGAGAGAGGGTGGAAGGGAGAGAGAGAGAGCGGAGATCGCTCGTTTTTTCCATAGGCGAAGATCGCGACGGCGGTGCTGGCATTAAAATACAATAGCTGACACAGTGTGAGCGCGCACCGCTCATAAATAACCTTAATCGGGATCGCTAATTACAGATTACGCTCGCGTTCACGTGTGTACCCGTCCGCGGCGGTGTTCCCATTCTTGACACACGGGTCAGACGGATTCGCCTGTTACACGTGTGCACGCGCACGTTTACACGGCTCCGCAACGATTTTAAATTCGCCGGCGACGGGGAAGGGGGGAGGGGGATAGGAGCGCATCTAAACGCTGATTAAGAATGTTGTACCAACATTCTACATTAATATTATTCTACCAGTAATCACGTTGCATTAGTTTACACTGCGCGCTCTGCTTGCATAATGAATACCGAGGCATCGAGGCAGCGGCAACAATACCTGATACAAACTGAATTGCACCTTGCCTACGTAATTGCCGCACGCTCGGTACCCTGCGGAGACAATTAGGGGGGCAGTTACGTGTTTCAGTATGTTTTCCCGGCTACCTTGCGGAGAAACGGCGGCGTCTGCCGATACGTGCTTGAGATACGATGACGCTTGGTAGAGAATGACCAGTGGGATGTGCGGAAGGGCCATGATTTTTTGGAAAATTATTCTGCAGTCTATAGAATGTCTGGAAGATTCATGTCTTTTTTAGAAAACTATTGTAGATAGTGCACAGAAGACCAAAAGGCGCCTAACTTTATTTTTAAATGTCCAACCCTTTGCTGATTTTTTAGTTTCTCTCGTTTCTATTATTTTTCTATTCTTCTCAGAGTTTACATTTAATGGAAATATATTAATGGGCTTCTTAATCAGTTAGCTGCTTCAATATTTTTAAAAAGGTGTGCAAGTCACTGTGATTATATTATATATGTCTGATCTTTTTTATATTTTGTTTCAATACACCGCTTTTATAAAATATATAATTTAATAAAAAATATCAAAGCATATATCTTTCTTCTCTCAGTTAGCTGTTTTTGACGAGTGTACTCCACACGACGAAATGGCAACATTTTGTGTTCCGACGAGTATACTCGTCAAAAACTGTTAGATGGTTAATCAGTCTGATATATTTAAAAAAAAAACCTGAATAATTTTATTTCAATTAACCATAGCAAAAGAATATTCTGAAATTATTACCAAGGAATACGACTGCTTTTCTATGAGCAGCTTTAGAAATTAATTCGAACAGTAATGTATCGCAGAAAATTAAATTTGATTAGGACCGAAGGATACAGAATAAAGTATTCCAGTTTTCGTTAGGTTAAGTAAATTGCTTTGATTTTCTCGGATTTCTGCGGGTTATATAATTTGATAATCGACGTGTTAGGAAGCTGATAAGTTAGGTGTGAATTTTTTAAAGATAAATGCTGTCTGCATAATATCTTTCATTTCGCTACAAATATTCTGCACGTGATTCGAACTGAAGCTGCAATTTGTGACACTCGTATTTTATACTATGCTAGACATGTTAACTCGATACGCTAGAAATAATTAAGTGTGAAACACTGGTTGTAGAAAACACAGACTGTCGCAGCCAGCAAGAAACGCATTTTAATAACGCCTGAGATTCGCATTGAGGAATGTCTAAATGCTGATTAAGAATGTTCTATTATTATTGCGTTGCTTGCATAATAAATTCGAATGCAACGTTGGATTGTTGCAACTTAGTAAAGATTGAGATGCACCGTTGCTTCTTTAATTGCTCTGGTTTGATACCGTAACACGATGATTATTGAGGCAGACAGACATTCCTGGTCGTGTCGTCCGTTATGTCTTCATTCCAATTAACAGTAGCACATTTCCCAAAACAATCGAAGAAACTAGAGCACAAAGGGCAACCGAACTAGAAATATTTGAAAGTCTGATTAAAATTCCGCAAGATCGAATAGAGAATACAATAAATACGCGAATTACATGTTACGTGCCACGTCGGACATGCTTAGGTGATATCTTTCACCAAATCTCTAAATTAACTTTTATTATGATGTATTCCAATAAAAATCGAACTTAATTAGGATTCTTAGAATGTAAAGGAGACAAATATGATCAATTTTGACCTTCCAGCGTCAGTTTTATTGCATCGGTTTTAAATTCTCTATTTCATGCTTCTTGAGACGAAAACTGTTTCATAGGAAATGAATTTTAAATAAAAATCTAAATACGTTCAGACTTATCATCTTTATAAAGCAGCAAATGTGAGTATTTGGTAATTTTGCATGTTCAAATTAAATTATTTTGATTTTGTGGGAAGTTTTGAGCTCGATATTAGTCACTTTTTAAGAGAGCTTGGCTCGTTTAAGCAAGACACCTGGTATGCAACCGCATTTTGTAAAAACCGGTGAAATCGAATTGCCGGAACGGTTTCCAGAATCGTGGAAAAGGAACATGATTTCAATTTAAACGAACATGCGTACGTTTATGCAGAAACACCGTACAAGTGGCATTGAACGACGTTTACGCGTACACAAAAGTACCGTGGCTTACCGGCCACGTCCATCCGGTGATACGTAGCCCAGATAGGAAAATTAATTACAATAAATTTAACGGTAACGAGAGCGCAAGAAGAGGAACCGCCGTGCTTCTACATATACGTACATAAATGGCCAGGTATTGTTCGCCTCGAAGCGTTTTGCGAAAGATCGGTCCGTGACCAATCACGAAAACGACTAAGTTCGAAATTTTCCTTCGAATAAATTGTTTCTAGCATCAGCACTTGAAAAAGTTGGATTAGAGTAGAACTGTAAATAAAATAATAATGTAATAAATAATGTAATTGTCAAAGTTAATCAAGAAATTGGCGGAAGGTCGTCTTAAAAATTGGAACGTTTTAATTAACCTTTCCTGCGACTGCACGAGCATAATTCAACGCGAATGACTAGGCAAAGCGTATGCAAATGTTCGGCTGCTGCGTGTCCGCGGTAGTTATTTAAACCTTTCCTTTCACTCGATCCTTTCGTTTTCACTTGATCTGGAGTTTGAGCTACTCTTTCGGGCCAGTAGTTCCGAAATAATGCAATTATACGGAGCACCTCGACAAACCATTCCGGGAAAAGAATTCACTAACATCATAGACTGGTTCGTAATTACAGAACCTGGTCGACGGTAGCAATTTCGATGAAATTTTCGGTAAACGTATCTTTGTTCCAGCTATATAGCTCGAAACGGCTTCATTCTCGTGTCTGAACCTAATAATTTGCAAGAAACGAGCGCGCTTCTCCCGAAGAATTTATTTGGACGTCTTCACCTTTGCTTCCCACCTTCGTTCCTTGTTAATCTGTAGAATCTCGTTCATCGCGCGAAGTTCTCGGCGCGAGAAACGATACTCGAATGAGAGAAAAAGAAAAGAGTGGCGATACGTACCTCCAAGGGCAGAATCAGAGAGCGCGACGCAGCCTAGCAAGACAAATTAAACCGAGCTTGTACGGAACACTTCCGGGTATAGTAATAGATCTAACACCCATTAACTCAACGAGAGATTTCCATAATACGAGCCGGCTATTTCGCTCGATGAATAATTCAATACAATTTCGTTTACGGCACGGAGATCGCGGTGATCTCCTTCGGTATCGAAACGAAAAATAAAACAACCGTTCCCTGGGCAATCGTACGATCTACGGTCGGGGAAGACAGGATCTTTCGCCTGTTTAATTATTCACTGTACGTTTGACGCGGCTGAACAGTGCCGGCAAAGCGTCCGCCGGCGTACCCGCATTCTGTCAGGAATCGTTTTTCATGAATTTCAAACGGCCTCTGTTTGCGCGGGACAAGAGAAGCGTTTGATAAACACGCGTCAACGAATTGTTTGTTCTACGTGCGACGAATCAAGCATGCTCGCTTCATAATCTCAGCAAAATGAACTTCGATCTAAACCGTGTCCTATAGCAAGTTCGATGAATAAAACCCGATAAGCGTACGTTGTCGATCAGATTGACAAGCAACTGGTTTTGGGACATATCAATTCTTTAGTTTCGTGTTAATATTTTACTAAGCATTTCGTTACAACGTTACACTCGAAATTGCAGTCCATTTTTTCTACTAGAGTATTGAACACTGTTTCTCATGCGTCATGGACACGATAAGCATACTTTTAGAGAACGCAGACACATTAATTCCGTAGTCCCAATTTACCACTTTACCAATTTTACCAATTTTCTAATATATTCGTATATAAATCTATTTATTACGCAAAAGGAATCTTAAAAGTTTTTCTTCTAGTATATAGAACATGCAAAATGATGAAAAGAACTGACAAATTTAATTTCGTCAGGGGTCATTTCCACCATCGTCATTTCAAGTAATATAAGCTAAATATTTTGTTACCAATTTGTATAACAAATAAATCGATTTGTAAAATGATAGCAATCTAGCGTACTAGTTTACGAATGTTCTTATAATTCTCATTTTCAGGGAATAAGAAGATTACTCTTTAAACTTTATTTCCTCGTGTATAGTGTGTTCCTAAATTATCATAATTATTTAAATGGAAAAATGGCCAAAAATTTTATGCAACTCCTATAAGTAAATTTTTCTTTCATTTTTCATATAAGACAGACTTTAACTAGATTCCTAAATAATTGAATTACCACAATGACTAAAATAATTCCCAAAAATTAACAAGCAAATTATTCAATTTTTATTTCGGACAAATTTTATCAACATTCAGAGAATCCGACTCCCAAAATAACTACAAAGACTCCCAACAGACATTACCATCTGCCGCTAAACCGAGGATGTTGAGTTAGGAGATTCATCCTGATTTCAAGGATAACAGAATTCTCATCGAAGAATCGTTGTCGCTCTTAGGTACGTGTTATCGTAATTATTTAGCAGGAGGAACGGCGAAACGAGTAAAGGAAAAATCGGTGGAAAGCTGGTAAGCGGAAAAAGGCGAGGAAGAGAAGAGGAACGGTGCTCGGGCTCGACGCTGTCGCTCAGCTCGCTGTTACGATTTCCTGCTATAGGCTGTTGTCGCTGGTGCGCTACTGCCTCTCCCAACGCCGCCCCTATAACGGGGCTTGAGACCGTTCTCATTAACCCGCGAGCGAATGCCGTGCTCCGTCTATTCTGTTCTATCTGCGTTTTGCACCCGGGAGCATTCGGTGGATGCCTACTTTGATTTGTCTTGGAATATTGCGTCCCGTTCTCTCGAATCTCTGAGTCTGAGACCGAGCATCATCTCTCTCCGACGCCCGACCCTCTCCCTCTTTCCCGAAACGT
Source organism: Megalopta genalis (assembly GCF_051020955.1). NCBI lineage: Eukaryota > Metazoa > Arthropoda > Insecta > Hymenoptera > Halictidae > Megalopta > Megalopta genalis. Next base: position 26,129,284 of record NC_135018.1, on the reverse strand, counting down.
CTCTCCACCCCTCTTGATGTTTTTCCCTCCCTCTTTGGAAGGAAGTAATTGGTTGGTCGCCTGCTGCCCGTGACGAACCGGATTCGATCGGCTAGATTAAATCTGACCCAATTTAAACTGTCTCCTCCAGTCTCCGAAACGTTTCAGTTTAGAGGGTTCGAGGAGAATGTGTCGATTGTCGGACGATAGCAATTGATCGTGCGGATATTCCAAATATTCGAAATGGTGAACTTTGATTAGAGAGTTAATTTCTCGTTGAGTTATTTAGGCTTAACATTTTTTAGAATTGTTTAAATCGAGGAAATTTAAGAGAAACTATGTTTGAATCATTTCAACCGAGAACAAACATTTGCAAACCTCACAGCAGGACACGACAATTTTCAAACTGTAAATTATAGCAGTTAGACTCTATTTATCATTTATTAAGAAAATCCAAATTTGTACGTTACCTGAACTCAGACATTTTCAAATTAGACTGCAGAGGAAAACAAACTTTTCTTTAGATTTTTAGTTAATCCTTCAAACCTTGAAATTATAATAAGTCATATCATACCCACCATTTATTTAAAAAAAAAAAACACAAATTTGTACCTTCTTATCGAAGCTCAAACATTTGCAAACTTAGATAGAGAGCAAATAGAATGAAATGAAAACTAATCTCTCGAAATTAAATTTGAAGCTTACAGAAAAAGATTTATTGTTCTCTGCAGATTTGAACATGTTTGAGCTTAAATCAAATGGTATGAGTTTGAATTTTCTTGATTGGTGGTAATTACGGAGTGTAAATTATTGGGAGTTCAAAGGATTGAACGGTTAATTAAAAGCTTGGGAAAATATTATTACAGCGCAGTAATTTGTACGACCAGTGTTATACTAATCATTCGAGCGGAATCAAAAATGTATCAGAATCATGGTACACACGATTGCACCCGTAGACTATTGTATTAATTAATTGCTCGATGGAATCAGAGCATCAGGCAGGTTAATGGCGAAAAGGTTATCTAATTAGCCACTGTTTAATTAATTACACTGCAGAATATCCTGTTCAAATGAGTATTAATGAACGACAATTACCAATTTGCTTGTTTTCCAAACAAGGCAATTACCGTGCATAATTTCGCCGTGGCGGCCCACGATCTCTCGAACAAGCTAAACAAAAGATGTCGAACAGGATAGTGATTTCAGCGTTTTCTCGAATGGTTAAATTATTTCTAAAAACTGCACGCTTTATCGTAATCTCAGGATAGCTGAACATCTATCGTTTTCACGGATCTCAACCACTAAGCAATCCTTCTCGTTGCAAGTATTTTAAATAACAAAATTTACTTAAGTTTCTTATATTTAATTCTTTAGATATGATTATATATCATTTTTTATAGATCCGACATCAATTTACTAATTGACTTCTAGGATACATTATATGTCATTTTTATTCCAGCAAATTTTAGCCAATCCAATATTTGTCTTTTCTATTTGACTTGTGCCAAATGTATAGAATCGATTCATAAATAAACAATTACCAAAATGGTTTTCGTAAAGAAATCAGCAACGCGTATCAAATCGCATATTTAAAAAAAATGTATAGACCGCTCGAACGTATAACGATGGATTAGCCAAAGGGGAAGTTGAAGATGAACGGTTCATAGATCGAACCCATGGTGTAGCTCTAACGCAAAGGGAAAACGGACTAGATGGCAGTGAAGGAGGTCAGGTACTCGGCAAAGGCAATCCGAGATTTTGACCATCCTTGAGGATCCGTAGGGAAACTGGATTAAGGGAAGGAAGCACCGACGGAATTCTAGTCGATGGATGGACAGACGAGGCTCTTTGACTTCGGAAGGGTCGAGCGGCAGAAGGTATACGCTATCAAACGCTTGGTATGCCACGGAATGCCTGGATTCCCTCCGCGGAGTCACTCCCTCGGCCGATAGACAAATTGACGCGGAATTTCCTCGGTCTCACGCTCAATCGGTCCAACCACTTTTCTCTTTCGCCGAGGAAATCCACCCCTGCCCCAGCCGCCACCCTGTCCGCAAGAGGTTTATCACCGACACTTGCTGAACGCCCTGAATCCAGACCTCAAACTCACTTAGGCTAACTGGCAATTAATCCTTTGTCGTTGGGTAACTTGATTCCGCCCGGTGGCTCGGAAGAAACCTCGCGTTTCTTCGAACATTGTTTATTTCCACGTTAGAATCGTAATTCGCCATATTTTCGTGCAAGCGTGTTGTCAGCAACATGTCTGAATCGCACAGGAATTCCTATCTCGTGCTTTCATAAATGACGAGCTCGAAAGTAAATAGTATCTTTAGTCATACCTGAATTTCATATGTCAAGAAAAATTGACATTTTGTGGCAAATGCAAGATGCGTCTTTGGTGTCTGCTAGCGTGCGCTGAAATAAATCTTCTAAATTAAAGACAGGTCATAAGAAATCTTATGATCGGCTAATTTTCAAAGTATGGTCAAGTCGTGCAATATCCGATTTGGACGGATGGACCGAGGAATCGTGTTCGCGGCGCTTCGAATAGCTAGAGCAGCGGGTCGCGGATAAAGGCTGGTTGCACGAAAACGGTTTAATTAGCGCGACAGGGAACGTGTTTTCCAGGTAGAGTGCGCTCGGGCCGGCTCGCCCACGAGCTCGCGGGGGTGGAAAGAATCACGAGCGAACGATTGCTCTTAAATTCAAATCCGAAGGAGCCTTGAAGAACCACTTGGCATCGACTCCTCGACTTCCACCCCATTTCCGACAATTGTCACGAACGAACGGGTATCCCGAGGAAATGAGAAAGATAATGAAGGAGCGTGACGTAAAATAAAATGTAAACACGGGGGTGAAAGACGAGGGAGTGGCACGCGATACGCGCGAGATACCTAGAACGGGGAGGAGCGGAGGAGGATGAGGGACAAGAAGGAGATGGAGGACGAAGAGGAGGAGGGGGGTGGAGGAAGAGGGAGGACGGCGAAGAGGTAGCAAGAAGGAAAAGAGAGAAAGCGAGAGAGGGAGAGAGAGAGACACGACAGGGGTTAGGAAGGCTGGAGGGGGGAGAGAGAAAAAAGAAGTGACGGGAGGAGGACGGAAAAACGCATCGACCAATAGTGCCCGCAGGCAGGCAACCCAAGAGCCGACCACTTATCTGTAGGAGCAACATCAGAGGAGCTCTTGGCTGCTTGGTTGGTTGGTTGGCAGGAGGCAAAGAAGTGGCTGGCATGAGAAGGACGCCGAACCAAAGTGAAGTGCGCGAGAGATACGAAAAAAAGGGGGAGGAAGAGAGAGTGCGGGGTGAGTGGATGGGACGACGTGGAGGCAAATGATACCTCCTTAGGCAATTTTAATTTTGCAGAAATCACTGTTGGGCTAATAAGAATAAAGAGATCTCCGTGGAACGCGTCCTCTCTCTCCCTCAATCTTCCACTAGCTCCCCTTTCCTCTCTCCCTCTCTCTCTCTCTCCCTCTCTCTCTCCCCCAATCCCTCTCTCCTCCTCTCTCTCTATTCGTTCGTCAGACCTCTTTGCTCACGGCTTCTCTCTCTCATGGCCGGTCGAGTGAGATACACCGTCAGCCACCAGCGACATTATACGACCGTGTCGACGACCCGTGTACTGAACTGCGTCTACCTTCCATCTTTCTCTCGGTGTTCACCTCTCCCGTCTTCTTCCTGTCATCGTTTTTCTCCCATTTTTGCTTTTAATTCCTTTCTGAAGACGGGACACGGCCGCAGTCGCGGAAAAATATTAATCAGGGACCTCCACCACCCCTTCAACGGTCCCTTTACCCTGGTCCTTCTTCAAACTTCCCGTTAGCCTTTGCTTCCATAGGGTATCCTTGTTCTATGGTACCCCTTGTTTCATCGAACGGAGTGGAATGGATACTCTGCATAGTTTTTACACCTGCTTTGCTCCAACATTCGGTGAAACGATCTGGTCCGAGAGGATTCAACTTGCAAGCATCTTGGATTAGTTCTCCGATATTTGGCTAACTCCTTTGCGACGAGGGGTAGCAATCGTCGCTAGGCTTCTTCGAGGTTGAGGAACGTTGGAATCTGCAGTTTGCGGTACGAATTCTTTGAGGATCCTTGTTATATTGAAAATATCCATTTATTTATTTTTATTGCAGGACTTGTTTAATTTTATTTCCAAATAAATGGACTGTACAATTAATGTTGCTTTATGTTGTACGTTAGTTCAAGTTGTCAGAAATATAATCATGTTGACTGTGCTACATAGTTGTTTCGTAAGGACTGTAATCTAGAAAATAAACTTATTAATAGTATCTATTATAGTAATTTTGAAGAAACCTATTACAACAATATGTAATTATCGATTCCGTAACAGTTTCACGATAATCCATGTTTCCCCATAAATGAGAATTTATTACAACGAACTTTCATTGAAATTTCATTGAACTTACGATCGCAATGTAGCAAACGATAAACACTTGACAAATGCACGTAGGAATAATCAAGTGTTTACCCTAGACTCAACTGAAGATATTAACTAAGAATATGAAATTTTTTACCGTAGCCCACTCATGTACAAAGTAAGAGCTCAACCTACTTATCTTCGCGAAGTTAAGGGTTGACGAAGGATCAACAAAGAAGAATATCCCCAAAGAATATCAACAACGATCCTCAAGAAAAAAAAGCTCGAATGAACTATAACAACCCCCCACGCAGCAGAAAATCGAGTTACTAAAAGAACCACCACGACCCTTCTGCGAATTTTTCACCTGTTTACCCCAGCGCACATCGTACCGAACAAATTCCCTCCGAAAATTTCGAATCGAGGAGGCCGGTGTCCGGATAGCAAGTACGACAGGAGCTGTCAGCGGCACGTATCCACGGACAAACCGGCGATTCCGGTTGCGGATCAAATCATCCACCCAGGAGTATACGTGCTCGTGCGCGGACATAATGCCCGTTGCTCCCAAAGACGTAGAGACCAGTAGACGGAGCGAGCAAGAGGGCGGAAGTGAGAGAAAGATGGGAAAGGGGGTACGCGAGAAAGGGTTAAAGTGTTGGAGCCGGCTGAAGGCTAGAATCGAAAGGAGGATGAGGAAGATCCGGGAAGAAGGGCGGCGAGAAGAGACACGAAGATCGTAAAGGGGTAGAGCCGCGAGGGGCGAAGAGGGACGGTAGCTGGGGGGTTGCCAGCAGAGGCCGGCGGTAGTCGTCGTCGGAGGGAGAGAGGGGCAGGAGACATATTTATTTGACATGCGACGCGACTGCACCCGAGTTTCATTAATTGAAGATCGCGGGAATGAGCACGGCAGACAGCACACCGGAGCAGACACAGGACCTGTGCACGCGCGCGCGCGCGCGCGAGCACCTCTCTCGCTTTCTCTCTTACTCTCCCGGCAGCCCCCTCTCTCGTCGGACCTCTCTCGCTCTTCTTTGTAGCCTTTCTCCCTCCCTTCCCGCGCCCTTTCTCGCTCTAACCCTATTCCTCTAACTCGTTGCTCTCTCTGTGTATGCATGTACTCGCGGAAACGGCAAATGAGGATTCGCCATTTCTCTGACATTCTAGCATTCAAGTTCGTCTCGATCTAGGCCACACAGAAGGCTCTCCCTCTGACGCGCTACCCCTGGCCCCCCGGTGCCAGCCAGGGGTACCAGGGGGTGGTAGCTCTGCCGGCTCGTGTGTTCCGCTAAAGCGCGCCCACCTATCCACCTATCCCCCTATCCCGCAGCCTAGGCGCCGCTCATGCTCGCGCGCGGATTTCGTTCCGTTCCCTGCTGCCCCGCTCCGCACCTCTCCGCACCGCTCCGTTCCGCGCCGTTCCGTTCCGTTTCGAGCGCGGAGCCGGTCTTCTTTCCATAGGGTTCGTTCGTACTCTCCGGAATGAATTTAACGGGTGACGGCTGATGCGAGATCGTTACGAGTGGTGGGCGGACGGCTGGCTGCAGGGTGTTCGCCTTTTTTCTTCTGTTTCCCTCTATCTTTTCCGCTTCCTCCCTGCACTCCGTGTGTCCCTTTCGACGCCGCGCCGTCAACGCCCCGGAGTCGTTCTCCAGCCTCCCCCTCCGCCCGTTTCTCTTCATCGTTCACCGACGGTGTCGCGGAAACAGCAAAGTTTTCCGCGACGCATCCACCTAGGGCTAGGGGCCTCTCTAGAGCTTGGCGACGCTGCGAGACGGACCCAGCTCGGCTTGGCTCGGCACGTCTCGACTCGTCTCTTCTCGTCTCTTCTCGTCCCGGCACCGGCGTTAAATTCGTCGCTTTCGTTCCACTTGTACCCGGTTCCACGTTCCTTTCCGTTCCAGTCCCGTTCGTTCCGTCGAACGAGCAATGGGCCTTTGATTAAACCCCAGACCTCGGTTCCACGGCGATGAACGCGCGCGTGGCGACGCGGAGGGGATGTATTAGAGGATGAAAGGTGGCGGAGGTGGCGTGGCGATATCGGAGATGGTGGAAATTTCATTTACCCCTCGTAGAGTTATCTAAGAGCAATACCGGGTGGCCTTAATGAAACATTCAGTCGCGAGAATAGCTCAGCAATCTCGAAGGGTCGCGGCTCAAGGGGCGAACGGGACGAAGGTGAGCTGCCCCGCTCTTTATCTCTCTCTCTCTCTCTCGCACTCCCTCTCTCTTTCTCTACTAGCCTCCATCTTGGTCTCCATTGCGATCCATGGTACAGAGAGAAATAGAGAGTGAGGAGAGAGACAGAGAGGCGTGGGTCTGATTCCTGGCAATGCAATTGCAGGTTTAAAGTGGCGTTCCCCCGTTTATTTCGACGGTCTGCCCTCACCCTCTCTCTGTCTTTCTCTCTCACTCTCTTTCTCCCTCTCTCTTTCTCCCTCCCTACACCCCCGTTGGATTCTCATTTCGGTCCTGGCCGAAATAGACTGAAGACTCCAGCCGTCGCTCGCGCGATAAATCCTTGATGAAGGTCAATTCAATAAAAGTGGATGTACCTGGACCGATCGTTCCCCGGCGGGCGTCTTCCGCCCCCGTTAAACATCCGGCGCTCCTGACACTGACCCATCAAAAACTTTCTTGCACCGACGCGATTTTAATTAATCTTTCAGGCACCGTTTCGCCTAACCGGATCGGTTGCTTCTGCGGATCCCGGAGTTGCTCCGAGTCCGCGGTTTTAAAGTGTTAAAGGATCGTTGTTGAGCCCTGGTGATTAACCGATGATACGCCCTTGGAACTCGACGATTATATACATATTCTTCGCAAGAAGTATTGCGGAGCGAGTTCGTACTTAATTAGGTATCCACGTTTTGTGTTACTGAAGTGAATAGAAGCACGTGTGTCGAATGCGATAAATCTTGTATCGCGATTTAATTGATAAGGCTGACATGGTAGAGTTTACGCCGAAAACAACGTTGTCGCAACCCTGTTACAACGTTACACCATGACAACCGTAAATAGGACTAAAATGGTATGTTCATCATATCGACAACATAGTTGTAATTTCAATGATCAAAAAATAAGAAACCTGAAACCGTCGATGTTAACACTTTGACTGTCACGCGATCAACCCCAAAATTTTCATAAAATTGAATCGCTGTGTTCAATTAAATTGAAAGTGAAAACTTAAATGAATGTTCAAATATGAGCAAAAGCGTTGACGCAGTTGACGAAGCGTTAAACAAGCTTTATCAACATTCTGGAAAACCGATCGAAGAAGACGGTACCAGCGGTAGTGATCGACACGATCGGGGGGAGGGTGCCTCGTAATCAGACACGTTCAGCGATGTAATTGCTCATTAGCGAGCCAGTAACCCGGTCTATTTCTTTTATTATGGAGGGATGGATGGAAACGGGTAGCCCGCCAGCGAAAACAGAAGCCGAGAATAACGACCGGCGCAATTATTCCATAATGTAGTTCGCATAGCTGAACTCCGAAGAAAATTAGAGGGGCGCCCGACCAGGAGAACGAATGAATGAGAGTTCGGGCGTACGTGAGCGGCAACCGAGCCCACAGAAAGCGTAGACAAAGACGCGGACAGCTCCGGCTTGTAACAGCCGAGGAAGACAGAGCCAGGGCGACGCGATAGAGACGGTGCCTGGGCACAACTTTCTCGTTTTATCTCTCAATTCGCATTCTCGGAGTCGACGAACGTTTAAACTACAAGCCCGTAAGTCGAGCCTACCTAACGGGCGGACTCCTGTGATTAAAACCACCCAGCGAGTTCGAGGTTGCTAGCGGTGGCAGCGATCGTGGTGGTAGCTAGGACCCCGCCACCTTGCCACCCCTTTGGAACGCTGCCCTCCAAAGAAACCTTTAAACGGGGCTCGATATAATTATTGCTCGGCATATGTTACGACGCCCCTACGGAATTACTGCGAACCAACAGACCAACCAACCTACCAACCCCCACCTTGCCGGGTTCCGGGCATCATCCCTTTAACCAGCGAACGTCTATGCAACCCGGCAGCTAACGTAGCCGCACCGACACGCTGCCCTATGGGCCGGAATTGAAGAGCAGAGGTCGCTCGCCGAATTCATTCGCGTAAACTCGCGCCACACCGACATCGCGTCACACCGTCGTAACTCCGGGCATCTCCAATTAGTCGACGCTCTAACACCCTGTCGACTGCCGCGACTAAACACCCCCGCGGAACCCTCGATCCTTTACAGATTCGTCGCTCGATCCTAAATATTAAGATTACTCATAAGTAATGCCGTTCTGACAACGCTGAAGACTTGTTTTTTTCTGCTGGTAACCACTGATTTCTCTAATCTGCAGTGACAATTTATTGAAACAGTCGACTTCAGCCAACGCAAACGCAGGCGTTTGTAAATTTTATAAAATCATTGCTGACACTTTCCGATATCAAAGGCACCAGGGTACACGGAATTGATGGCACTTGCGGCAGTATTACTCTTTTGAAACTCATTATCACTTTTTCAAAATGCAAAAAAATTAATTATGAAATCGAAATAAATAATTGTGTGTGATATTTATCTCATTAAAGTTAGAAAGGAGGGCATACAACGAAGGAGAGTGATACCCGATCAACAAAATAATGAAGATGTTTTGGAAAATAAACATATATTTTTTACCTCCCATAACACGTTAATATATCGAGTGTGAGAAACCATGCCAAAAGTGAGAAAACATACCTGGCAAGAAGAGAAAATAGAAGTAGTATTGAAATATTTTAAAATGTCGAAAGTGTCTTTTTACAATATTGCTTTGCAATGTGGAGAATAAGATATAAATATGCGTCTCTCACTTTTCGTAATAAATCGTAAACATAATGTAACAATTAATGTAACAAATTTCGTCCATTCTATTTTCTAACCATTTTCCTATGTCGATTTTAACGTGAAAAAAATCACTAGAAATATAGAAAATTCCGTTCTAGTAATAATTTAGCTATCAGAATTGTGCTAATACCGAAAATTCTCATTTTCTTTCAATTTCAATTTAACCAGTGGTTTCATAATTAAATAATTCTGTAGAGATTATATTTACATTGTATCTTTAAATATCTATGTTCAACAGCGTACATAGAGTAAATTCGACGAATCATTGCATAAGGAAGTTATCAGAGGCCAGTCTCTTAACGATTCCCGCCTCTAATGATCGTTTTTTCCGTGTCGGGACAGCTGCTGGCTAATCGTCGTTCCCGAACCATCATCGCGATCGCTTTCGATGCAAATTAACTCGTTTGCTCGGGATTATCGCGCGAGCCCGGCTTTCATTTTCGTCCTCGTCATCGCCTTGCTTTCTTTTCCGCCCCGAGTGCGAAACTGGTAAGCAAGACGAGGAGTTCGCACACTTCTGCAACCGTTTCCTTCGTCTCCTTCTTCGTGGTCCTCTCCGCGAGGGAATCGCGACCACCGATTCAAGGACACTTTTGCGGCGACCGTGAAACAGACACAGGCGCGGGAGAGCCTGTCAACGAGTCGAAAAGTCGTTGATTAACCAGAGTCCGACGCGACAATTTGATAATTTACGTACTTTCGACGAAATTAATGGAATTCCAGCGTACCGTGACCAATTCGGACAAATTCTTCGTTAAATCAACGATACGCGCTGTAATTTCAATATACCGGCCTGCACCGTGACGCACCGTTGCATTTCCACCGCGTCCGCCACGGGAAATGAAAATTATTGGGAACGCGAACGAAATTGCGATACCATTTCCCAAATATCTTATTACAATTTTCGAAATATTTTGACCGAGAACTAACCGGCGCGCTGCAAGTTGCAAGAATCCCATAAACGCGGGTTGCAACGGCGAACGTCATTTCCTGCGAGAACATCGTATCCGGCGCGATGACGAATTTTTAAATACCCAGCCGTAAGTTTTTATCATTTAATTAAATATCGTTGATAAAATGTTTTTAATTTGGGCGAGTTAACACTCCCCTCCCAAACTCACGCTCAGCGCCCTACCAATGTTGCACCGATGTTCCGGCTATACTTGCGACCCGCTCGAAAATGCAGATGACGCCTCGCGGTGATTGCGGGCTATCTCATCGAATTAAAAGCAACATGTCACGTCGAATTTATTCTCTCGCCCCGAATTAATTGGCTGCTTTAATGAACTTAACACGAATGAACTTTAGAAGAATACGTAAATCGATAGAAATATTTGCTTCATTGAATACTTTCCATTGTATGCACAATGGTTCTGCTCGTTCGTTGACTTATAAAAAAACAACAATTGAATAAGATAATCTCGCTGAAAGGATGTCTTAAAAATTCATAAGGTTTCGCGTTTGAGAAACACACCCTTGGAGCTTCAATAGAACATAAGAGTGTGAAATGAGTATTGTAATCAATATATTCTTAAGCTCCAATAAAAATGTCCTAAAAAATAAATGTCTAGTTTGATTCACAAAAATATGGAAAGTTCCACTGTACAAACTCTATATATCAAATCAAAATCATATTGGTAACAAGTTTAATTAAGAAACAAATCATTTAATGAATCATGATCTACAAGGTGCACAAGGAGGATTTAAATCTTCACGAAAATTTTCCTAAACATCATTATAGTAATAAGTTCGATTAGGAAAACAATTTTGAAATAAACTTGGGCCTACATAGCATACGAAGAAGATTTAAAAATTCACAATAATTCTCCTAGAGAAAACCATCTTGCTCAATCGCAAGAAATCAGAGACGATCACTGCTATTGACTTGATATCTTGAATTAGAAACATCTTGTCAGCAACGTCATTTAAAAAGAAGCACTAAGGGCCTAGGTATCACGTTCCAGATAAGATTGAAAGATCGCCACCGGCGTCCCTTGTATGTTGCCTGGTTCCAAGCAACAATTTCCAATGTTTCCTGGTATTGTCGTCGTAGTCGTCGGATGAAGACGAATAACCCACAACGAACCAATCCTACCACAAGAAATACTTCCATCTCGGTTGCATCGATGCGGCTCGCTCGGCTCAGCCTAGCTCGGCGAGAATCCTCTTCTCGCTTCGCAATTTTCGACGGCGCGCGGCTCGGTTCAGCTTGGCTTGAAGCGATGCGATGCGATGCGATGCGATGCGGTGCGATGCGATGCGATGTGATGCGGTGTGTTGGCACACAAGAAGAAGAAGCAGCAGCACGGGACGAAAGGGGGCGAATGGTGGCGGCTGGAGGTAGCTGTCGGTGGGTGCTTCTTCCTCCTTTTTTCTCCTGTTTTTAAGGGACGGTGATGATGGGATACTCTCGCCGTGAAGAAGCCGGCATAGGCGCGGCGAGAAGCGGCACCTCTTAGTCTAATTGAAAAGTCGGCAGAAATTGAAAATTGCGATCGCGAATTGCGAGCTGCTTTAGGGAAAGCAAAGGGACAAAGTTTGCCAGCCAACTGAAGAGGACGGACAGAGCTGGTCTGGCGCACGAGAGACCGAGAGAGGGCTCGATGCGAGACGCGAGACGCGAGAAAGGGGTGAGAGAGGGTGCAGGCTAGCGTGTCGGTACACGGTAGAATGAAGATTCAGTGTTTTGTCTTCTCGTTCGCTGGGGGGATGGAAATGGTGTCGGAGGGGGTGCGAATCCAGGCTCGCATGGGCATTCTTTTAAAGAGTCGTCAATTGTACCGTTCTATATGCCCTGTTCTGAGGGTTGATTTCCTCGTGCCTGCATCCAACCATCCATTCATCCGTGCGCATAGTCTTCGCGGAGCGCGCGCCTGAACAACAACATCGTTGCTAAATTCCTAGCACCCTGTGCTGCTGTCTTTCCCCCCTCTCTCTTTCTCACCCTTTCTCTCTCTCTCTCTATCTCTCACTGTCATTCTCTCTCTCTCTCTCTCTCTCTCTCTTTCTCTCTCTCTCTCTCTTTCTTCATTCCCCGACCATCCTCACCGGCGAATCCCTGTTTTATCCGTAGGTACTTGCCGGTTTTTAAATCGGCCTATGTCGCCTCGGTGCATCGAGAAGGAAACGCGAGGGACGCGATTGTAGCCAGAGACCGTCGTCGTCGGCGCGGAGCGGTGCAACTATAATTACGCTTACTGGAAGAAACGACGCGGACGCTTTGATAGTCTGTCGGCCTGTCTACGCACACGTCGCGGGCCATCGTTTAACGGGGGAGTGCTACTTACTGGATTGCTCCTGAGGGACCGTTGAACAGGGATTCAATCTCGGAGGAGCCGGTGACAATCTGCTCGAGCTCTGATCGGGACATATCGCTGGGAATCGATTAGCTTCTTTGGGAAACTTGGTTGATCGTGAAGAATTTTAGAGAAATTGGATTAGAAATTAATCTGGGTTGAACCGGTTACGTTTTGTGGTCTACTTTGGGATTCTTTCTGGGATTCGAAGTACTGCGTCTTTGAGATTTGATTAGGGAGGATTCAATTCTGTATTGAGCGTATAAGATTTTATATACGACGAACGTCTGTCCTGTTGTGTATATTTAATTATAATGTTGCAGTGAAGCGGAAAGTACAGAAATGCCTCGATAGAAGATTTATCTCCTGGTTCGGACAAAGAATGTCTGACCAGACTATAACTCTTCTTTTAACGTCGTATCAAACCTACTATCATTACAAAAGAATTTAAATATGCTGTAAAAATATTCTATTGTAATATACAATTTTAAAAAATCCTTATTAAGACACGGTCTACTATGATTATGAATACGATTCTGATAATCGATTATATCGATTATGATATCGACAATAAAATACCCATCATTCACAATCTTATTGTATCGGTAAGCTCCAAGAGCATCTAAACTTCACAAAAGTGATCCTAAATCCAAAGCTGGCATCCATTCAATATTTCCAACCCCAGAATTGCTTGATAACCATCAAAATCGCCATTAGTAAATAACGTTAAACTTTTCACATTTTAAACAAACTTCTGAGATTCTTATAAATTAATTGTATCGAAGTAGAATTTTAACTTCGGATCATCTTGTAATAGAGCGATGCAGCTGGTAGGCGTTTCCACGCTGAGATGTTAATTAAAAAAGACGAGGCCAGGAGCATCGAGGTTATAGATGTTCCGTTGAAATGCTAGACATTCAGGGTGTCAGAGGAGAGCCGTTTTCGCGAAGACAAGTTCAGCCATAGGGACGGCAGTTCAGAGGGGGGTGGTGTAGGAGGGTGGATTGCGGCTCGATTCGGCAGCAGGCCCCCCGGGGCACGTCGAGGATCGAGAGACGCGCCATTTCATTCGCCGACTGCCGATATCGCCAGCCCCTTCCAAAATATCTCATTCCCAAACGCCCGGAGCTCTCGATGGATTACAAACCTATCTATTACTTCCCTGTCCTATCTCTCCGCGACGAATCACCAACTCGACGAGCCGTCTGTTGGCATTTTGGGTCTCTTGAAGATCACCTCTCGGAACGCCGCTTTTTACTGTCTCGTCCCTCAATCGATAATTCCATTGGTTGCCTCGGAAACTGTATAAACCCACCTACAACTTTGCAATTTAAATTTTCCACTTTGCTGTAGCGGTTCTAGAAATTTCCGTACTCTTATTTCGAAAGACATTTTCACACACCCCTTCAATATGCAGAATTATTGACAGAGATATGTTTTCAATTTTATCTTTGCATGTAGTTCTGCATTTTCGCAAGCTATTTTGTTACGTATTGGAACTCCCCCCCCCCCATCTTTTCATTTTATAGAACATTCTTCAATATGGAGAATTATTCATAAAAATATTTTGCAATTTCAGTTATATACCCTGCTTTAATAATTCGCCATACATTTAGCTTAATATGGGAATTTATCCTTTGATTCCAAGGATAACTATTTTATTTTGTGCTTCTATAATTCTTCAATTCTGTTATTTTAACTTCAATAATTGTTTTAACGAAAAATTAATTTTCTAGTTTTAGGGATGAAAACCCCTGCAATGTGTGTAATTACCAATTAAAGTTTGTCTGTGTAACTCTAACACTCTTGAAGATATTTCAGCAAAATTCCGTCCTTTAAATCCATAGTCTGTTCTCATCCCCTGAATGAACGAAATTGCCAATGGGAAAATGTCGAATATTTTTCACTGTTCCGTCTCCGCGGGGTATTTTATAAAAATTGATGACTATGCCCCGTTGGGACATAATTCAGCGAGACGTTAAGAGGAGCGAAAAACGCGTTAAAGTTTTGGATTCTGTTCCTGATTATGAGGTACTCTGAAACATTGGTATCGGAATTTAGCGGCTGGCAATCCCCATAGACGTAACCGAACATTCATTACTAGTCGTTATTTACCGTAGGAGCGTAGCCGACCTCGGATTTTAATGCCCGTAAAAATGACAACAATGACAGTCGTTCAGCATCGTGTTTCCATCGTAGTTACGCCCTCGGCAAGAATCCAACTGAATGGAATCCTCCATTCTCTCCTCCTGGTGATCACCGTGCTTTCTTCAATCTCGATAACTGTCTATGTTTATGGGAACCAGCCGGAGCTTGAAAGCCCTTTTTTCATTTGATCGTCGATGGAATCCGACAGGTGACTGGGGATCCGTATCGATGCGCACCAATCCATTATTCAAATCCGCAAATATCTCTGCAAAGTGTTTCCACTCTCTACGTTCGTAAAAAAAAATATTACATGAAAATGGCACCAGCAGCTTCGACAAAAGAAACTCGAAATTTTGCTCCAAAAATGTTACAGTAGAGTCAACGCCGGAATAAATTATCGGCTGGTTTTTATTTTACAATTATTCAAGTCTCGATGGTATTTTCGTCAGCAATGATTATATATATATATATATATAAGTAAATTTATTCTATCAATTATTAAACGGTTCCATGAAATACAAGATGTTTTGTTTTAGAAATTATTATCTAGCTCCAAACGATCTAAAATTGATTATTTTAGAATAATACAAGTCTTGATGAAGCCCTTGTTGGAATTCAATAAAGAAATTAATTTGTTATGATGAAAATAGCGTGACATATCTGCACACGAACAATACGTACACACATCAATTACATATGTAAAAATAGAACAAAACGTCTACACTAACCAAAATTGACAGTATGTTTAATTGATCTAGACCAGACGGTATTTCCCGTGGCCAGCAGAAAATCTCCTTTTATTCATCGATTTGGATAAGAATGAATGGTTTAATTCAACATTGAGATGCTTTGATATCTCTACGAAGAAAATACTTCCAGAGATTGGATATTTTTTAATTGTTGAACGTTGATGAAAGACCGTGGAGGGTTACAGGAGGCGGGGCGATCAGTGATCAATCCTCTTTGCGATCATCCGTGGATCTTTCGTGAGCGCGGGCCCGTTCGTCGTACACTCTCATCAGGTTGCAGCAGACTGGAACATTAGCAATTCCAATATGGCCGCGGGCACGCTTCCGGGAAACAATGTCGAAGATTACCGAGCATGCGAGAGAACCGTCAGCGGAGCTGGAGCAGCCAGCGGAGGGCGATCACATTGTTCGACACGATAATATTTGTCACCGAAAATAACGCCGAAAAACTGGAGAAGGAATAGAGAGCCGGGCGAATCCATTGAAACGCAGACAATGCGGCAGATTCATCTGGCTGCCCGTTCGTCTCATCCTCGAATCCTCTTCTGCCGGTCGTCCAACCTGTCACGTGATACGCGCCAAATTAAAAACTCGGTTTCGTTGCTCCTTTTGCTCGGCTGACATCGGATATCGAGGTGGTTTATCGTGGAAGAAAACGACCGTTCTTCCGCCCCTCGTCCCTTTCGCCATTTGTCTACCTCTTTGAGAGCTACACCATTCACGTACCCGAATTTATTTAGAAAATTACACGCGTTCTTCAATATTATACACTGCAATCTATATTTCTGTAAATTACATTTTCTGACAAATCATTCTGGTATATTCTATCATCTTTAACCATTTGCATTCGAACGATGACTTCCAGGGGAAACTAAAAATTATTTTTTGTTGACGATTTTTCACGAGTACATGCGCTTAATTGCACATGCATAAAATAATAAAAGTCATTTGCGATAGAAACGTTTTAGGTCACATGAAATGTTCAAGTTCTGCAAGTAGGAAAGCTTCGAATGTAGAGAGCTGGAGTGAGTAACGTTGTCGTGCAATGAAGGAAATCTTGTACTTAAACATTCGCACAAAAAATGTAATATATACTTTTCGCATTTATTTAACATATATTCATTTCTTCTATTAAAATTTGATTGACGAAAATGAAGTGCACTGTACTAGGACCGAAATATGCAAAGTCGATGAATGAAATTATAGATTTTATCATAATAAAATATGCCGTACATTATTTTCTAATTTTGCAATTACTCGAAGACATTCACAGGTTCAATTAGGGACTGCATTAGATTTATTTTAGATTATTTTACAATTCTGTATTGTAAAATTTTAATTCTTGCGAAGGAATTTATTTTAACAATTTTCTCTCGCAAGAAAAGTGCTTATAATTGTTGAAAAATAAATTTAAGAGGTTACCAATCCCCGCATCGCGAAAACCACATAGATTCAACAAAATGTATCGAATGTAATATTTTAGAATGGAATCTCACGATGCGTAGAATAGCAACGAGCGTCAATTAATCGATGTTGAAGGGGCAAACGTCAGAGTTCCGTGAGCTTAAAAGCCGCCTAATTACGCGATCGCTGCGATCAGACTCGTGTCCGCGGAACGGTGTATTTTAGAAAAAATATGTCGAAAAGCCTGGGAAACGCGCGTTAAAATAACGCACGAGTGCAGATAAATTGGGGGAGGGAAATTCGGGGGTATGAGCCGCTCACTTTATAAAACATTCGCGTCACGAGCCGCGAAGAAACGTATGCGCCGAGGCAGACGAATAAAAAAAGTAAGCCACCGCAACGGAGAATACGCGTGTTCGTGCTCCACTCTCTCTCCCTCTTCCTTTCTCCCTCTCTCTCTCTCTCTCTCTCTCTCTCATGCACTCTCTCATGCTCTCTTTTGCAGTTCTCTTCGTTTTTTCGTTTTGTCCCGTTTTGTTTTTTAATATCCGAGAATACATATTGCTTGCACATCCGTGAAGTTCAGCCGTGACGCGGTACTTAGCGAAATGATCAGCGGGAACAGAAGGCAATATCGGAATTATTGTGATTCGCGGAAGTCAGGCCGCAGGCGAGTAATCTATACCGAGACGCAGACATTACTCGTCGCTCGGATTTGAATATTGCGCCGGTAATATCGCTTCGGGCTCTAATAGTTACTGGGAATGCCACGTGCACGCTCCTGTAACGCATGGATGTGGTCGGACGTACCTTTCCAATTGCCGTCTATACGGATACATTTCCGCCAAACAGAAATCCACTTTTTTGTTCTTTTTATAATCTACACCACAGTTGTGACACGATCGAAAGAGAAACGATTGATCACGCGGAAGTAGGTGATTCGAAAACGTATCCACGTTTCAACCATCGATCGGGATTTGTAATTCGATTTTGAGGTATGTATTTGTTGCTAGAAAATTTCAAATGACATTTTTACATACATCTGGAGTATAGAATATTGATGACTGGACTGCGAATCTTTCTGTAAAATAAATGTTTCCCGCGTTTGTTGCAATAGAGAACAACTGGATAGACATTTTACATTTTCATCAATAAGATGTAAAAAAATCCGAAGTAATGCATTCATCGATTATTTCAATTCCTCCACTATTTTAAATAATTTTATTTCTCTAAAATACTTTTATCTCTCTATTGCTTTAAAAACATTTTCATTTTACCGCCACCACCCTTGATATATAACTAAATAACTTTCAATGTGATCGAAGAACAACTAAAAACATATATTGTTGACAAATATTTTACGTCAGTACATATCGCTCAAAAATAATTTGAGTCGGTATATATCGGTTTATATTTTGTCATTGCTAAAACAGAAATCATGCCTGCCAATTATAATACCACATAAGGAGTTAATCAACCAATTTTCGAGTTCAACAAAATCCTCTATAAGCTTTTAGCAATGACATTCAATTCCCTCCAGTTTATCGACAGCAAACGAGGCCTGACAAGTACAATCGCCAAAAGAGTCATAGGGTGAGCAGATCGGGACCAGGTTTTCCAACAGTGTCCGGTGCCCGGATTCCCGATCCGTGATCCTGAAAACGGCAACAAGGAGCAAGAGTGACGCGGGGCACGCAGGAAGCCGCGATTAATGCGAGGCCGAGCGACCGTGCGAATTAACGCTTGTTTCCAAAAGCCCTAACGTGGCCGCGACAATTCTTGAGTGCTGTCTGCTGCAGAGCTAGAGCTCCGGTAAGCGTTGAAGGGAGGGGGTGGGAGGGTTGGTCGAAAGAGAGAGAGAGAGAGAGAGAGAACACACACACACACATACACGCAGAGAGAGTGAGAGAGAGAGGGAGAGGAAGAGAGAGAGAGAGAGAGAGAGAGCAGCCGATCTCTTGCCTTTCTCCTCTGGTTGCCTCCTTCCCGCTAACCAACCCCTTTCTCTGACCCCGGGGATGCGGAGCAACCACGTTAAATGTTGGTAATGTTAACGTAAATAGATTATAACACTCTGTTAAGCAGGCAGGCAGGCAGCCAGCCAGCCAGGCAGGCTTGGGCTTCGACTCGTGCGAATTACTCACGGATCGCGTGACGCGTTCCCCTGTCCTGCCAACCGCTGCTTTCGGCTATCATCCGACGTGGTGCACGCGTCGACGACGCTGTCCTGCTGCCCATCCTACCCCCTACCCTCTCTCGTCTTGCTAACCATGTGAACGCAACGCGGAGTTTTGGAAACAGCAGCGAGAACGAAACCGTGCTCGCGGTTTGGAAATTTCTCGGGACGACCTGACGTCGCGTTCCCTGTTTTTAAAGACGCTTTTGGTTCACTTCCTCCTATCCCCGCGCTCGTTGTTTCGTGACACGGCGACGTCGCTCTGCTACAACTCGCGTGGATACAGTCTTTTGGAAATGTTAGTGATAACTTTGCTGTGATAACGCAACTCGATCGTTTCACTTTAGGTTGCTAGCAGTTCCGCGACTAAGCAGCGATTTTTGGGAATAAAGCGCGGGTATAGAAAAGGGAATTTGGTAGCATGTTGCAACTCGCGTACACGGCTTTTAGGGATTTTAGCCTATACAAAGTCTAGCTAATACTGATGGACTAGTTTGGCGATGGTTGATAATGGTCTTATAACTGGACAACGATTTTTGTTCTTCAGTCTGGCTGGTTCAGTGTAGGTTGGTAGTTGTCCGGCAAGTTTGTAGAGAATTTTGGGGATCAAGGGGTGGATGCGGAGAATGAGGAAAATTGGTAGCACTTTACATTACATTGCTCGTAAGAGCTTAGAGACATCGAGTGTACTCGTAAGCTGCTCACAGACGACTAACTAAAAAACCGCGGAAGACACGCAAACTGTGGGTCGGAAAATCCTTAGTGGTCATAAATAACCAATCCGCTCTCACACCGCGTATAACGGACTTTCGAGTCAAAATTTGCTCGACTCGAGTCGACGCGCGTTTAGCGCTCACGTGCCCTGCAGATGGGCCGCAAGGGCCGTCTTACCTGAAAAACGGACAAGGCCGTAAAACATACAAAGTACCCATTTTCAATAGCATCGAAAATGCCAGACATTTACAGTTTTGCAGACGTTGGCTTTTGAATTTTTGAAATTTTACCGGATGGATGTGGTGAAGGGGAAAATGATATTTTATAATCCTTATCGAAGCTGTTGGTGCTGAATGTATTGAAACATTCTCCGTTGGTCTCTTAGTTTAGTTTGAAATAGTAGTGGTCCTAGAAGCGTGTCGTAGTGTTTTCATTTTACGGAATACAGTAAATTCTCCCTAATTGACTCTCAGAAAATGTCCACAAATATGGACAATTTGGGAAGAGAAGATACGAGTATTCGAGCCTTCCGACTCGTTGTTATAATTACCGGTTATTACCTCCCAAAGTGCCCATTTTTGTGCACAATCTGAGCGTCAATTGGGGAGAATTTACTGTAGATGCGAAGGCGTGGGGTCGTCTTAATATTTTGTGATCTCCGTGAATGTACTATTTATTTATTTTTATGTGTATATGTCTCTGAATGTGTGTACGGATTTTTGAGATAGATGGAGTGAATCTAAAAGATGGAGTCAAAATTTTGGAACTTTCAATTACGACTCTGTAGTAATGCGGCTGGAGTATTTTATCATAGATTTATAATTGTCCAGAAGTGCGTGCAACGATTTTTGGGGTTCACAGGATGGATGCGTTAGATGGGGAGATTTAGTAGGAGTTCGTTTTGGGAAGTCGAGGTTAGAGTTACTCTGCGGTTTATAGATCTTTGAGAGGATATTCGGAGACGCATGACGTAGGAGTAATGGCTTTCCACGCACTCTGCGTACATCCACGTGTGGCACGCGTAAACACGGCTTAATGCGGACAGGGGCTGATGGTTCCGTGGGGGTCGAAATCATTTATAAGCTATAAATGGGGATTATTGGGCAGGCGAGACCCTTGCGCGACAATAAAAGCACACTTTGTCGCAACTAGACATGACCAGTCACTCCAGCCACTCTCTTCTGCTTTTTTATCTCTTATTTACAACTCTTTTATTCGTCGATTCCATCTCAATCAGACCTCTCTGCTTCGGGGATAAGGTGTTAGGGTTTTCCATTCCTTGAGCCAGCCGTTGACAAATGTGTACGCCACAAATATGTCTTTGGTCACGGGCGGGTATCTCGAATGAAAACATCGGTTTAAGTTCATGTTTGATTGAGATTGTCTTTGAATATCTGAAGCATTCATAAGGGCCTCAAACATTATGAAAAAATAGATAGGTGCTACTGGTTTACAATCCCCACTTCGAAGAGTATTTCCACCCTCCAGAAATGTCCAACATACCAGAATAAATACTGCTATTTCGCATCCCTCTTTCCAAAGACAGTTTTGACTCTCCAGCCAAGAACGACGACAATTAAAAAATGCACGTGCATGTTAGAATCGTACGAGAACAGGCGACGACGGGATGCTGCTGGGGTGGAGGTTCGGAGTGATCGAAGGGGTTGATTCGTGCTCGCAGGCCAACTGGTGGGGGACAGTTTACTAGCGGCGTTTCTGCGTCTCGGCTCTCTCGTCCATTAGCCCGCGTCCCTGAAAATTATGTGTGACAGAAGGACAATAGGTGAGCGCGCAGCAAACAAGTTAGCAGTCGCCTGATTCCGCGGAGTGGCAGCACCATAATTGTTACGACATAACCTCCAGATAATCGCATCTAAAGTTTCAGGACGTTTCGCGGAGTTAGTTGCCGGTTTGCACGGAGCTGAGCATTTAACCCGTATTGTCGTGCATACGCCGAGCGTGGATGTACACGCTCGGAGGCCTCTTTGCCTACAGGGTCGTTCAAACGGAACGTACGTACGTGTTCCTCGCTGACGGCAGTGAGCCTTGTACTCTACTCGCGAATGTCCGTAATCCGTTCACGGACGAACTGCTGCCTCCGTTCCCGCACAATGCCCTGTTACTTCTACTTGCGTGTCATTGTGTGCTGCTAATACGCCTAGAATCGTGTGATTCCCCGGCTCGTCCTGCTCCACAATCGTTGTCGTTATGTTAACCGTCCGTACCAAGATTTATCCTACACCCTACCTACCCCCTAGAGACGACGCCGCGAGCACGCGGACGTTCCTTGCGATTTTTACGTTGACGCTGCTGCGAGATAACGACTCACAGGTCGACTCACATGCCTCTTCGCAAGCTTTAATGGTACCATTTTTCTTTTCGATTTTTGTTCATTGCTTTTCGGTCCACAGAATTTCCTGAGTTTACTCTTGTACGGAGTTTCGAGTATTGTTCTCAGTTTTACATGATGGCAATGTTGACAGGCCTTGTTCGAAGTGCTTAATAATAATTGTTAAAATACCGAATGACGAAAGCGATATTTGTATTAATTCTAGTTTGAAATGTCGCTGTATTTTTCACCCCGCAAGATTTATAATTTGAACAATTGAATACACAAGTTTTTCAAAAGTGGTAAATGTCATAATTTATAACACAAGAAGTCATCGAAAAATAATTTGAATAATCCTATCACATTTATTGGAAAGTTCTGAAGCTGTTTGAAACTTATTCTTACCCTTTAAGTAGAATTATTTATGCTATGCGCATTAATAATAAAGAATTCTAATATACGTATTGAGCAATATATGTATCAAAATAATCAATTATAATGATATTCAGATCGAAACGGGGTTGAATAAAAATTTCTAAAAGTCTGAAAAATGACTCTCAGCATCAAAGGATTAGTTTTAGCGTTTCTCAGTAATTTCCATTTACTTTTCACGGTTGAAAAATAAAAAGGCTTTCATGATGCTGAAATTTGAAATCCAATAGGCAACAGGAGTAAGGGAGCACGCTAAATAAAAATATTCTTAGCTCTGAAATTCAATTGTTTCCTCTCTGAGCATTAATTGCAAAGAATTCTATTAAATCTGTCGACCAGCACCATGACAAGCGTTCGAAGCAAAAATTGAATTGAAAATATCGAATAAAATTCGCTGGAGATACCAAAGATCGTTCCCATTACCTAAGGGTTGGTTCACCACTTCAAAGCAAATTTTCAGGCAATTTTTCCGATCGACAAACGAGCCTACCGTGAATAATGAATACGTTATCCTTAAGTGCGCGTTCTGGTGTAAGAGCCAACCGCAGAATGGTTCTTTCCCCCGGTCGGTTTCCGATAGGAATCCCGCGAAGCGAAGGAACGACGAGCTGCCATGTCGATAAAAATCCCTGTCCGCCGATTGTAAAATTTTACGGTCGCGGGGAATAAAGATGGTATCGTGGCGGTTGGTACCAGGACCTCCCGTTATCGGTACGCACGGAGGGGAAACTTTAATATTTGGCCGTCTACGGATCCGGCGCGGCGCGACGATACGGGGGGAAAGGGGCAGAAAGGAAGCGCCGGGCACTCAATGCGTTCGGGGACGATAAGCGAGAAGATAGAGAAGGGCGCTGCCGAGCTCGACAAATAAAATCTGAACAACCTGCTGCTTCGTTGTTTACCGAAGGATACCTGCAGCATTAACGGCAGGTGGAAGGGGCGAAGGAGGGAGGGAGGACTGCAGGGAAGGCCAAATATGCGGCGATAACGGAACGACTCCCAGGTGGTGTCAGCGATTTTTTCGTGAATCCGCCTGCTATGAAATCTACGCCTCGATTGTGAAGCCGAGCACAAACGGACGTGTCACTCGTAAACGCAAACATTGACGCCGGTCGTGCTTTATCGTCGGTCCTAATCGTTCTCGGATGATACAATGAATCGCCTTGTGTCTCAGAACCTGTCCTGGACCAACTTCCTTCTAGTCCATCGATTTGATTCTGTTCAACTGTAATATGTACGTACATAGGGTACCAGAGCTGGTAACTTTTGGGTGACCAATTGCTTTGTTTTCAGGCATAATTAACTTGATATTTATCGAATGAGGCATATTAAATCTTTTATTAAAAAGTAAATAAAACAAAAGGATAGAACAAATTAATATGTCTTGTTCCAAAAGTATAAAGTTTATTACGGCCAAGAATAAACCAAACCGGTACTACTTTACTTTCAAACGATGCTAATCACTTCATCTATCGTGTAATCGGGTGGAACGATAAGCGAGACAATATCGAGCCTTATGTGAAACTTTTTCAGCGCGAACGTCCACCATCCTGCTTCGGCAGCCGTGCAATAAACGCGTAATATATTATGGATACGAGTCAACTTATTATAACATATTAAAGTGAAAATGAGTTTTTTTCTTCTAAAATTATAACAGATTCAATATGGCGTATGTTAAAACAATTTATGAAGAATTATGCCCTTAATCTTAGACCGCATAATCTTGGACTCTACAATATTCTTAGAGTGAACGAACAGATGCCAACATTTTTAACACATTCGTGATTTTGCTATCGTTGGAAACGCCACAATAATTTATACATTGTTCAAACTGACTGGAAAGTGACTGAAAATTGACTTAGTTTGACACAATGTCTCCATGCAGCGTTTCATATGTAACGCATTCAAATTCTACGATTCTAAGCTCGTTTTCCTGTACTGTAGTTGCATCGTTTATCATCCAGCTTGAATAACGAAGAACAATCATAATTCCTCGCACGTTCTTCAGGATGACAGCCCTCTAACTTTCCATTTCTGGACACCATAAAATCTGCAGTTTCTTTCCACATATATTTTAATTCTTGTATTCCTTTAAATTATGTAATTTTCACCATGAAACACGTTTGCTTAATCATAATATCTAATATCTACCGCGTGCTTCTGAGAAAGCTACGAGAGCTGAACTAGGTAGTAAAGACTCGGAGCAATATTTCGCGACACGAATCCAGATTGTAAAATGTCCAAGAAGCATGTATTCTCTTGTTTTCTTATTTGGGCGACACGGGCGCGCAGATGGTTAATTTCTGTGTTTCCGGGTGAAGGGAGGGGCCAGCGTTGAAAAAGCAAAGAATTTCTATTTCACGGGGTTACTGAAATTTCGGCGGGCGGCTCCATACGAGCTGCGATAAAACAAAAGTCGAGGGGGCGAAGAAAAGTCCGACCGCGAAGTAGCATGAAGCTCAGCCAAGATCCGCCTCCGCCTTGGCGTGTAATATAAACGTCGTAAAATAGGAACCAGGTGAATCGTATAATTCGCGGGAGAGTGGGGCTTTAGGGACGAGGGGGCAGAGGAGAGGGAGGGCCAGGTTCGTCGAGTAATTCTCAGCCGTGCTGCGACACCAGCCCTCTTTCTGCGCGTACGCGTTTACCACGAGCCGCCACGTACGACCGCATCGCACACGTGCTGCTCATATCGTCCCCCTTCATACCCCCCACCCCTTAGACAACGGGGGCTGGACCGGAAAGGGTGAGTCTTGTGTAATATACGAAGAGAACGCGGTCATATCCGATTCCATCCACCCCCGCCGCCGGTTTTTCTGTCTTGAGACGAACCGGACGACGAATCGTCTTCCAAGTTTCTCGGAAGCGTATGTTTATGTTGGGACTAAGGTCAACGCTACTTCTAACCGAAGATGTCAAAAAACACCTTTTAATAACTTCTATTCAATATCATTTTTACCGAAGAGATTAAAGGACATGTTTTAAGAGTTTATAACAAAAATTATTTTCTATGGTTTACGTTCTCTATATAATCACTTCTCGACTATTGTTATAGTCATTACAAAATTAATTCGCTTAATTGTGTGATACAAAATTTCAGTTCGAAAATATTTCTTTCTTCTTATTTCAAGTAATTTTAATTTGTCTTGAGATTATTTTGCGTTACATCGTATGTACAAAAAGTTGTTGTGAAGTTACAATGTTTCAGAGAGATAATGTGCAGCTATTTAGGAACAAATTGACTGCATTACATATCCCTACTGTGGGTTTTCCAAGTAAAATGCTGTATGCCAATGGAAGTAATTAATTTCATGTAATTTTCTTTAACTTTCAAGTAAGAGGCATTGCCACAATACGTGGTCAATGTTCTATTTTTCGTATGTCTCATTGATATTTAGGGTCGATCGTAATTTTTCATGCCTACTCGGGCGAATTACGAAGCAAAATCATAATGGCCTGATCTACATTTATTTATCGTTGTTACAATTTCTAGTTCGAAGCATTTACCAGCACACATCTTTTAGAACGATCCTCATCGATTAAAAATTTCATCCATTCGTCCACGAACCGCTAAAATAATTTCCATTTGATTTAACCCGAGCGATAAAAATCCAAGCATGATCAAAAAGCCGCCCAAAAACGTTGCCTCAAGAGATCCGGATCGGTGTGGTCCTCCAGAAAATAATTTGTCTCTTAAAAACCCTCGAAACAGCCGGTAGTCGAGTGGCAGTTGCAAGACGAGACCGACCCTTCGAGTGTTCGTTTATATACACGACCTATGACACTGTTTAGTCTACTTCCAAGAACCGGTAGCGATAGATTCATGGATGTATTTTCGTGGAAGCTGGTCTTGTCGCGACAGATGTCTCCTGTTATCGAGCCATCGACTCACGATCTCTCCCTGTTTATCTCTGTTTCTGGAAACACTTACTGCTCGTTAGGAGAGAAAGTAAGGTACACGTTGGCTCACCGTTTCGGAGCCTGTCGTACATATGTATTCGCGTATGTATGTAGGTATGTACGTAGGAACGTGTGTATATGTATTTTCGAGGCATATCATAGAAGCCGTTGCTCGCGAAGTCAATGGGAACGGAGTGCGCTCGCTCGAGGACAAGGCAATTCGAAAGCCAGCAGACCGTGTAACGCGTTCGAGTTACGTGGCGTTGCGTGGTAGCCGGTTTGATTAAACCGAACGAAACAAGGGTCATCGTGGAAGCGTAAGAAATAATCCGGGCCCGATCTGAAGCCCTGTAATTAAACGGCAGAACGGGAATGGCGAATTTATCGCGATCCAAGGGGAAGCCGCCGGGAACGATCGCTCCTCGATATTGGCAGAAGACGTCCGCCCTCAAATTTCTACTCACCTACCATCCAACTCCTTTGCTAATCTACTGCAATTTTCTGACATGTCGTGTTTTAATCCGGAACCAAGAATTTATGTTTACAATTACTAGACATTTATAGCGGAAAATGGCAAATGAAATACGGAACAGTGGAGGCATCACGGGAATATCAGAATTGCTTTACATCATTTCCAATTCATTGGAAGTATTGAAAGAAAAGGAACATATTTATATTCATCTCCTGTCTTTTTACAATTTATGCAGACACTTTTTTATTTTGCATACAGATCCGCATTGAGCATTCAAAATAGTCAAGGGATAAGGAGAATTCAAGGACACTGCTTTATTAGAGCTGCATAGACATTTATACCTGTTCTGAATAACATAAATCAGTTATAAATAATGTAATCAAATCGTTAAATTCGTCTAATAGTATCACTGTTTTGTGTTTTATCTATTCGTTTTTTTACATAAATGCATAAAATTCGTAATCTACTCGTTACTGTCAGCTTATTAAAATCCTTAACCTCTTAGCTGAGAGAGATCAAGTTTGTATGCATTTTATTAATTACACATTCTAAAATGTCTGACAAAGTTCTCACAAAGTTCCTCCGTAACGAATATATTCGTTGTAAGACATAGATTGTGTCATTTCCTCGTGACGAATATGTATACGTATTTATTGTAAGACAAAAATTGCCATTCCTCCACGAAGAATATATTCGTCGTTCACAGCTAAGCTTATAAGAACAGCAGAAAGTAAACAATTACCGAAGCATGGATATAATCCTGCAGGTGTAGGAAGGTCCCTGGAAGGACACGCTCGAGCCGACGACCCTTGTTCGTCCTGCAGGATCGTGAAACCCTATCAGTGGTCTTAATTCGGCACTGGTTTCATTCGCATAAATAATTTCCCCGGTCGTAGGATCCCATCCCGGGCGCAGCAACCCTTTGTCTTCCGCGTTAGAGGAGCCGTAGCCGGCAACGAGTGGCCATTTTAACCCCTTTTCCTCGCGGGACATAAATAATGATCGTCGCTAATTTGGCCCCGGCACAGCCCTTGGCCGCCGCGCCGCGCCGGCGAACGTAAACCGCGCAATTATAATGCCACCACATTAGAATTTATACCGCCGACGGCAGCCAGTCTCCTTCCGCAACCTTTTTCTAAAGCTTATGTCCTTAATCCAGTTGAAATATTTTTACCCGCGGCGCCTCGGTATCGGCTCCGCGGATTTTCGTCAGCTCTTAAGCCATTTAATTAAGTCCCTTTTGTTGGCCCAAGAAGGAGAAGTTGCAGGGAGGAATCCGATGTTGAAACCCGACCATCGGGTTTCAATTTTATGAACACGTATTCGGACGCAGCCTAACACATCTTGACTCTGCGCTATTGGACATTTGTATACAATACACTTTCTTATGCACTTTTGGTACGGTTGGGGCAACTCGTGTGCTTCAACCATCGGAAAACGGATTATTTTTACAAGTATACAATTAACAATGTTCATTATCATTCCCAGCTTTATCTGCAACTGAAATTTATTTCAATTAATTGCCGAAAATTGGAGACTGTCAGGAAGGACACGCTTAGAAGACAGCATAATTGAAATCAAATTTCTTGAACGTTAGAATATGTTTGCTGAAGAGCATCATTCCAGTGCAAAATGATACTTTTAAAGCGTGTTCAGGACATGTAGGATTAAATTAATTGAACTCTGAACACGTCACAACTATTAAAAATAAAAGTGGTACTTTAAAATTGCCTATAAAACATGAAATTTTCATTTAACTTAACCTCTTAACCATATTATCAGATTTTTAAAATAGTTACCCACGTTATGTCACACTAAGTTTCATTCAAACGAATTTCGTAATTTTTGCATGTTCTTCTCCATTTCCGCCTCGCCGAAAATTATTTGAAGCTGTTTAAAATTCGTGAAAATATTTCAATGTTTAAAGACATATTCATCTGGGTAGTAAATAGTAATTTTTCGCGACGAATGTACTTGTCGAACACAGCAGACAATCGACAAGAACCATACTTTATAACTACCATAAATAAATGAAAAAATTGCTAATATCCAGATCTGGTGTAAGAGCTCCGAGTAATGGAGCACCTTTGAATAATCTCGGGAAGGCAAAGAATTAAATTGAATTGAAATTATCAGGAAACGAACGGGCCGACGACTCTTGTTTGCAGTCGTGCACGAGCCAACAAACGTCTCGGTCCAAGAAGCGATCCTGTCCGATGGGACTTCCTCCCCAGCCGCCTTGCAAATATGGAATCAGGTTCGGCCGGGTCGCGGTTGGTTTGTCGTGTTTCGATAACGCCCGCGAGTTTTTCAACAAACGGCTCCGGTGCCTGGTAATTTATAGGGCACCGTGACATTCCGTCTGGACTTTACAGCGGGGCTTTATGACGCTGCGGCAAACAACACCACGGCTCAGATAAGTAGCTATCTACCATGTTAAACATGTTATCCTAACGCGTTACAGACATGTCTACGCCGAACCACAGATAAGCAACAAGTGTGCAGTTCACGTCGAGCCGTTTGGGAAAAGGCATTGTGTACTCGCCAGTCGTTAATTGTCCCCTGCCCCCACACCACCCCTCCTCTACCTGCGCAACCAACCACCCCCTCCGCCGACCACCGTCATCCCTGTGGACCGCCCTTTTTTTCGGTCGAACTGCACTGAATATCGCCGCGACTACCGATATGGAACGACGTTTTAATCATCGAACGAGCTCCAAACTTCCCCTCGCTAACCTCGCTCTTTTTCTTTCTATCTCTCTTCTGTTCTCACTCGCCGCAAATCTCTCTCTCTCTCTCTCTCTCTCTCTCTCTCTCACTCTCTCTATCTGACTCTCTTCGTTTTTCGCTGCACGAATATTTTCCGGTATTGAATGAACGAAACGTTCCGACGGTGAACCGATCGTTTCAACGAATCCATCCATTACCCATACGCTCTATCGCTTGCAAGCACTTCTCTGCCCATTCGTGCCGCGTTTTCTTTCTGAAGTAAGTGGAAAATGAGCATCCTCGAGGTAATTGCAAACCGCGATCGGATCCCATTTTGTTCATTCTTCCGAGCAGACGCGAAGGGACGGATATAATCAGTCGACGACCCAGCCTGCACGCCAGAAACGAACGCGAGCTTCATGCTAAATAGCCGGCGAAAGGGAGAATACACCGCATCGGTTCAAGGCATGAAAATCTCTTTTAGCTGCACGCGTTTTTGATGTTACAATCTGTGCCGGAGCCAAAATAATTATCGGACAGCGAGTCTTCGCGGGAAGACCTTCATTATTAATTAACCGCGCTAATTGCTGTCCAGTATTTTCGTTTGTTTTTTAATCATTTTAACATTATAAATTGCTTCCTTCCCGAAATTTCTTGCTCCATTTTCATACAGTTTCTCATTTTTCTTATTGATTTACATCGAAAGAGATTATTGGTAAGTCGCATTTTATTATTAAAACTGCGACCATCCGTGTATTTTATGTCAGGATTGTATTCAAAAACATGTAAAGGTCGTTCAAAATTTGTATCGCGGTACTAATAGCTTTTGTATAGAAATGGCTGGTTTTACGTCATACTGCATTTTCATAGCATTTTTCTTTTCTTCTATTCATTTTCATAGAACGAAATTACGAATACAAGAAACAATATTTCAAACTGAATATCGGGAACCTCATTTTATTATGTTACTGTATACTTTATATATTTCAGAAATGTATATAAATCATGAAAAAAATTACGTTGCATTCGCAGTGTCTGTAAAACTAATTGATTTCGTCGATAAAAAGAATAAAATATTCCAGTGAAAATGTTTCTATTAAATTCGATCAAGTCCGAAAAAGGGTTGTCTCGGCTGATTTCACAAACTTTTGGCAACCTCGTGGACAGAAGCTCACGAGGAAGGTGGCCAGCGCGCGGATAAAGGACGGAGTGAATCGTGAGAACAAGGGAAACGGGAGAACGATCGCGGGAAACCCTCGAAAAGCAGTATTTCACGGGAATGGCCGATGAAGCCTCCTTATGGTCAGCAAATATAATAAAGTCGGGGTCCATATATCCGCGCTTATGGTCTCGCCGAGGCGGACCCCAAGAAGAAGGCAACGCGTGCCGACTCCGAGCCCCGCGTACACCAAGAAAAGGAGGGAGACGCGACCCGGGATCGTCATATTTTCTGATTTTCCGCCAATAAACCCCATTACTATTTATCAGGCTAATGCGTCCTTATAACTCCCATTAACAACAATCTATACAGTCTCACGCATTAGTAGCCGGAGTACGCGTGTAACCCTGCCAGGGATTTATTATTTCCCGCCGCGCGCGAGCCCGAGGAACCGTTCTTCTTAATTGCGTGTAACTTTATGCTACCGGCACGGCGATAGGGGGCGAATCCTTTCGCTGGACAATGCTCAGCTTTGTGGGACTCGTATAGATTAGCCTGATGACTTTGGAACTGGTCAGACCGATGCCAATAATAAACGGAAGTCGGGAAACGTTGCGCGATTCCCTTGTGATCGATTGTTTTGCCGATCGCTAGATTTTTGCCTGAAGTACAATAGAACCTCGATTATGCGCACTAGTCGCGAGAACTCAAACGTTTCGATAATAGAATGTACTTAGATTCGGTGACAGACGAAATAATAACGATTTACACATAATTTGTTCAGTATAACATTGTGTCTATATAATATAGACTTCAGGTATGAGAGGTCCGGATAAACGAGGTTCCACTGTATATCGTCAGGGTCGTTTGTCCTTTTGGCTGATTTTGTTACAATTGTTTGCATCTTACACGACAAGATGTGGAAATAATTTTGACTCATTTGTGTGTTGGAGTTTTAGAACTCCTCGCTACGAGTGTTGATCTTGAATAAATATTTATTACATACTATTAGAGATAGAAGAACATTGTAAGTAGATTATGGATCTTTGAGCAAACTACTAATTCTTTACATCATTTTCGGAACCAAATGAAAAGTTCCTCCTTCCACAATTTTAACAGGTTGTCTACACTGTATTGTTACTCTTAAATTCTTTCAACCTTCCCACAATCTTATACTACGTCTATGAAATTTTGTCAAGAATACATAAAATCCGTTGACTAATCACATGCACCAGAATTATGTGTCTTCCAATGAAGAATCCTATCGCGTGAACAAATTACAAAACCTTATTTATTTTATCAAACCAACTAATTCATTTCAAAGCAAAGTGATTAAATATGTCGATATATCGAGTACCTTCGTGAAAGTTATAAAGAACCTAAAGAGGATAATGTAGTTCTACTCTTTTTTTAATTTCAGAATGTGTTGAGACTTTTTATAGGAAATGCAAACATTTTTTCATATCCGAAGATATGAAGAAATATTATCAGAGACACGCTTAACGCAGGGAATCGGAGAATTTTCACAGGAACCAAGCTGTCAATGATCAGACTGCGCGCAATTCGTGATATTTCTAGTGTGTAATGCCCGGCAATACGCGCGGCGTTAAATCAAATCCAATTTCAGCTCTTACGCGTCGCACGCTGCGGCATGGAGTAGCACCTGACAAACTCATTGGTCTGACAAATTGAATCATTCGCTGTTCAATCGTTCCGCGCGCGCGGTGCGTGTGTATGCCACGATCATCGAACCTCTGTCGCGTTCCTCGTGCCCCGCAGCCTGCGATTGCTATAACATCCTCGATACACCAGTGTTCACTTTGTCTTCCGTTCGCAGTTGTTCCTCGCCTACTCGTATACGATTCATCTTCGTGCAAGCATCGGCCTCATAAAAGATTAAAACAATTATCTCACTGAAAATCCAGTGATGTTAAAAATCGAAAAGAAATATATTCGCGTCTGCTTCGATGTCAAATATAGTTTAGAAAACATTGCGGACGCAGTAGAATCTGCAACTTAATAAATCAGATACGATTCTGGCACTTAAGAACAGCAAAACAAAAATTGTTCGCATTATTTACAAGAAACGCGAGCCAAATTGAGATTTCACTTTTTCTTAAATAATTTTACTGAACTGAAAGGAATAGATATATATTTTTTAATTTTTTAAAATTTGCTTTAAATTGCATCATTGTTACGAGCGCATAAAGTCCGGAGTCTACTGACAACGTTTAGCTCGATATTCGTAAAGTTCAGAAGTTTAAGAAGCAGTTTAGAAACTGGTTTATTTATTGAGTAAACTATGGATCCTTTGCCGGTGATATGTAGAACAATAACTCTCTCTTGCAGAATCTCAGCCTCGTCAAAGAAAATCAGTTCTATATACCGTGTCTAGTGCACTGTCGATAGACACCATAAATCAACATGTCCTTTCCAAATTATAATCGAGCACGGGGCACGAAATTTGCAAACACCGTCAGCAATAATACCATCCCGAACAAGACATGCACAAAAAAAAACAAAAAAATTCAAAGTGCACATACATTCTGGAATTGGTCCCGTAAAAATGGATTGCTGCCGAGTGCATCGGGTGCAAGGTGCACTTCCGACTCGAAGGAACCCCGAAACCGGGTTATCGCCGGTTTATTTCGTACACCGATCGGAGGAAGTACGCGCGACGCGTGCAACACGCGGACAATGCCGGCGCTCGTCGACGCGTCGCCCAGAGAGATACAATGCTAGTCAATAATGCGTGTGATTTGTGCAATAGGCGCCTATTGCACGTGCACCCGGTGCCGTGCAATTCGACGCTCCGAAATCGTTCCACCTCGAAACATCACCGATGCACATGTGCGCCCACTGCGATATCCGGGCCGAGTTGCATCGCCTGCGTTCGCGTTACGCGCATTTGTGCTCATCATTACGCGCAACACTTGCCCGATGGTCTAAGCCTCCATCACCAGATCAATTCGTCCGCGATTATGCTGTTTGGGCTCTGAATACCTCGGACGAACTCTGAAAAATTGAAAAAAATACAGTCGGATCTGTGCAGAATCACGATGCTGCAAAATCAGCTTGCAATTAGCTGCGAGTTGATATTTCTGCGTATCACCAAGATAGTGTCACTTTTATGCTTGAAATATGAAGTACTAAAGTCAACTACCATATTTTGCATCAGACGTAAATATAAAATATTTCTTAGTATACATATAAATGTATACCTAGTGATTTTTGTGAATGCATTTGATACGTTTCACAAATGCATCTTTAAATTCTCAATAATTGTGAAATAAAGGATCTAAACCCGGTCCTTTTTGTCGGATTTGGTTGTTCTAGGGTGAACGTATCACTGAATATTAATATCAGTTTAATCGTTAATAAAATGGCAGTAGCAACGAACTATCTGTTGCAGTCACTATGGTGTATTACTAGAACAGTGCACAATACCGATTTCCAGCGCAGTCAATACCGATTTTTTACGCTGCAGAAGTTTGTGCATTTTCACTGACAAATTAAAATCGCGTAGATAGTATAATCAGTATAAATATGTCATATAGATAGATAGTCAGTATAAATTATCAATCTCAATCTACATCCTACAAAAATTTAACGTATGATTCAACATTCGAAAAATTAATATCACAGAAGATGTTCGACGAAAAATGTTAATAAAATAAATTGGAATGATAAAAGATGTGTAACAAAATCTCACACGAGATAGAATTGCATTCAGCTTCATCGAATCAACTACATTGCAATCCTGCAAAAATGATTGTCACAGAAGATATTCAACGGATACTGTCGGTAGAATAAATTGAAATAACAAAAAATATACAAAAATCTAACACAAGTTGAATTGAATTTGAAGAAAGAAATGAGCAGAATGAATTGGAACGATAAAAGATCCGGAATTGGAAACGGCGAGTGGAAAATGTCGTGGACCTCGGTTCGGGACTACCGGTGCGTTCGCAAATGGTAATGAAGCCCGGTTAATTGGTAGAAAATCAATCCCGACGATCGAGCAAACGTCCGCTAATTCAAGAGAGTCAATTTTACAGGAATGTGACGCAATCATCTCGATTGTGCTGTCGGTCGAAACGATGGACCAGTCATCCATGGTCGGCGAGGGCAGCGTGGACGAGCAGGGAGGGGAAGAGAGAACGGTCAACGGTGGGCAATGCACATGCACACGGTGCACCGGAGGTGGCCGTTGCATCAATGCACTCTCCACGTTTCGCGCCCGGGCTCGTGCCGGTTTCAACGTCGATCGTCCCGGCATCGGCGACAGGGGATAGAGGATACATATAATTATAGAGGGACCGTGCACCATTTCACACGTCACACACCATGTGATCGTGTCACACGGTAGACGCCTCGGTATCCTGCGCCCGATGCGCTTTGCATGCGATTATGCTGCGGAATTGGATCAAGAGAGGTCCCTGTCAATCTCGTGTAAAGTTGTCGTTTCTTCGAAAATAATGTCCGCACATTTCTGTATTTATTAATGTTATCGGGCAAGTGATGCCTCGATTAAAATTTGTTATCCGTATGCAACTCGTGGATTGATAACATTAATCCCCGAAACAGAAAGAAACAGAAAACGATTCGAAGTTAATAATCTTTGTTTAAAGCAAAAATATTCTAAAACTTCTTTAATATTCTATAACGAATCGTAAGTTATCTACTGTTTTCCTCACTCATCAACGATTTGAACTCGAATTTCGTAACCACGAACGTGCTCCAATTTGTATAAATTGAACAATATTTCTCACTTATGAACGCGTAATTAATGCCCGTGCTATAAAACGACCATCCTCTTTAAAAATACACTGCATTTTATTTCGAAACACTTGCCGGTTAAATGATGAAGTCGTGAATGAACATGGTGATTGTATTCATTAATATTCATAAATGAAAATCATTTTATTCTGAATATTCGTCGCTCACAATTATTTGCGATTTCATTCCCTGTACGTAATCAACTTTTGGCGATATATTTTATCGATCAACAGCCTTTAATAATGATTTTCATGTACTAAATCAGCAAGAGGAATAAACATCGCAGTAAATTAAATGTGCTATCGCACTTTTATAGTTCAACTTGATCGTCCACCTGAGGATCAATAAATGTTACTGACATTTTTATTCAACCGTCGCCAAGAGGGACATTCGAGAGACAGAAAATTGTGGATGCCGGTTTATAAAATAATCGCCGGGAATTCGCATAAAGATGCCAACGGCGAGGCTGTTAATGTGGTAGGTCGTTGAATTGAAAATGAAAACA
Organism: Megalopta genalis; assembly: GCF_051020955.1. NCBI lineage: Eukaryota > Metazoa > Arthropoda > Insecta > Hymenoptera > Halictidae > Megalopta > Megalopta genalis. The sequence goes on along the minus strand of NC_135018.1, from coordinate 26,093,290 downwards.
CGGGTGTCCGTGAACTGATCCGGTTAACGAGAACCATGTCACGGGCGTGCCGTCGTAAAGACGGCGGGAGGTTCGACGAGAGTAAATAAACTTCCCCCGAGCTTCGGGGCTCTTCTTCGAAAGAAAACACGGCCGGGTGCCTGCTACCGACTTGGCCGATTCGGGATCGACGATGGATCGAGTGCCCTTCGAGTGCTCGAACGGTGAGAGGGTCGAGCGGAAGCTGGAATCGCAGGTCGAACACTTCTGAACGGATTTAGGCAGGAAAAGCCGCCGCCAGATACTGCCTTGCTGGCACAAGCAGACGTTGACGAGCCTGGCGCCAGTCTCCGCGATCCAAGGATCTATACCACAGACATTCTATGGGATTCACGGCTGGGGGAAGCGGCCACTTTCGAACAGCTATCCCGAATCTCTTCCTGCGTTCGATAATGGCCGACTGATTCTACGACGAACTTGTTCGTTTTTATACTGCGGATTTTTAGGCGGTTTTGAATGACAAGACATTTTGTGTACACTGCTGAAAATTATGCGGATACGTTTTTAGTTGTTTCTTGCACAATCTAATTTCTAAGATGAATAATGTTCTAAAAAATTCTCGTTGCTGAAACAAGCTTGTTTAACATCCATTATCTGCCAAGATATTTATTTCTATAAGATAAGTTATGATTTATTATATCTTCTGCAAAATCAGACCACTTATGCGATTATTTATTTAATTCTGATTTATAACTTCTTGCCGAGGAACCAAACAATTTATACATTTTTTTTCATGCTATCGTTGCCTGGAGGTTAAATTCTGCTTTAAAAATCCTTGTTGAAGAATTACACAATTGAAATCACTTTTTCCTGCATCCTTCGATTCTGATTTTGAAAAATTTTGATTTTTTTTATCCTATGTTTACCAAGCGAATCAAATGACATCTTTCAAAATTTTCGCACAACGTTACTTGTACCAAATGGATCAAATAACACCTTTGATAATTTTGGTTCAACATTATTATTATTAATCTAGATACTTTTCGAAATTTTAATTCAGCACTATTTTTACCAAACGGGTTCAAAGACATCTTTTAAAATTTCAATGTATGTATTACTATTTTCCAAAGTGGTTAATTATTTTTTTATGTTTAATGACTATTTCTGGATCGACTTTTCAACTTTCCCTACAACGATTATGAAATTAATTCGGTAAAAATAGGTACATACAAATGATCGGTAGAAACAGTGTTAAATAATGATGTCGAGAAATGTACAATGGAATATCGATGACGTTGACGAGATTCGGAGGGATGTTTGGCAGGCCCGAAAGGGATGTAATTCCAACGGGATTGAATATTTAATATGAAGTGGTTTCGTCCCGAAAATCCGAAGAAGCACACGCAGATCAGGAGCGAGGTTAAGTCGAAGTCAAGAGTCGCCCCAACCTGTCTGGAACGAGACAGGGGCTCCAGTGGCAACTTAAGAAAACTACCAGCCCTTCGTGGATGTTTCGAGTGGCTCGACTCGATCCTGCCGTGTTTACACGAGATCGCGTACACTCGATACAACCCCTTGCTGAACTAGATGATGTTTGTTTAAAGTCCCCCGGACCCTTCTGCCAGAATAGACGTCGATTCATTGCATCTGAACGGCTTCGAGAGCCTAAACAAATGGAATTACGTGTTGGGTCTGCTAAAACTGCCGCGTTCTTCTCTCCGACATCGTCGCAAAACACTCGAACCCATTATTCAAAAATATAGCTCATGAATCTGCGTACGAAAGTGACATTGATCATCGCTTTTCATAGGAGACGGTTTACTTGTTGCAGATGTATTGATATTTTTCGGGTGTACATTTTGAAATACAATTTGTTCATTTAGACGAAGCAATCTTTTACAGCCAAAATGAATAAACGAAACACAGAGCCTTGAAGGTACAAAAAGAATGAAAGAGTACCGTTGCAATACCTACACTGGATTAATGTCATTAACAGAAAAAATACACTTTTAATTATCTTCTGTTTTATGTAGTCAACGAAGAAAATTTTTATTTTGCCTAAAGTTTTAATTTATTTTGCGGTCTATTGATAAACGAGGCGAAGTAATCGATGCTGGCTGCTTCTATCCTGAAATCGCTGTAAACATTGATTCCATTTTTCCTCTAATTAAATACGTACTAGGTGAATTTGGAATGCAACAAATCTTTTTGGAGTGACTAGATGTTGAATAATACTGTCTCTCTTTTTTCAATTAGTATGTCGTAGCAATTTTTTGAAAGTGGTACGAATTCCCTGGAATTTATGTAAAATATTTTTGTGAAACAGAGAGTTCGTAATATTTTTAATTCGTCGTGTCTTTTGGCCACATTTAGTTGGCCAATTTTTACAGCCATTTTTGGGAGAAGAGGATAAATTAATTCAACGGCATTGTCGATGAATGAAGGAGAGAGAAACAAAGCTGGTCCTTTTTCGACAAGAAAGCAAAATTCGTAATGTTTTTAATTCGTCGACTCTCTCAGAAAAAGTATGACCATTTGCAGGGACAGATTGGTTGAACGGCGGTGTCGATGAATGAAAGGCGGAAAAATCAAGAGATTGGATGCCGTTATTGGCGGTGACGTTCATTGCCGCATGCAAATAACGGGGGAAACACGATGCTCGTGAACCGCATCGAGAATAATCTCACCGAGAAATTATTGATAATCTCATCAATATTCGCGTTATTGTCAGGTGCACAACGCCAATAATTAACGGGCAATTGTACGTAGCGAGGTATCGATACAACGGGGCCGATCTGCAACACATGTCGCTCTATTAATAACACCGTGCCCGGTGCTATCGATACCTCGCTAATTCATCGGAAAACGGATTTGCAGGTCTGTCGCATTTGCATCGGGAAATGCGGAGAAGAGTATTTAATTGCTGGGTGATAACTTGTCGCTAATTGAAACGTCACGCGTCGGGCCGTGCGGATAATATACACCGTGTGACCCGCGAAGAACCTGACAAATGTCTCAGCTGCGTTTCCAATTAATTATGCCTCGTCAAACGTATCGCATTATACACTGCGCCTATCCATTACAAAGTCTAATCAACCCCATAAATATTTACAGAACTTAACGCTCCATACCATCGAAACGTTAATTATTTTATGAATCTCAAATAATTACTGGCTCGTTTAAAAAATTGCTGTTGCCTGCAGAACTCGATTATTTAATGATCATATTATATATTCCCTGTAGACACGTTCGTACATTTGTTACGTTCGATGAAGTGAAATCTTTTATTTTCCCGTGGTCCTGTTGCAATTTGATTTAATTAATCAAAGCCGAACAAACTAAAAATCTCAAGAAATATTTATGCGAAAGACTTTCGAACTATGATTAATAAGTCTTTTTCCCCTGTTAAGGGACGGGAATTATATTTCAATTTGAATATCGTAACTAAAATAAAATTCAAAAATGATTAAAAAAAAACAGTCCGAGAGAACTTGATTATTCCTTGCTAATTTCTCCGAATGTTCAAAATTAACGAAGTTCCGTTTTCTTGTCGCAGCCTGCAGAATGGACTGACCTATCGAACACGTAATCCTCCAGCGTCGGAAAACTTGGAAAACAGAGAGCCGGGAATTGTCTCTAGCGGAGCGTCGCGTCGCGTCGCGTCGCTCTAATCGGAGGAAGGGCACCGCGATTGCGACAAATTAATCCGTTTCCAATTAGACAGTCCTTTATAAAGCGGCGCGCTTTCCAGGCTGCGTTTAATGGCCTGAATGGGTATCCCCGAAACGTTAAGCCCGGTGGCTTGTGGGGGTTCGCGAGTGTCTCGTCGCTTTCCCGGCTCGCAAAAAGGCTCCGACCTTCAAACCGTTCGCATTAGTAATTTACCGGCTGCTAGAAATGATACGTTCAATTCCGCGGCTGAATTAATAAACACAAATAAAGAGAGGACGACCTCGCGCCGACTAATAACGTATTTAACGGCGCAGGCTGCAGGCTGCGGCTGGCGCGTCGAAACGCGACGAGAGTGCGCGTCTATGCCGGTTCATTAAAATTTACCTTATAAACCGGCACCGTCGTTGACGCACACAACGACCTCGCGATAAAGCAATGTTCAAACACTCTGTCGCCAAGACGCCAGCGAAAGAACGTTCGCCGTTTATTATGCACTCGAACGACTATCGATCATTGACGCTGTTATACTACTTTGGAAGATTCAAGGAAGCCGCCTGTAATCTCTGCTGTTCCCTCTTATTATCGCTTTTGACAATCTCTCGAGATGGACGGTGTTCTGTACATATTTAGTTTATCGTTCACGTGAGGTGTTTATCAAGAGACGCTAAACTGACTCGAGTGAATTGTTTTCTTTTTTTAGAGTTTTGACGAAGTAAGGATGCTGGAGCATTGTATTCAACACAAGCAAGCTATAAATGAGTGGTTTAAAGTCATAGTGGTGTAAGTGAGATATTTTCCTCATTGTGAGAAAGAAGGACTATTATTGTTTACTAATACGAGTATCGTTTACTGGCCTGTTGTTATGATCATTTAGAGTTAAATTAATTCATAGTAACTTTATAATTTATTTCACTTGTCTTTTTAAAATGTTGGCACGTAAAGATTCCATTTTAAGACATAAGTCAAAATTTTCGAAAATGTGTGTTACGCCGCTATCATTCTGACACGCTCAAATGTATAAAACAATAGAAATCATTTTTAAAGACCAGTTTCTACAGAGTAAATGTTAGGTAATCATTTAGACGCTCTGTGAGTAATGATTCATATATATGCTGCAGATTTATGCCTTTGTGTGTGACAGAGATGAGTAGATCAGATTAAAAACAGTGAAAACATTTACTCAAACCTCGTTTACAAAAACTCGCTAAAACTATTAAAGGAATAAATAATTAGCTTCGTATAGCTCATGCATCTTGGAATTACAATGGGCAGTTTTTATTCTTCACAAAAATGGACAGTCTATTAATAAATTGCATACATTCCTGCATACTTTCTTGTCTATAAGATGTTTCAGTTATTTATGTCAAAACACTTTGAAATATTAATTCCGGATTTAGAAGATCTACATTAAACTCTCCATAAGATCTCCATAATACATAATCTTCGAATTTTTGGTGACTGGATTACGCTATAATTAAACGTTTGAGACATGAAAGTAGGAATAAGACAATTGATAAAATTAAAATAAAGGACAAGATTGTACAAAAAGAGGGAACTATGACCAAAAAGTGTAGGAATGTATGCAACTTTGGGCATGCTACTCCGTGTTTTCGAAAAAGAGGACTGTTTTCGAATTGGAGATCTAAGGACAGGAACGAGCAGGCATGAGCAAGAGCAACGTTCGTACAGTCTGTTCGCGGATAAATCAAAAGTATGAAATGCTGCCGGCAGAATTTTGGCATATTTATGGCAGTGGCAATTCAATGATACACATTCCCGGTCGCGCGTAATAGTCAATATTTCCATCAGAAGCATACCTCCAACTCACGCCCACGCGGACGAATTGGTGCAGCCAACGGTGCTTTATGAGAGTTCAGGACGCATTTGACAGCGCGATGGGCCCCGGCTAGTTGTTGCTATTTATTCGCGCATTACATTACTCTGTTACCGAGTCGAGTGTCACCAGCTAATTTGCATTATAAGTGCCGCTGATGTTATCATCGCTTCGCTTATACGTTATGGCGTCGCTGACGGATCATCAGCGCGTGCTGGCCATCGTGTCCGCGAGCTGGACCAGCTGAATGGATGCGAAAAGTGTTCGCCTGTGAAGGAGCGTGTTCCGCGGATTTCAGCCCTCCGATCCCCGACCCACCCCTTTTGCTCATCGTCCATGCTCGATCGTCGACCGCTAAACTGTTTGCAACTATGTCGATCGGCGGTGCCACAAAATGAGCCCTGAAACTGAGCTTAATTCTCGAACGGTTCAAAAGTTCATTATCATTTTTGGTGTACCTGGACGAATTTAACAACTTTACTGGCAATTGTGAGACATCTGGTGGTACGAGTGTGTGCCACGAGTGTCGAATGCGTGATATATCCTACCGTAAGTAATGAAATAATTGCAATTGTTGTATTATAAATTCCACTGCAAGTAGTGTTGAATATATTTTTCTCGAAGACGATTCCTTCATAAATTACTAGTGATTTCTATTGGAGATTAGGAAAGGGAAAGATCGATCGCGTTGACAATTTATTGTACATTTACAACAGATTTTGTAGATAGAGTAAACTTAACAGCATCCTGATGCTATAAGAGATGAAATAAGCTTTAATGATTCAATTGTGAACATTTCTAAAGTGAGCTGTTCAATGGAAATCTGTGCCATCTTCCTGCGAACGCTTTATATAATAAATTATGCAAAGACTGATAAAAAAAGTCAGAGTTCCATCTGGGGACTTTTGCTAGTTAGTCTGTATGGAGATCCTGAACTATAAAATCTCAAATATAAAGTCTCAAATTGTAATAAAACATAAAATTTTAGTGAAAGTATAGAATTCTGAATCCCAAGTAAAACTTTTAACACGAGCAAACAATCAATTTTATGGAGATGTCGATGAATCAACTGCGACGTAGGCTTAGACTGCTAGAAAAAAATCAACATACCATATTTAGCTGTAAGATTTTCACCAATAAAAAGAAGACTACTTTCGCGCATTAATTTCCTGAGATTGGAACACTATTGGCACGCGCAGAAAAGGTTCGAGCACCGTTGAATGATTTTTCGCCGGCGAGAGAGGGCCTCGGCAAGAATCGTGTAATACCGCGCGAAGGTTCGGGGCGCCGCGGCGGGAAGAAGGCATCGCCATCAATGTTAAAAAGTTCTTTTAGCCCGATAAAGCACGATCATTTCGACCGTAGGCGTTTTCCCAATGTATCCGCGAGCACGTTCTACGGGAATATGAGGGATTTGAATGGGGCGAGGTACACGGAATGCCCGGGATCCTTGCTGATTTTCGGACGAGCCTGGTCTCCGCGCGGAGGCCGGAGTGAACATATGCTCGGCCCGTTAATAAATTCCACATACTCGTGTAGCCCCGGCAAAATGACTTTAATTAAAAATATAGGCGAGCGAGGAATTTTTGTCGGGGAATAACATTGAAAAGGAAAGGAGAAGAGTGTACGTACGCGCGCGGGCACATCGTTGCTGCTGCTGCTGCTGCTGCTGCTGCTGCTGCTGCTGCTCCCGCGTTTCGTTTCGTTTCGTTTCGTTCCGTTTCGTTTCGTTGGCCGGTTTTACAGCGAGGAACGAGGAGCGATTTTCGTGAATGCCGCGAGAACGCGGCTAACCAAAAGAAAGTCCCGTGCCCGTATTCACGTTCATTACCTATATTTTTCTGTCTTATGCGGCTCGTTAAACGCGAC